>NW_026591918.1:4674693-4723301 GCF_907164565.1 Psammomys obesus | reverse complement strand
TGTGTGTGTGTGTGTGTGTGTGTGTGTGTGTGTGTGTGTGTGTGTGTGTGTGTAGCAAGCAAGACCAATGAACCACCAGACCCTCTGTTATTTTTAGCTGGGGGTGGGTGAGAGTTGTATTTAAAGCTTAATCCTTCAGGATTTCCAAAAGGTTCATTTGAAGATTTGCTTTAATGGGACATGTAAATATCCATTTAAACATTTTAGTTAGTGATATCCTTATCAATATCCATTCCCTTCGAAGGCTGGTACGTCAATGTTTCCTGGCTTTTCTAGTAACTTCAGTGTAGCAGTTTTAACGCGGAGCCTCATGCTTACTATTAGGTCAGATTTAGGATGGTGAAAGACAACAGGATTCTACTATGTTAAACTTCCAACAATAACCGACACTCCCCCGTAGAGCCTTTCGTAAAGGAAACGCTGTAAACATGCGCCGTTGAGGTTGCTTTCATTTATACCATTAAAATCAGAAAATTCACAGGCCAACTTCTGTTTCAGAAGGGAATTACATGCATGTTCACATCACGTCTTCATTTTGTCATCTACTCTGTGATTTGTTGAGGACAGATGGTACCTATTAAGTCCCCCTTTAAATGCTGTAGCCTTAATTAGCTACATCCACCTTCCCCCAACATTTCCAAACAAGGAACCAAAGAAAGTGAAGCCCTTTTTACAAGGGATACTTTGAACAATGGAGTTGTAAACGTTAAAACCGGAGTCTCTACTGACAGTCACTAGCAGACCCTTCTCAAAAGCAGGGTCCAGCCAAAGTTCTCGTTTCCGCTCTTTAGAACAATTTTTAAGTGGTTCCTTTTCAGTTTCCTGGCTTGTGTTATTAATGAAACCTTCTTCAAGATAATGCCTGAAAAAGAACTAGTGTCTCCCTAGAGATAGTTGAGGTACGGGTCAAGCTGCAAACTTGTCCCACGGGTTTCTGCACACATGAGACCCCAGCACACACAGCAGCAGAGCGGCTAGCCCCATGTGGCGTCTACGGCTAGACACGTGCCCTTCTTACACACAATTAAGGAAGCCTGTGGACTGACCTGCTTTAATCTGCCATAGGGAGAGAAAACTCCAATTTTAATTTCTCAATTTGGATTTCCCTCATTTTAAAAGGACCCAATTATGCATTCGGGACTTTAGGTATGAATTATGTCAACTGGCTAAATTTTGAGAAGGACAAGAAACCTAGACTTGCCCTGGCTATAACCAGCAATAAGACTATTTGCTTCAATTGGATACGATCAGTCCAGGGCTTGTGTCTTTTCAATCAGCTGGTGCCCCTGCCGGGTTGAGAGCAGCAGAGGGGAAGTGGCCTGTGGTTAAACAGAGGAAATACCAAGGCATTTTAACAGAGCAAATAGTCTCTTCCCTTCCCACCAGGAGGAGCTTCAAAGGCCTGGGCCCTGAGGAGATAATGTGCTGTAGGGCCATCAGTCACCTAATCCAGTGTCAGGACCATTCAGAACTTCCCGCCAGCCAAAGATAAACACTGCCCTAAAGGACAATGAATGCCTCCCACTGGCTGGCCAAGTCTGGCCTCTTGGAACCAGAGATCTAGCTCCAGACTTGCTGAAAGCAGTGACATTCCACATTTGGGGAAGATGCAGAATGGTGAAAGATGGCAGAGCATCAAGAGCCGTCTGCCTTGGGTATGGCCCAGTGAACCATCTGCCATGTGTACCTGAGCCGCTCCTCCACCCCTCTTACCCAGTCTCATACTCTTCCAAACGGCAGGTGCCCCCTCCACCCCACATCTCGCTTCTAGAAGCTTGAAAAGCCATCCATCACAGGCAGGCACAGGAGGCAGTAGGGAATGAAAGAGGACAATAAAATTGTTGATGGAGTGGTCCCAGCAGCAGACGACATCTGCCAGCGGGTGGGGAGGTGGAGGGTGGGCGCTGGAGCACAGTGAGTGAAAAGTTCAGGGACAGATGAGAGAAAAGGGGCCTGAAAGCAAAAAAAAAAAAACACCCAACACGTTTTAAGCCAAATGAAGCATGAAAAATACTCAACTTAAAATAAAGACTGAAGAAAGCATGAGCAGTTCTTTCCTTTGTAGGGAAGCTGTCTGCTGAGACGGATTTGGATCCTGCCCTGCTCCTTCCTCAGACAGTTTTCCAGACAAATCCAGCTGTTTGGAGAGGAACCCAGTGGAAGTGTCAAGTGCCCTTCTCTCCCAGGCCTCCTCTCCAGGCCTAGAGGACCCCACTCAAGCATGCTAACTAGCTACCCAAAAGCACAGCCCCAAACTCCCCAAACAGCCTCACTTCTGGTAGTGCTCAAGCCACTGCCCATCTAGGTCCAGGGAAATCACTTAAAGTCAAAATGAATGATCATAAATACTAAGAAAGGAATTTCCTCGTCCTCTTGTATAAAGCTCTTGAGATAGCACCAGAATCATCTCACCCTAGGACCTTGTGCCAATGCTAACTTCTGGGCTCTACTGTACTCTCTCATTCTGGTCCACTAGCCTTGAACCTTCTTTCCAGCAAGTCCCAAGGCAATTTTGATACCAGAAACTTCAGAAAGCACCTTGGAAAGAAATAACACCCAGCAGTACTTGTTCAGCCCGATGTACCGCTCAGATGGGGATGGGGATGGTCCAGGTACTTCAGGGTTGGATGGTCGGGGGAGAGTGAAAGAAAACAGAGGCCAGACAGGCTCCTAACCAACCAGCAAAACAGGCCGGAAGAAAGCATTGTACTTCTCATAAAAACAGCAGTGGACGAGCACACTTTAAGCCCTGCACTTGGTAGACAGAGGTAGGTGGATCTCTGTGAGTTGTAGGCCAGCCTGATCTACAAAGCCAGTTCCAGGACAGCCATGGCTACACTGAGAAACCCTGTCTCGAAGAAAAAAAAACACAACAACAACAAAAACAAAAACAGCTCTAAAAAAAGTGTCAACTAAGATAATTTTACCTAAGAATTCTGTAAGGGACACAAGAGCATCTGTGATGTGGTCCACATTACCACAGAACAAGCAGACCAGACACGGAGCTTAGGAGCCATGAGCTGCAAGTGAATGAAAATGCATCCAATCTGAAATCAAATAAACATGCCTGGGCTCTCAGCCAGGGAGAATTTTTGGATTGTACTTTTATCAGGGACCTAAATTTTAACCAGCTGGAACCCCTCATCCACCCCAGTACCACCCTATTCCTTTCTACCTTTGGAGATGAAGTGTTTGCCTTAAATGGGAAATTTGTACTTCACGGTAAAGACAGTGCCAGCATACAGTTTCTGAATTGCTGAAGACACTCTTTGGGGGGAAGGGGTTTGGAAATGGTAGTTCAGACGCAGGAGACCAGGGAATATGTACCCCATCTAGGGTACAAGAAATGGCTCATAAGGAAAGCTACTAAACAGAAATCTGTAAGAATGGATTCTTAGGGTTTTGATTTGTTTGTTCACTTTGCTTGCTTGCTTGCTTTTTAAGGTAGGGTTTCATTACATAATAATTCATGTTGGCCCAGAACTGACAATATGGCCTCCAAGCTGGCCTTGAACTCTCAGTCCTACTAAACCTGCTGCCCTGCCTTCCAAGCGTTCATGGGTATGGACCAATGTGCCTATCTTAGCGTGGGGGTGGGGGTGGGGATGAGGTGGGGGGTGGGAATCTCAGCACAAGAGATTGACATATTAAAGTCACCCATCAGAAACAGAACCATTCTGCCATCAAAATAAGAGTTGAGGCTAGAGAAATAATTCAATGTGTATGAGCGCTTGCTGGGCAAGCAAGAAGACCTAAGTTCGAATCCCCACTACCTGAGCAAAAAGTCAAACGTGGCCACCAGTGCTTGTATTATTATGTCTATAGTGCTGTGGAAGGCAGAAACAGGATCACTGGGGCTTGCTGGCTGCCAGCCTAAACCCAGGTTCAGTGAGAGACCTTGTATCAAGGCAATAAAACAAAGTAACAGAACAGATCACCTGACATCCTCTGGCCTCTGCATGAGTGCACACGTGCAAGACCTAATCTAGTAAATCAATTAAATAAAACACACACATCAAAAAAAAAAAGTAGTAGTAATAAGAGTCAGCCAGTGTCAATGTGGTCACCAGTCCCTCTGGAAGCTGCATTAATTGTTACTCCTTTGAAAAAAAAAAAAAAATTATTATTCAAAGCACAACTTTGCCTGGCACAGACGTGAGGCCGTTCTCCTCTTTTCTTTTCCTTCTTCAAGTAGTTGAGGAAGTGTGCCCACAATTCATTTCTAAACACCGATCTGTGCTGAGATGGTATCAGTTCTTAATTACCCAACAGGTAATAGGGAGGTTGTGGAACCTGACCACTTGAACCAGGCCAGCTCCCGGCGCCAAGAGCAGCTCTCCTGGGCAATACCACCCTACAGCAGCCCGAAGGACCCATGGAGATTAAGGGGAGCACTAACTCATCTGTTCTCCAGCACCCTGGCCCCTCCTTCAGGCTTCAAGGCTCCAAGAGAAACTCAGACCCCAGGATACCCACTTCTGTTCGAATCACATATACTGTACCCTTTTTCTTGTTTGTTTGTCTGAAGTAGGGTATGTGTGTATGTATCTTGGCTGGGCTGGAGTTCAGTATGTAGGCCACGCTGGCCCCAAACGCACGGAAATCTGCCTACCTTCACCTTCTGAGTGCCGGGACTAGCGGCTTGCAGCACCACCCCCACCCATCTTCATTCTTTATACTTCCCCTCACCCTCGAAGCAATGGCGATGACTCCAGACCCTCTAGGACGCTAGGCAAGCGCTCTACCAATGAGCTACAACACCCTCCCAATCTTTTCTTTGCTTCTTTTTTCTTTTCTTTCTTTCTTTCTTTTTTTTTTTTTTTTTTGAGGAACTCACAGCCATCCTCCTGCTTCAGCCTTTGACCCTTATTCTCACATACACAGACCCAACTAAACTGTAAGTGACAGTAGAGAGGCCAATGTCCACAGGCTGAGTACCAGACCTGGTTAGAGAGGCAGATATGACTCAAATACCCAAGATTCCAAATGCTAGTACCTATTGGAACGCCATGACAAAGCAACCCTAATTCCCAATTACTGAGGTTTCGACAGGGAGGGCTTCCAGCAAGAAGCCATGCTGGAGCTGAAAAACACACAAAAAGGTGAGAAGCAAAGGCATGAAATTTCCCCAAGATTTAAAGGTGGCTGTAGCCAGAGCACTGCTCTCAGGCACCACAGCCTGTGCTAAGGCTGCTTCAGACAGGGCACAGCACTGAGATCTCCTAGACTGCAGCCCACTGGAGACTGACCAGACCTCAGGCTATCACACATGTGTTCTATCGCTGAGCTACATCAATCCCAATCTCTCCTGTTCTCTCTCTCTCTCTCTCTTTCTTTCAGAGACAGTCTCTCTCTAAGTTTCCCAGGCTAGCCCTGAAACTCATTCTGAAGTCTAGGCTGGCCCAAAACTTTGGATCCTGCTGCCTTGGGCGCCTAAGTGGCTGAGACTACAGCACTAGGCTCCACTCTCGATTGATCAAATCATTCAACATAGGATTTTACAGAACAATTGCAGGGTCTTCACGGCCTCAACTAAGATTCATTGGACCCCAGGCTCTGAGGCCACCAAGGAAACTAAACACAGAAAGCTGGTGGGCAACAAAGAGTAAGGGGAAGTAAAGCAGGGGGCATGGCATTCTGGGAGGGCTTCCCTAAAGAGGCATCACACCACACGAGCTGACTGTTAAGTCAAGCAGGGTGCTCTCGAAGCAGAAAAGAATCAAGATGGAAAGCACACCGGGGCAGTGTGAAGGGAATCAGAAGCTGGGTAACAAGGAGGGAGGGGCAGAAGGGAGGCTCTGTAAGGAGGCTCTGTAAGGAGGGTAGGTAAGCTGGGCCTACTTTCACAGGTACCAAAGCAGGCAATTACAGAAGGAAAGGAGCCATGGAAAAGAGCCTGGAATCTGGGATATGGCCCAGAAGCTCCCACGCTCATCCAGGAAGGAGATGATGACCCAAGGAAAGGAGCGTACGCACCAAGACGGGAGCTGCTGGGATCATTCCCAGGAGGCCAGGAATGTGGGTGACTGTGATGGGGGTTGGGAGGATGTGTCCTACGGATTCCTAAGAACGAAAACACTGCTCTGGCCTCTTCAGAGACCTCCATACACCCAATGTTAACGCTCAGACTTTCCAGGCTGTATCTACTCTAGGCTACTACAGAAAAGCAGCAACGGCCACCACTGTCCAGATCTAAGATTGATAAGTCAACCGGAGATAGACAGCCGTAAAGAAATCTGGAATCTGTTAAAACTAGCAGTGATGCTTTACTGCAATGGAACACGTTAAGAAATGGTTGAGGCTTTACCCAAACGCGAAGCAGTAACAGCGATCAAGTGTAAAATGTGGGAATCGTGGACCAAAGCTGCCTGGCTCATACCTGGTTTTCTGAACTGTGATTCTCTCTAAAGGTGAAGCAAACGGGCCAACTGTCCCTAAGGGGTGCCATGTCCTGGGTTTAATCTGTACTGAGGCTATTCAGTAGACTCCAAGGGAAAAGATGTCAACCTTGGTCTAAGCAAACTGCCCGGACAAATCCCTGAGCCCTGGGGAAATCAGTAACACCATCCCCATCCCCCTCTGCCTGCTACTTTCTAGGTAAGGAAACGTGCTCCTGGCTGCCTGGACGCAGCCTGTTCCCACAATAGAGTTGAAGGTGTAAGTAGCCCGACGCGCAGCTCCCTTGTCTCTGTGGGAGACTCAAGGTCCGCAGACGAGGGGACCGCACTACGCACACAGCATCAAAGGAACATCCAGCTCTGGGGAGACGGCTTCCAAGTCCCCGAGAAAGTCTGGGCGCCACCACGGTGGCAGGTCTGGGACACCTGGTGGAGCAGACAAGTTTTCCCTGCCCTCTGGCTATTAAAACCTCCTCCACCCAAGCTGGGGCGTTTCGGGAGGGAGCGTGGAGAGTGGACCATCAGCTAGACGGAAAGTAACGTTTCTCAGAAAGCTGGAAATCAGCGACGGGGTAGGAGTAGGGTGACGGCGCTGCCTAGAAGAAACAAAACGACTGCGGGAAACGGAGTGCATCCTTCCCTAACACTGCAAGTCCCCTCCCCTGGCTGCCCTGAGCCCTGGCAGAGCTGTGGACAGGAGGTCCAGGGCACGAACCCCAAACCGGCTCCGAAGCGCCCTCGACCCGCCGACTGCCCGGAAGATACCAGTGCGGGACGCGCAGCCCCGGGGCAGAGGGCCGGGAACAAAGGGTGGGGCGCACGGCCCCCGCCACTCCGCCCCGCCACCCGCCCTCGGGCGTCGGACCCCGGCCAGCAGCCGCGCCTCATTAGCAACACAAAGCCGGGGTCGGCGGCCCCTTTCATCCCGCGCGGGGCCGGCGGACGCACGCCCGGGGACCCAGACGCCGGGTGCGCTGGAGGAGCCGGGGACCCCGCAGCCCGCAGAGGAGGGGTCCGGCAACGGGTCGGCCCCGGCTCGCCCGCGCGCGGTCACCTGTGCGCGCCGCGCGCCCCCAGGTAACCCAGACCCCGGGGCAGCCTTCGCCTTACCCTCCAGCCGCAGGTGTCGGCGCCCCTCGCGCGGCCCGAGCCGCCCGCGGCCACTGCCAGCTGCGAGCCGTTGAGGCAGGCGTTGACAGTGAAGAAGAAGGAGCAGAGCTGCAGCCACGGGGCCATGGCCGTACGCTCGCCCAGCTGGGCCCTGCTCCGCTCGGCTGCCGCCAGCGGCTCTCGCCCCAGCCCCGAGTGGGCGGTGGCAGCGGCGACCCAGGGCTGTCCACACGGGGCATGCGCCGCCGAGCTTCGCCCCGCCCCTCGCCCCGGGTCCCGCCCCCAAGCCCAGCCCTCCTGCCTTAGTCCGGCCCCGCAGCCGGTTGACTCTGGCTTCAGCAGGTTTCCGCCCCGTCACTGAGGGATTTTTTTTTTTTTTTTTTTTTTTTTTTTTTTTTTATCCAAAGGATTTCTCCAAAGGAGGACTGCTCCATGCAAAACCTTGGGGAGACTCAAAGGATATAATAATGGTAATTTTTAAATTAATAATTTAATAAGTACTTGCTTTTCAAATGTCAAGCTCCTACCAATGACCTAGGGAAATGTGTTCATGTTCGCATAATGAGACCACTAAGGAAACCCTGCCTCTACATTCACTCCTGGGATCTAGGACAAATTACCTGCTTCCTCCACTGTGCTTTTTTCCCTGTAAGAAAAAAAATGAAAAGTGCGAATCTTCATCCAGGGTGTGTTCTCTTAGTTAAACTAATGTTGGAAACAATCAATAGACTACAACCAGGAACTGACTTGCCAAAGGAACTGAAAATTAGTGTCCTTCACGGACACAAGGGGAACTTAATCTTGTGGAGTGTGTGTTAGCTCTGGGAAAGGAGGCAAAGGCCTTCTTCAGAGTGATGACATTCAAAAAGGAAATCCATGCTGGGCATCACCCTGCCTTATCTCTGTACACCTTCACTCAATCTTGATTTCTCTTTTTTTTTTTTTTTTTTTTTTTTGTCACTTGGTGCATCCTACAAGACAGCCTCCTTTGCCTTCCAGAGCCGAGAAGTCATTCCTCCTAGCCAGGCACAGCGGTTTGTGTCTTCAGTGCCAATACTCGAGAGGCAGAGGAGGGTAGGAATGGTTTGTGTGTCGCTGTCAGGACATGCTGTTCAGGCACACCAGAGTCGGCAGGCACCCGTTCTCATGGCGAGGTCATGAGGTGCACAGAAGACGACACTTCTAAATGGGCCTGCCCTGAGTAGGGCCCAGGAAGCACGCAGCTCCTTGCGTGGATCTGCAAGTCAGTACTTTTCTCCCACGCTCCTTCCTAGTCAGAATGCCTCCTTCAGAGTCCCCGCAGCAATGGCTGTCTGGGCTCACGGGTGCCGCAGGCTTCCGTGGAGTCAGGACAACCTGCGTTTTGGTGGAAGACGGAGGAATCCATGAGGTTATTGGCTTCTTAATCTACATGCATTCCTATCTAAATGTGTTCCATATCTCACTAATTAATCCAGACGCAGGGTTTTCTGTTATAATCAGTGATTTCCCCACACATTTATCTCACTTTTTTTTTAAGGACACATTCCTAACCTTGACATTTCTGGGTTATGGACATTAACTACTACCAAACTGCTCATTATCTCATTGTCTTCTTAACTGCATCTCCGATTGCTAATAAGATGGTGCTAATTTCAGCCACCTCTCCCTCCTGTCTGGCTCACCTTTCTGTCCTCAATACTTGGCCCTCTACTTGTCCTGGATCAGTAGGCAAGAAACTGTCATTGCCAAAAAAGATATTGATGGTCTGTGAGTAGTAGGCTTCCTTGTGCGTCTTCCTTTGTTTGAAGTAAATTGCATTCTGGGGGGCAGGGAGACAGAAAGGGGGAGGGGAGCAACACATGGAGTTTATGTCAGAGAACCTTATAAATGATTGTTGCCTCCTGGGTTTCATTCATACCAGGTGACGTTGTAACAGTGAAGGCAGGGCCGCCCTCCCCTCCTTCGTTGCCACTCTGCCCAGCGTTGAACCTCCTTCCATCACATTCACTGCACGACCTGTCCCTGGCTGGCAGCCTTGGAACACGTGTTGCCGAGTCCAGAGATCGCTGTACTTTTCTGAACGAGGGTGGTGGGTACAGAAAGAAAAACTGGGCAGCCCTGTCTAGAACACAGTGGAAAGACATCCCTCAGGGCCAAGGAATGAAGGGCCTCTGTTCACCTTCTAACAAGTCCTCAAGCATGTGTGGAAGTGAGAAGGGGCCACATACATCAAAGGGCCGAATTTGGTCAGGAAATTTGGGCTATAAATTGGCGTTTGGCAATACTGTTGCCGTTCTGGCCTTCGGTAGTGGTTATCTTCTCTTACCCTGGCTCTTTGGAATGTTGAAGGCCACAGGGAGAACGTGAAGGCTTCTAGCCTGTAAAGTAAAAAAAGGGGGCAGGACCCCGAATTGCCGGGTGGTTTATGATACAGCCCCACAGCTGAACCCCACTGCTGTAGAGATGAACAAGTAGGGTCCTCTCCCAGGGCCAGGGGGCTGTGGGCCATCTCCAGCCATCCCTCGACATTCTTGCCTGACTCGCTTCTCACTGTCTGTCATCCTGCTTGGCCGCAACTGGTGGACAAGATCCTACCATCCCCATTAAGAGGTAGCTCCATGCCCAGCGTGTGTCTAGGATGGTCCTTGCTTCCATTGCCAGCATGGCCGAAGGAAAAAAAAAATGTTGCTGAGGATAAGCAAACATCAAGTATGATTCCTCACTCTGCCAAGAGCCTAGTCAGATAAGAACAATTCTTAATTACAATGATTGGATTTTTCTTTAGGAGTCAAATTACCCCTTGAAACATGAGACAGGATAAAGTGATCATGGGAATAACTTGTCATAAGCCTCTGAAGCCAAGAATAACCAAAAATCAAAACAGTAAGCTGAAATCTTAAGTTATCGTTGGTGTTAGGATGAAGTCGTGCATATGTTGGCTAAACTAATTATGGTATTAAGCCAGGCATGATGGCTTACCCTATAATCCAGCTTTCTTTTTTAAAGACAGGCTCTGGGTGCCCTGTAACTCACTTTGCAGACCAGACTGGCCCTGAACTCATGGAGATCTTCCTGCTTCTACCTCCCTAACACTGGCACCAAAGGCTTACACCTTCACTTCAGGCTTTCCTTAAAAAGTTGAAACTAGCCTGAGCTACATCATGGGTTCTAGGCCTTTCTGGGCTAAGTGATGAGACTACGTCTATGAGAAACAGAGGCTGGAGAGCTGGTTCAGGAGCACCACCTGCTCCTGTGGAGGGCCCGGCACCCACGTGGTGCTTCAAGCTGTCTGTAGTTCCAGTTCCAGAGGATCCAAAGACAACTTCCAGCCTCCACCAGTGCATATGTGCTACACATCTGTGCAGGCCAACACGCATAATATATAAAATGAACAAATCTGGGGCTGGAGCGATGGCTCAGAGGCTAAGAGCACTGGGTGCTCTTCCAGAGGTCCTGGTTCAATTCCCAGCAACCACATGGTGGCTCTCAACCATCTGTAATGAGATCTGGCGCCCTCTTCTGGTGTACAGGCGCACATGCAGGCAGAACATTGTATACATAATCAATCAATCAATCAATAGGTAAATAAATAAATCTTTTTAAAATGAATAAATCTAAAAACAAACATACAAAATGAACAAACCCACAAATGATATATATTATGTAAAATAAATAAATCTAAACACAAACAAAGTGAAACAAGCCCACAAAGGATTGACGTAAGTTGGGTAAAGGGGGTAAAGAAGGGACCTCTTTACTCCTGTCCCAGTCTCCTGAGATTCTGCGAGGCTTCCCAGGGTTTTGGTATGCATATGCAATAGAGTAGCACCACTCTGGCCCTGTGAAAACCCCTTGCATTACTCCAGGGCTACGTAGGCCATCTAGGACACAGGACAATATTAACAGGGCAGGTGCAAGTAGTTCGTGGTAATGTGGAGCTGGTGTCAAGTTTTAAGAGGAAGTGGCTCTCAGGAGGCAGTGTACCAAATACAGACTCTCAGCAACCACGTGTTTGGGGCAGCCATTTTTGCAACATGAATAACACTTCAGCATGTTTGTTTTTCAAGTCCATAGTAATCAATTAACTTTGGAGATGCCTGGTCATTTTTGCCTGTGGCAAGGGGTAAAGCCACAAATTGAGGACATCAGGCCTAGGGCCGAGAGCTGGTAACAACAGGGAACTGAAAGAGCTGAAGAGCAGAAAGGTGTGGCGGAATGGCACAAAGTAAGCAGAGGGGCCTGCCAAGGCAGATAGGCCGCGCTTGGGCTCTGGTTATTGTGAGATGCAAGTGCTGAGCTACACTCACTATTACTAGCTCTCTCTCTCTCTCTCTCTCTCTCCCTTTCTTTCTGTCACACACACACACACACACACACTCACACACAATCTGAACCTGAAAGTAGCCAGTGGACTCTGAGGACCTCAGGACACAGAGGTGCTGTAGTATAAAAAGCTCTCTACCCCTCCCGTGCCCTGTGTGGAGTGTGGGCTTCCCCCAGCACCTGACACGTATGTATCGGGTGTTTGCCGACTTGTTTTCCAGACAGTTCCTCGCTATGTAGTCCTGTCTGGCTTGGAACCTGTGGTAATCCTCCTGCCTCTGCCTCATGAGTACTAGCATTACAAGTATGCCCTGCCACATCTTGTTGAATAAATGACTAGCCAGGATTATTATTGAAATTCTGGGTTTTAATGCCTAGCATCCAAGAATCATTAAAAAAGGTGGTGGGGGGGTTTCAAACCCTGCTAAAAGTCTAAATAAAACTAAACAAAGTGATAAACATGTTTTTTGGTACTGGGGATTAAGCTGAGGTCCCTCTGTGTGCTGGGCCAGCACTGTGCCACTGAGCCATACTTTTGGGCCTCTCTCTGCCTTTCTTTTCTTTTTCTGCCTTTCTTTTCTTTTTCTGCTTTTTAAGGGCATATTTATTGCGAAGTTGTTATTGTTGGTGGACTAGTTCTCTTTGTGGCGTGTGGTAGAGACTACACAAGCTCTCTAGTGCTTAGCTTAGTGGACCCCTCTCCTCCCCAAGACAAGCCTTGCTATGCAGCCCCAGATGGCCTTTAATTCTAATTCCTTCTGCTTCAGCCTCCTAAATGCTGGGATTACAGGCATAAGCAAGTACCAGCCCTGTGTTGTAGTTAGGCTTTTTGAAGGAAAATTTGGATTTATAGAAAGATTAAAAAGCTGATGGAGGTGGTGCACACCTTTAGTCCCAGCACTCAGGAGGCAGAAGCAGGCAGATCTCTGTGAGTTCAAGGCCAGCCTGCTCTACAAAAAAGCATATTCCATGTTAGCCAAGGCTACACAGAAAAATCCTATCTGGAAAAACAAAAACACAGACAAACAGATAAACAGGTAGAACAGGATGTCTATAACACTTGTCCCTACTTTCCCATTATTAATGTACAAGATTAACAGTGCATTTGTTACCAATAATATCTCAGTTCTCACACACTACTACTAGCTAAAAACAGAAGTTTATTCAGATTTCCTCAGAGGCCTTTTAAACGTAAAGAAATGTGTTTGTTTTGTGTAGCGGGGCATACACAGCTGTGGGGACGCAGGTCTGTTCTTTCTTTTCATCAAGTGGATCCCAGAAACTGAACTCAGGGTATCAGGCTTAGCCACAGAGCCTTAGGTGGCCGAGCCATCTCACCAATCCAGGGTGTCCTCAGCACTCAGCTAATGTTCTTTTTCTACCCAGTGTCCCATCTAGGATGCCTGTATTAGTTATTTCTATCACTGTGATAATATACAGTGACCAAAGCAACTTTTAGAAGAAATTTATTCGGGCCAATGGTTCCGGGGGGTTGTTGTCCATGATTTTGGAGAAAAGGAATAACCCAGGAGGCCTAAGCCGAACCCTCACACCTTGAGCCACTAGCACAAAGACAGGGTAAACTCAAAATGGCACCAGTTTTTAAACTCAAAGTCAGTGACGTACCTTCTTCAACAAGGCCAGATATCTCTCTCTCTCTCTCTCTCTTTTAATATAGTTTGTTTGTATTTTTTTATTACATTGGTGTTTTGCCTGCATGTTTAGCTGTGTGAGGGTGTCAGATCCCCTGAAACAGGAGTTACAGCTATCTAGTTCCTCAACTTGGGTCCTCTGGAAGAGCAGCCAGTGCTCTTAACCACTGAGCCATCTCTCCAGACCAAGGCCACATCTCTTAAGCCTGCCGAAATACTGTTTTCCAGCTGGGGACCAAGTATTCGAGACCATGGGGGACATCTCTATCCAAACCAATGCAGTCTCACTTAACGTTCCATTGCTAGGTCTCAAGTTGAGTAGCTCTGACAGTTTCTCAAACTTCCCTGGCAGAAGGCACCCTGTTTTGTTTGAACGAACTCAGATTTTTAAATGTGTGATTTGTTTGATTCTGTAAATTTCTGCTTAGCGTATTTACAGATGGTTGTTAGCTACAATGTGGTACTGGGAGCCAAACCCAAGTCCTCTGGAAGTAGAACCAGTGCTCTTAACCACCGAGATATCCTTTTAAGCCTCTCTAAGATTGCTTTTTAAAAATTCCCTGGATGTGTGTCCAGGATTTGTGTGCACGTAAATGCAGGTGCCAGTGGAGGTCAGAGGTATGGGATCTCTCTGGAGCTGGGGTTACAATCCACTGTGAGCTGCCTGTAGCAGGTACTAGGAATGGATCGTGGCTTTCCAGAGCAGTACAGGGTCTTAATAACTAAGCCATCTCTCCAGCCACTGTGTTTTTATCTTTTTTTTTTTTTAAATATTTTTTTAACTTTATTTTATGGACATTGGTGTGAAGGTGTCAGATCTATTGGAATGGGCATTACAGACAGTTGTGAGCTGCCATGTGGGTGCTGGGAATTGACCCCGGTCCTTTGGAAGAGCAGACAGTGCTCTTAACCACTGAGCCATCTCTCCAGCCCCGTGTTTTTTTATCTTTAATTAATTAATTTGGAGGCATGTTCTCGTTGTGTATCCCAGCTTGGAACTTACTATCAAGCCAAGGTTGTCCTAGAATTCAAGATCCTCCAGCCTTTACCTCTAGGTGACAGATACCCAACCCCACTGCCAGAGGGTCTCTATACTCCAAAGTTAAATGCAGGAATTTTCCTCACTAGTATGCCAGGCTGCCTGCCTGTCAGGGCTCTCGTGCTCTATACTGGCTGCCATTTGCTGAGAATTCTCTTCCTACCCAAGGCTGTAGCACAGGGAATTCTAAATTTCTACGTATAAGATACATTCTGTTTCAGGTGTGGCAAAAAGTAACAGATTGCAAAAACAGAGCAGAGTAGTGAGCTTAGGTCATGAATAAAATAAGTCAGACACACAATAGCAACAAAATGCACCAGAGAACATCTTTGAGAAACCCGCCTTCTGGAAGTTGCTTCCTCCCCTCACCCAGCTTGTGGCCTGGAGGCTTCAGGTGGGACAGCAGAACTGGGAGCCCCACATCCTGAAGGCAGGTGGAGACCTGTGCGGACAGAGGCAGGGCTAAATACAAGTGCTCAACCCTTCCTTCACAGCAGAGTTCCACTGGCCTTCAGAGCACATAAATAGATACTCTTAAACTGGAAATCTATAATAAATTCTTCCATCCCTGCTGGCTGCCATTATGTAATGTCTCACAATGTTTCCCAAGGACCCTCCAGGCGGTCTCATTTACTGCCTCCGTTGAGCTTCCAACTTTGTTCATGACTTCCAAACTGCTCTCCATAAAATCCAGCTGTATGTGTCCGGGCCTCTCTCACAGTCTGTACCTGCAAAACTATGCATGTATCCTCATGAGGCCAGTGCTGCTGAGAGCAGCATGTAGGGCCAGGTTTCTCTTTTTAAAAAGTGGCGACACCTCAAGCTCATTTCAAATAGAATCTTTCACAAAACAAGTTTTTTTTTTTTTTTTTTGGGGGGGGGTGGAGGGTTTGGTTTGGTTTGGGGTTTTCAAAACAGGGTTTCTCTGTGTAGCCTTGGCTGTCATGGACTCGCTTTGTAGACGAGGCTAGCTTCGAATTCACAGAGATCTGTCTGCTTCTTCTTCCCTGCATACTGGGATTTCAGGCTTATGTCCACAAAACAATTTTATTTGTTTGGTTTTGTTTGTTTGCTTTGCTTTGTTTTTCAACAAGGTTTTTCTGTGTAACAACCCTGACTCTCCTAGATTTGCTTTGTAGCCCAGACTGGTCTGGAACTCACAGAAATCCACCTGCTTCAGCCTCACAAATACTGGGATTAAGGACGTGGGCTACCACGCCCAGCTCCACAAAATGATTTTAAGCTCACAGAGATAGTAACAAAAAAAAAAAAAAAAAAAAAATAGTTCAAATAGTACCAAAAATATTTTTCATACAACTTCTCTGAAGATTTACTCCTATATAACCAGAGCACAATTGTTGAAGCCAGAATTTTGTGTTTGGTTTGTTTGTTTGGAGACAGGTTTCTCTGTGTAGCCCTGGCTGTCCTGGAACTCACTCTATAGACCAGGCTGGTCTCAAACTCAGAGATCCACCTGCCTCTTGAGTGCTGGGATTATAGATGTGCACCACCACTGCCCAGCAAAGCCAGACTTTTAATGCAATATATGACATAGTTATCTATAGATTTTTAAATGTCACCATTGGGGGGCTGGAGAGATGGCTCTGAGGTTAAGAGCACTGGCTGTTCTTCCAAAGATCCTGAGTTCAGTTTCTCAGCAACCACATGATGGCTCACAACTGTCTATAATGAGATCTGGTGTCCTCTTCTGGCCTGCAGGTGTACATGCAGATAGAGCATTGTATACATAATAAATAAATAAATAAATCTTTTTTAAAATGCCACCATTGTTCTTACTCTTTCTTCCTTCCTTTCTTTCTTCCTTTCTGTTTTATGTGTATTGGTGTTTTGCCTGCAAGTGTGTCTGTGTGAGGGTGTCAGATCTTGGAGTTACAGACAGTTGTGAGCAGCCATGTGGGTGCTGGGAATTGAACCCAGGTCCTCTGGAAGAGCGGTCGGTGCTCTTAACTGCTGAGCCTTCTTTCCAGCCCTGTTCTTGCTGTTTCAATTAAAAAAAAAAAAAGAAGTTAAAAATTTAGAGTAAGCTGGATGGTTGTCATGTGCGCCTTTAATCCCAGCACTCAGAGGCAGAGGCAGAGGCAGAGGCAGTCGGGTCTCTTCAGTTCGAGGTCAGTCTGTTTTATAGAGTGAGTCCCAGGATAGCCTGGGCTAAACAGAGAAACCCTGTCTGGGGGGAAGAGGAGACAGGACAACAACCAAAAAAGGTGAAACTTAATAAGAGAGACATCCTACATTGACCTTTGGCTTGCAAAAGGTCATCTGCACACACATGCACACAAGCACACACCCTGCAGACGTTATTTATCTATGTATGAAAACAGAAAAAAAATATAGTAGAGTTAATTCCAATATGGTGTCTACCCAGTTTGCCGTATTTGGTCCCATCCCCAGTTCTGAGTATCAACCTCAGGACATCCTGGTAGAGATAAGTTTGGGAACCTCTATGAATGACCACATCCCAGCCTGGCCCACATTGTTCATATTACTATGGTACATTTGCCCCATTCTTTTGTTTATTGTTTTGGTTTTTTTGTTTGTTTGTTTGTTTGTTTGTTTTTTGCAGTGCTGGAAGGATGGAACCCAGGGTTTCAAACAGGCTAGATGAGTGTTTTACCCAAACCACACCTCCTAGATCTGGTGACTTAGTGCACTCACAAACATGAGTCCTCCTTGTGTCTCATGTGTCCATGTGTGCGCACGAACATGAGTGAGTGTGAGTGTGTGTGTGTGTGTGTGTGTGTGTGTGTGTAAAACTCCCTGGAGTCAGTTCTGCCTTTCACCGTGTGGGTCCTAGGGGACAGCAGGCACTTTCATTCACCAACCTCCTCCCAGCCCCAGCTTCCTGGTTTTTAGGTGACTCTGCTTTCTGTTCCGGAACCAAGACCCCACAGTACATGAAGCTCCCTGATGCTCTTAGGCTACTCCGGGTTGTGACAGATGTTTGATGGCCTGGAGGGTTTGAGGAGTGCACATTAGTTGTGTGGCGGACTATCCTCCAAGCACGTTGTCTGAAGTAGGCTGTGGCTTCTGATGAGGGGAACCACAGTGTAAGGTGCCAGAAGCCAGTTCAGAATCCTACTTTGCATTCAGTCACCATATTTCTTTAGTCTTCTCTGATTTATCCAAGTCCTTCAGTCCTTGTATTTTTCCTACCTAGTTCTAGAATAAACCATTTTTCCAAGAATCTACGGCTCCTGTATTGAGTCTCATCTTTATACTCCATGTGCTAAGTGTATACATTGCTACTGGAAATCTCAACACTTCCAGACCTTCGCAGGGAACAGGTTATATGTTTATGTCTGCCAACATATGTGTATATGTATGCATCTATGTATGTATTGTCAGACATGGCCATTTTGTGTTCCACTGAAAGGTGATTTCTTTCCTGGCTAATTCAAAGGGGACTTTGGTGTGTTTCCCTCAACAAGGGCAGTGACCATCATCTCTGGAAGTTGGGGACTCCTGGGTACAGCACTCAGTATTTCCGTGGCTGTTGAAAGTGTTAATGGAAAACTGTAGCAACCAAACAAGGCAGAGCTGAGTCTGGATACATGGCTTAGCCATTAAGAGTACTGATTGCTCTTCCAGAGCACCCTTTTCACTCCCTGCACTGTCTGTGTGCCAGGAGATCCAATGCCATCTTCTGGCGGTTTTGGGAACTGCATGTACATGGTACCTAGACATGGTACACTTGGGCAAAACACCTATACATTGAAATTATGTATGTATATGTATTATGTACATTTAAAAACAGGACTACTGAGCATTCAGAGTTTGGAGAATTGAAGTTTGAGTATGTCCATCAATCGAAGAGCCCAAACCGCTGAAACTCTAGTAAAGGAGATACTGAATGGGGAAGAGGATAAGGGAGTCAGAGATGTTGATTAAATCTTAAAGAAACTACATTCTCGTTCCCTGTTATATATATGTAGTTATCTCTATGGAATAATTTAGTGTTATATGAAATTAATGACAATTTAATTTCATATGAAAGTTGCTGAAGTCACAATTTTGCCTATTGTGGGGTGGAGACAAGGTTGAAACAGGTTCTCACGTAGCCCACGCTAGCCTCGAACTCACTATGTACTTGGTTTGGATCCCTGATCCATCCTTTACCTCCTAAGTGCTGGGATTCCATGCTTGCATCTCCGTACCCGGCCGAATAGTCAGTGGGGTAGTGACTGATAAACAGAGCTAGCGGTAGGTCCAGTTACTGTTGGGACTGTATGCGTTTTCGTTTTGGAGAGCGTCTTCATCCCTGCCATGAGTGGCTGTACCCTTTTAGGTGGAATCATAGAGGTTCTGATATGTGAAGAGGGGCACCTGCGGTACCCAAAGGGAAGCATTTACTAGTTACCAATTTGTTGCCTCTTTTAGGTTCAAACTCCCCCATCATTAACTGATACCCGAATGTGAAGCTGGTCTGTTTAAAATAGTTTCCTTTGTCAGCTAGCATTATACCACACTTGTCAGTAGGGGGCGACACTGCGGGAAGAAGGACGCAAGCCCTGGCCGAAGAGTTCCTGCAGCCTAGCAGGCTCTCGGAGAGGTCTTCTCCAGAGTGTGCCCCGCCCTCACTGCGCGGCTTTTCCCGCTCCTGAAGTGGGGGCGGATTCTGCAGTGTCCAGCTCTGCTCTAAGCGCAGCTGCCTTCCGCACGGCAGCCAGAAGTGCCGGTGGCCAGAGCCTCTCCTTTCTCCTGGTTGGGAAATTGCACGAGAGAGGGCAGCCTTCCGTTCTCAGGAAAGCTAGCACAGCATCATAGCAGTTTCTCCGCCACCTAGGAAGCGTGGCTGCCCTCCCCAGATCCAGGTCTCTGCTCCTTTGGGTCGCCTTTCTCAGCCCTGACCAATAGCTGCCTTTTTTTTTTTTTTTTTTTTTTGGCCTTTGCCTTTGTGAAGACAAGATATCTCTTCTTAAAAATTTTTATTTATTTTTATATTATGTGCGTCAGTGTTTAGCCTGCATGTGTGTCTGTATGAGGATGTCAGATCTTGGAGTTACAGACAGTTGTGAGCTGCCATGTAGGTGCCGGGAATTGAACCCAGGTCCTCTGGAAGAGCAGACAGTGCTCTTAAGCACTGAGCCATCTCTCCAAGTCCTGAGACAGGATATCTTTCAGACGCAAAATCTTCTGCCTTCATTTCCCAAATGCTGGTTGTGTGTCAACGTGCCCAAATTATTATTCCTATACTTTCTTTTAAAAAAAAAAAAAATCAAAATTTTTTGGAGAATTTCATGCCACCTATTTTGATCATATACTCTTTTTAAAAAAAAGATTTACTTATTTATTGTGTATGAATGCTCTATCTGCATAAACACCTATGTGCCATAAAAGGGCCTGAGAGCAATGGTTGTAAGCCCCCTTGTGGATTCCGGGAATTGAACTCAAGACCTCTGGAAGAGCAGACAGTAGTCCTAACCACTGAGCCATCTCTCTATCTGTTACTAACCAATCCCTCATTTTTCTAATCTCTTGTTATGGTCATTAGTTTGTTTAAATTATGTGGTTTCTGTCTACTGATTGGATCTGAACTAGCCTGTACCTGAGATGGTTCTAGAATTGCTCAGTCACTCCCCAGTGAGAAATCTGGAGAGAAACTAAACTGAATTAGGCAAGTGTAAGAGATACTTCAGTGCCCTGAAGCCCCCGTTTGGTTTTAGATTGTGCACACAGCACACTCCGCCTCCCTTGTAATAATGCATTTGGCAGCCTGGTTTTTCCCATTGTGTGTGCTATGCACATAAACCCCTCCAATCAACTCGCTTGCCATTCTCAGAAACCCCTCAAAACCCCACCTGTATCAGGGACACACATACTCCCATCTCCGAGCAGTGGTATGAGTTCCCCAGTCCCTCATAACAATTAAATTTAGGCAGTTTCTGTTCACGTATATTCCAAATGTATCCAAATGTAAATAACTTAAGGGTGGATCTCACCTGACCTGGTTTTGAGTGCTTGAGCAGTGAGCTAAAACTGGTCCTCTAGTAGACGGAATCTTCTATTTCCCATCTTACCCCTATGCATAATTGGCTGTGCGACTAATATCAAATGCATTATGGGACGGGACATGCATGGTAGAAAAATGAGTACCTGACCTAGATTATCAACTGAAATAGAGTGCCCCTTAGAAACCAGTCCCTCATTCTCTTGAGCTGCCTAAAAGGAAGGCTGAAACAGTAATCCAGGCCTCCCTGTCAGTCTGGATAGTGTGTTTCTCTTTGATCTGGATTTTCTTTTCGCTCCAGACAAAATTATCTTGCTTCTTTTGTGAATCTGTGTGAGTCCCCGACCCCCTTTCTTGTTTTTGTTAGAGACAGGGTTTCTTTATGTAGCCTTGGCCATCCAGAACTTACCTGCCAAGAGCTGAGATTACAGAACTACGCCACCACCCTTGCTGGTTTGGTTTGCTTTGGTTTGGTGTGATTTGGTTTGATTTCTTGAGACAGGGTTTCTCTGTGTAGCCTTGGCTGTCACAAAACTTGCTCTATAGACCGGGCTGGCCTCAAACTCACAAAGCTCCACCTGCCTCTGCCTCCCGAGTGCTGGGATCAAAGGTGGCACCACTACTGCCTGGCTTGTGAGCCCTTATTTTTAATTCTTTTGCTAAGAGGCTAAGAACCTGGAAACATCCAGCCCAGCCCCTACCGCTGGTAACAAAACAACTAGTTCCTATCCATCTTTAGTGGCTGTTTTAGCCTCACTTGCGTTATCACTGAACACCTACCTTCAAGCCTCTTTTATGAGAACAGTAATTCCACTAGAGGGGCGCAGCTCTCAAGACCTCATGATTCCCGAAGGCCCCACTTTTGTCACTACCACTTGGCGATTAGGAGTTCAACATACAAATTGGGGTAAAGGTTAATACATATTGGGTCCATGAAGTAACATTATTTTTATTAGTGTGAAAAAAAAAAAAAAAACAAACCAACCCTGATGTCTGATTGAAAAAGACCAAAAAAAGAAAAAAGAAAAAAAAAAAAAAAGAAAGAAAGAAATAAGAAGGAAAGGAAAGGAAAGGACATGACTGCTCCTAGGTATGGTGAAGGAGAAAGTTTATTATAGATGAGAAGGAGAGCATAGCCAGAAACAGACACATCTGGGAGAGTCCTGAGTAGTCATGACCCTGCCTGGACAGAGCCTCTGGGGGAAGGGCAGGCCAGTGCCTGGCCTGGAGAGGTAGGGTAGAGGGTAGGGTATGCCAGCCATGCCCTGCAACAGGTAGAAACTGAGGGCAACAGGTAGGGACCGAGGGATGCTGGGAGAACTTGGAGGCCAGGTCTGCTTTGATATGTCCCATAGGCACCTGGGCTACTTGTCTAGGGCTTGAAACTTAATGTCTAGCAAGAGAGACATTGCTGAGAACACCCTGTGGAGAAGCTAGCCAGGTATAAGACACAAATTCGGCAGATTTATCTGTTTCAATAAGGCAGTGTGATGAGGACAATGACAAAGTCTTTTCCTAGCCAAAAATGTGACTCTTAAGCCCATGTGGTTATGTTGATGTGAGTAAAGCTGCCCGTCTTTACCTTCTGTCACTGCCCGTGGAAGCCCCACTTTCCCCAGTACACAGGCTCTGCTTTGTTTTCTGTTTTCTGGATCACAGCATATTCTACTTGAGAGTGACGTCCGATGGTGGAGGGCAGAGCTCAGGTGTTTGGGGATCTCTCTTGGTTCCTTCATGACTAAAGTGACACAGACATCACTGCCGTGCTGATTAATTAACCATACCACTAAATATAACTATCAAGCTTTTTCTTATTAGACCTTGAAAAAGAAAACCAAAAGCCTTAGCCTTATGACGTAAAGGAAAGAAAAATTACGATGATAACAAGCCAGCAAACAGAGGCAGACATCAATCCAGGGTGGAGCTGGGAAAAGGATGTTTTGGGTCAGTTCCTTGGAAGATTCCTGGCTCACCGTGGCAGCCCATCCCGACCAGGATGCAGGAAGCCACTTCCTGTCACAGTTCTTTGCTTTTTATGTAGCTCAGGTCAAGACCATGAAACACGAGATTTTGCCCTGACATCGCATTCCCTTCGAGGAGGAAATTGCACTCACTTTTAGCGCCTCTGTTTGGAGTACGTTTTTTGGTAATTTAATTATTAAATCTCTTAGTCCTTCCCTTGACTTTTAAGAAAATCACCTGTCTTTTCTAACCATATAGACTGAAAAACTGTAGCTTTTAAAGGCTTTTCTGTGACTTATGAAGCAGGCACGAATGGTAAGGAAATTGTGGTGAGTGAAATTCTGTTTTCTTTTATTCAATGTGGGCTGAAATACAGACCTATAGACATTCAGTGTAAGGCTGAAACAATGACCCTTTTGTGGGGTTTTATGTTTTGGTTTTTGGTTTTAGATTTTTGTAATCATAGCTCTACTGTTATGTATTATTATTATCATTATTATTATCGTTTTGCTTTTTCAAGATAGGGGTTTTCTTGGTAGCCCTGCCTGGGTATCCTGGCACTCACTCTGTAGACCAGGCTGGCCTCGAACTCAGAGGCCTGTCTCTGTGCTGGGATTAAAGGCGTGTGCCACCACTGCCTGGACCATTATTAGTAGCAATATTAACCTTTCTGAAACATAGTCTTATGTAGCCAGCCTGGTCCTGATTCCACTATGTAGCTGAAGATGGCCTTGAACTTCTGATCCTCCTGCCTCCACCTCGTAAATACTAGGATTATAGATGCCACCGTCCCTAGTTTGTGTTGTTCTGGGACTGAACCCAGGACCACATGCATGCCAGGCAAGCATGCTGTCTTGTAGCACTCTGCCCTGCACGGAACATTAACGTTTTAAAATTTTGTTCATTTTATTTATTTTGTTTGTGTGAGTGTTTTGTTCACATGTACCTCTGCACACCACATGCGTGCTGCTTGTAAGATTTTATATGAGAAAAGAAAGCACATTACAGGGCCGAGGAAATGGCTCCGTGGGGAAAGTGTGTGCGGCATAAATGTGGGGGCCTCGGGTTTGATTTTCAGAACCCTGGTAAAAGACAAGAGTTGTAGCATGTGTCTAGGAACTCAGTGCTGGGCGAGACACAAAGACAGGCAGAACTCCAAGCTGGTCTAGTCTAATCAATGAGCCACATGCACACTGGGCACTGACGTGTGCACCAAACAATATAGCGAGTTATAAAGCACATGTGTGACAGGAGGCCCCTTGTACAAGGTGCACGGGCTCGTGCGGGGAGCAGTGATGATAGTGACATCAGAGGTTGCTGCTTGGTGATGTCTCTACATCAAGAATATGCTGTTTTCACAATTTAAAAAATCGCTTTGAAACAGCAATGGAGAAAAGGTTGGGGAGGCGAGGACTCTGTTAACCTGAACAAAAGAAAATGAGAGCAGGCTGGCGGTAGTGGCACAGGCCTTTAAGCCCGGCACTCTGGCAGCAAAGGCAGGCAGATCTCTGTGAGTTTGAGGCCGGCTTGGTCTACAGAAAGAGTTTCAGGACAGCCAGGGTTACACATCCTGTTTCAAAAAGCAAGACAAAAACAAACAAACAAAACAAAAAAAGAGAAGGAAAAGGAGAGCATGAGCCATCAAATAGCTGAACTAGTGTATGAAATCCTCACAGACGCCACCATTCTCCATCCTTCTGAGCACCACCACACTTGGCTCAGCGTGGTTTTCTTCCTTCTTTCTTTTCTTCTTCCTTCCTTCCTTCCTTTTTTATTAAGTTGTATTTATTTTTATTTTATGTGTTCAGCCTGCATTTAAGTCTGTGTACCGCATGCATGCCAAGCCCAAGGAGGCCAGAAGAAGGCGATGGAAGCCTTGGGACTGGGGTTAGAGATGGTTGTTGGCTACCTGTTCTGGGAATCAAGCCAAGGTCCTCTGGAAGAGCAGCCAGCGAGCTTACCCAGAGCTATTTCTTTAGCCCAGATCAGCTTTTCTTAAATCGAAAATCAGATTTACTTTTTCCCAGCATAAGACTTTCCGTTGTTTTGACAAAAACCCAGTCTCCTTATCCCACAGGATGACCTGCTGCTTTCCTAGGCTCTTACCTTTTCTTTTCCTTACTGTCTGATTATTCCTGGATCACTTTCCTGCCTCAGGACCGGGGTACTTGTTCCCTTTGCTCACCGAGCTCTTCTCACAGGTACAGGAGATCTCTGTGTCTTCAGGAGATCTGTGTGTGTGTGTCTGTGAGTGTGTGTACATGTGGAATCCAGAGGTCTATGTGAGGTGTCTTCTTCAATTACACTCCACTTTTTTTTTTTTTTTTTTTTTTTTTTGTATTCTAGCCTGGCCTTGAACTTGCCTTATAGCTGAGGTTGATCTTGAACTCCTGATCCCCCTGCTTCAATCTCTTAAGTGCTGAGATTACAGGAGTGTGCCAAAACACCTTTCATTTTACTTTTCTCCCTTCCTTCCTTCCTTCCTTCCTTTCTTCCTTCCTTCCTTCCTTCCTTCCTTCCTTCCTTCCTTCCTTCCTAAGATTTATTTATTTTATGTATGTTAGTGCTATATCTACATGTACACCTTCATGCCAGAGGTAGCTGGGAACTGAACTCAGGACCTCTGAAAGAGCAGACAGTGCTCCCCATTTTACTTTTCACTAAGCCTGGAGTTGACCAGTTTGGCCAGGCAGGCTGGCCAGCAAGCCCTAAGGATCCACATGTCTCCACCACCCCAGCTCGGGGATTACAGACATGTGTGCTCCGCCTTTTCATATGTTTGCCGGGATCCAAATTCAGGTCCTCAGGCTTGCACAGCAAGCACCTTACCCACTGAGCCTTCCCTCAGGCTCCAGGAATCTGCATTTTAAATACAAACACAACATGATTCTTATGCACTCATATTGCAGACTTCTTAGGTGCTGATGGGTCTTTTTTTTTTTTTTTTTTATGGGGGGTTGGGAGTAAATGAGAATTGAGCCTAGGGCCTTCCACATGCCAAGCAGGTGCTCTGCAACTTGTACTACATAAATGCCTGTTGATGAGTTTTTAAGATACAGGATGTTAAAAAACAACCTCCAGAATGATACCTGGAGGCAAAGTGGGTTCTCTGGGCCAAGATGTTCCTTAGGTCCTGGTGTATGAGCTCATAGTAGAATAGGGCAGAAGACTCTCCAGTTCCTCCAAAAAAGGCCAAAATGCTCACAATTAGGGAGATTTTAGCCACTGATACTAAGTTAAAAACACAATATAGGAATTAACTATCCCCTCTTCTAAGGACAGGCTTCAAGATCGAACCAGAAAGAATTCTATAACAGATAAACTCAGACACCTGTCTCAGAGAAGCCTGAAGGCAAGTGTCCTGGAAAGGTTCACTGTGGAGAGACTGAGTCAATAGGGGACCACTTTGAAGGTCTTGGGGCTTTTAACTGATAGTCTCTGGGCTTGTTTTCAGTTCCTGTGCCCGGTAGTCCTTGGGGGTATATGACACAAGAAAATGGGTTCAGGTCTAGCCAGTTGTATGAGGGCTGGCAGTCCTCATAGGAGCTGGTCACAGGGCAAAAGGGTTAGGTTAGATTTATTTGATATTATTTGATAATGTATCCCCACCTGGGAGGCATAAACAGAAATCAGAACTTTAGGGAGTCTGCAGAAAGGACCAGCACTGAGGCTCGTTGCTTTTTGTGTATGCTGTGTGCCAGCTTTTCTTCTTCGTACTTCCTTTGGAGAGCCCTGCCCCTACTCTTGTAGTTCCAGAGGCGGCTGGTGACAGTGGCCTATCTCCTGGCTAAGAGTAGCTGCCTAGACCCTTAGAACTGGGCATCCTAGAGACTTCCCTCCTGTGTCTGGCAGGATGCTCTCCGCTGCGTTTCCTAAACCAGCCAGAGGTGAGCTGATAACACCATGCCCACCAGCAGAGGAGGCCTGAGACAAAGTCAGGAGTGCCCTGATGATGCCGCCTGAGCTCTAGATCCAGACAAACCTTACACCTTCCAACCCGCCTTCCAGAGAGCCCACAGAACCCTTTATTGCTCCAGAAACTCCCAACCCATTTCTTCTCTCGTTACAGGGACATGTCTGACTTACCCACTGGCCGCGGATGTTTTCTTTGCTATTGTTCTAAGCCTCAAACTGAAAAGTGCCTCTCGGCAAATAATCGTCTTTGTAATTTAATAGAGAGGCCAAGCTTGGAATGCAGTCCAGTGGTGGAACTCTGCCTAGCATGTGCAAGGCCCTGAGTTCTGTCCGCAGCACTGGAAGATTTGAGTGAGAGCACACGCCGAGGTTGGGCTGTCAACGGGCAGCTACAATCCCACAGAGTGTGAGGCTTCTACCCATGCTAGCCCAAGGACAAGCCCACCATCCACTCACTGCTCTAGTGAGTGTTCTAGAGCACAGTTCACACAACCACGGTCTCTGACTGCTGAACTTTCTGCCCCTGCCTACCCTAACTCCACAGCATGGCTCCAGTCCCAGAGCAGCAGTCGAGTGTTCACACCAGCCTTCCTTCGTCCTTCTTCCACACCTGGGGGAAACTGGCTTGCATTTTCCTCAGTGTGTTCACCGACTTCCCTTATAATGTACAGAATAGTTTCAGAGTGACTGAGTCACACAGAACCCAAGCTCACTAAGCAGACACAGTATTCAGGATGCATGCCTTCGGAACAAGGGACCAAACTGAGGTATTACCACATTCCGGGTAGGAGCTCCACCTGGAGCTACATCTCGGCACTTACAGTTCTTGAGCTTGGAAAAAAAAAGTTTGAAAGCGTGTGCGGTATGTGTGTGTGTGCGTGCGTGCGTGTGTGCGTGTGTGCGTGTGTGTGTGTGTGTGTGTGTGTGTGTGTTACACTGGGTGCCCTTGTAAGGTGCCGGGTGGGTTCTGGGAACTGAACCTGGGTCCTCTGCAAGAGCAGCCATTTCTCCCGTCCAATGCTCTTAACTGCTGAGCCATCTCTCCAGTCTCTACTTCTTTATCTATAATCTGAGTTTATACAGACAAAGTTCCCCATGCAGATTTTCCCCGCAATGCATTTGAAGTGACCCCAATTTCATTGTCTTTGGTTTGACTTACACGTTAGAGATGTTTTTTCTTTTATCCTTGGCCTTAAGTTTGAAGCATCAAAACAAGCCTGAGCATCACATTATTGATATGTGCAGGAAAGTTGTCATTACATCACTCCTCCTTCAGTGTTTCCCCTGTTCCTGTTTCCATTCCTATCCTACATCTCAACTCCTTTAAGGTAACCAGTTTCTTTTCCTGCATTGTGCTTTTTATGTATCTTTTAAAAAAAAAAAGCCCGACGTTGGTCAACACAGTGAGTTCCAGGACAGGCAGTGCTGCATAGTGAGATCCAGGCTAAATACAAACAAAAAGAAACCGAAAAGGAAAAGGGCTGGGTGGTGGTGGTGGTGGTGCTTGTCTTTACTCCCAGCAGAGGCAGGCAGACCTCTGAGGTAGAGGCCAGCCCGGTCTACAGCCAGGACTACACAGGGAAACCCTGTCTCAAAAAAAAAAAAAAAAAAGAACTGATTTTGGTATCTGAATACCATCCTCCCAAGATCCAGATTTCACATTCTTCTGCAGCGCCAAGCCCAGCTCGTAACTACTCTGCCTGGAACCACCTCTCAAATTTTGTTGCTTTTGCCAATGTTGGGACTGAACCTAGGACCTCACAAATCCCAGGCATGTACTCTGCCCCTGAGCTAGAGTCTCTGCCCTCTTTTAAATTTTTTTAAATTTTATTTTGTGTACATTAGTGTAAAGGTATCAGATCCCTTGGAACTGGGGTTACAGACAGTTGTGAGCTGCCATGTGGGTGCTGGGAATTGAACCCAGGTCCATTTGGAAAAGCAGACAGTGCTCTTAAACACAGAGCCATTTCTCCAGCCCCTAGTCTCTGCCCTCTTAAGGGAATTTTTCCTAAGATAAAAATGTCATTAACCTGTGGCATTGTCTTAAGAATTCTGTGGTTGCTTCTCACAAAATTTGATATCTTCAAGCTGGGCACAGTGGTGCACACCTGTATTCCCAGCACTGAGGGAAGCAGAGGCAGGCAGATCTCGGTGAGTTCGAGGCCAGCCTGGTCTACAAAGTGAGTCCAGGATAGCCAAGGCTACATACACAGAGAAACCCTGTCTCAAAAAACCAATATATATATTCTATTTTCACTTTTAATCAGTTTGAAGTGTTTTCTAGCTTTTTTGGAGGGGGGGGGCTTCTCCTTTGACGTATAGATCATTTGGAATGGTGTTTACTTTCTAAGTATTTGGGAGGGCTTGTTAGAAACCTGTTTGTTACTGATTTCAGTTCAGTGCTTTATAGAAGTCAGAGTCAAAAGGCAAATGGGATAGACATTGGAAAAAGGTGAAAATAAGGAAAAAGACAGGAGCCTACCACAGAGGACCTCTGAAAGACTCTACCCAGCAGGGTATCAAAGCAAATGGTGAGGCTCATAGCCAAACTTTGGGCAGAGTGCCGGGAATCTTATGAAAGACCCGGAGGGGACAGGAGCTCCACAAGTACAGCAACAGAACCAAAAAATATGGGCCTAGGGGTCTTTCCTGAAACTGATACTCCAACCGAGGACCATTCATGGAGATAACCTAGGACCCCTGCACAGAGGTAGCCCGTGGCAGCTTAGTCTCCAAGTGGGTTCCCTAATAAGGGGAGCAGAAACTGTCTCTGACATGAACTCAGTGGCTGGCTCTTTGATCACCTCCCCCTGAGGTGGGAGCAGCCTGACCAGGCCACAGAGGAAGACTATAAAAGACAGTCCTGATAGGCTAGGGTAAGATGGAAAGGGAGGAGGACCTCCACTATCAGTGGACTGGGAAAGGGGCATGGGAGGAGATGAGGGAGGAAAGGAGGGTGGGCGGGATTGGGGGGGGACAAGGATAGGGCTACAGCTGGGATACAAAGTGAATAAATTGTAATAAATAAAAAATAATATTAAAAAAAAAGAAAGAAGTCAGAGTCCCCAAGACTGTTTTCAGATTCAGTGACTTAGGCTCAATTATTTCTGCTGACAGGAAGCAGAAAAGCTGTTATTTTCATAATTAGATCTTTTCTGCCACAAAAAGATGCAGACTGAAATCAGTAAAGCTAAGGGCTGAGGATGTGGTTTGCCAAGGAAGTACCAAGTCCTAGGTTTGATTTTTAGCACTATACAAAACAGGCTCATGTCTGCAATCACAGCACTAATGAGTGTCAGAACTTCAAGGTCATCCTCACAGACTCAGCAAGTTCATGGTCAGACTGGAATAAATCAGATCTTGTCTAAAAAGAAAAACAAATCAGAGATAAAAAGTATATAGGAAGCCAGGGATGGTGGCACATGCCTTTGGTCCCAGCGCTCAGGAGGCAGAGGCAGGTTGATCTCTGTGAGTTTGAAGCCAAGGACAGCCAGGACTGTTACACAGAGAAACTCTGCCTAGAAAAACCAAGAATGAATGGATGGATGAATGAATGAATGAATAAAGTGTATAGGGCATGGGGCTGGAGAGATGGCTCAGTTGTCTAAGAGCACTGGTTCTTCCAGAGGATCTGGTTGAATTCTCAGCACCCGCACGGCAGCTCACAACTCTCTGCAGCTCCAATTCCATCTCCACAGACAAACATGCAGGTAAACCACCAATGCACATAAAGTGAAACAAAAGCTGGGCAGTCCTGGCACACATTTTTAATCCAGCATGTGGAGGCAGAGGCAGGCAGATCTGTGTGTTCAAGGCTAGCCTGGTCTACAGAGTAAGTTCCAGTACAGTCGAGGCTACACAGAGAAACCCTGTTTCAAAAACAAAACAACAAAAAGTATGTAGGGCAGAGTCCGAAAGAAACCAGAAAAGCTTCTAGATGACCTATTCCACAAAAGCAGTACAGACGGTGCCTAAGTCTTCCAGCAAGGGCTGACAGGACAGACCCTCTCAACCAGGCGAGCTAACTGGAGCCCTGGAATCTAGCATTTCCTTTGGGGTTGGTCACATGGGCATAGACTTCCCATTTAGTCGATCTCAGTCATTCAGATTTCAGTTCCTCTACAGATAACCCTGCCACAGTGTGGTCTAAGCCACCCCCTTACGTTACATAGTTTGCATAACTTATCTGGCATGATTCATGACAGGGAACACAAAAGTACCTTTATCAGGCAGGGGATTACCAGGGCTCAGAGGCTATCTCTTAACAGGCCTGAAAAGGTCAGTTTCTTTGGAATGCGCGGGGCTTGAACAATGGAAACTGGCTGAGTGCCCCTTTACTGTGTAGCTTTAATTCTATTGTGCTCAGGAAATGTATTTGGTATCCTTCCAGTTCTTATCAGAATCCAGGCATTTGAGATAACGGACACGTGTGTGTGTGCGTGTGTGTTGGGAGACAGGTGTTAGTCGGTGGTAGCAGCATTTTCCTGAGTTACATGAGACCCTCATGATACTGGCACCCTCACCCCCAAAACACACAAACGAAGGTGTACTCTGCTCTTGTATCCTAGAAGTGACAGCTCTGTTTGGTGGCGTTCTGTTCTGCAAAAGTCAACTACTTTCACATGCTCCCATAGCCGCTTCACTCTCCAGCTATAATAGCGAATCTGTTTCTCCTTGCAGCATCACCAATTTTTGTCTCATTAACTTTGTTGTTAGGTATGTGTTGTTCGCCTCTAGCTATTGTCCCTGCCTTTGAGCTTTTGCTTATTTATTTGAGACTAGTATTTATCTGTTGTTTATTTGTAGCACTGGCTGTTCTGGAGCTTGCTGTGTAGACAAGACTGACCTCCAACTTATAGATACCTGCCTGCCTCTGTCTTCTGAGTGCCCGGGAAAGCCACCATGCCACATTTATTCTTAATTAGGCTGACTTTATTCTAGATTGGCAAGGACCTGTGGAGATAAGTACACGAGTTCTCCCTTTAAGTATCCTAACATGCTATGCTCTATTATTTCCTAGTACTGAGCCAATCTTGCATTCCTGGAACAAACCCCTATTTGGTCCAGCTGTGTTATTTTGTTATAATGGTATTGGGGTCTGTCAGCTAATATTTGATTTGGCATTTTGCAACAATATTCATTAGTCATAATGGGTAAGATTTTCTTTGCTTTTCTTGATGTATAAAATAACTTAGAAGCTTGCATTCTTTTTCAATATTCAAGAATAATATATGGTGTGTTTGGTAGAACTTAAACCTTTAAAATTAGAGGTGGAGGGAGATCATCTGGAGCTGTGAAGTAAGTTGTTTGTTTTTAAAATAAAGTTCTGTTTCTTCTTTAAGAATTAGTTATTTGTCAGGCATGGGGGAACACACCTGTAATCCCAGCATTCAGGAGGTATAGGCAGGTGGATCTTTGAGTTCGAGGACAGCCTGATCTACAGAGTGAGTTCCAGGACGCTCAGGGCTACACAGAGAAACCCTGTCTCAAAAACAAAACAAAAATAATTATTTACATTTTTTATTTCTAGGTCAGGTGTAATTTTAGTTCAGCCACGGACTAAAACTATAACAACAAAACAAAACAGCAACAACACAACTCAACTAGCTTTAAAGAAAACAAACTTTGAAAATCTGAAAATTTAAAAATTTAAAATTTATATGTATGAGCATTTGCCCTCATGTATGCATGGGTAACTCATGCTCACCTTCTTCCTATGGAAGCCCAAAGAAGGCCTCCAATGCCTGGAACTGCTGTTACAGACCCATGGGCGCTGCTGCGTGGATCCTGGGATTGAACTGGGGTCCTCTGGAGCAGCAGCAAGTTGTCCTAACGCTGAGCCAGGTCCCCAGCTGCCGTGGAAGTTTTTAAAAGGCATCCCCCCCCCCCCCAGGTTTCCAAATGTATTTGTCTAAAGGCACGGAAAACAGTGGCTTTAAAAAAAATTTTATTCTCTTGCTCCCCCGCCCCTGTGTGTGTGTGTGTGTGTGTGCGCGCGCGTGCAGGTGCGTTTTTTCCACAGCACACATGTACTGCTCAGTGGATATGTTTTAGGGAGTCCATTCTCTCCTTCCACCTCGTTGAGAGATGATCTCTCTTTTTGTCTCTGCCACTCTGGGCACTGTAAGCTCGCTGGACGTCCAGCTTAGTTTCCTGTTTCTGCCCCTCCTCTCTTCTTAGGAGCCCTGGGATTACAGACCTGCATCACCGTTTCTGGCTTTGTACGTGGTTATGAAGACTGGTCTCAGGGTGCTAGGTGTATGTAACAGATACTTTCCTTAGCTGGACCCATGCGGCTAGCCCTCTTTTTCTTCATAAATGTTTATTTAATTGTTTTTTATGTGCATGGGCCTATGTCTTACCATAAGTGTGCAGGAGCGTGCAGAGGCCAGAAGAGAGCACCAGGTCCCCTGGAACTGGAGTTACCATTGATGGTGAACCACTGTGTGAGTGCTGGGAGCCAGAGTATGTCCCCTACAAGAGCAGTACACTTCCTTAGCTGCTAAGCCATCTCTCCAGTCCCCTGGCTGGCCGGAGCGACGGGCCGAGAAAGGGTGTGACTTTCTTGTCCAGTCTAGATTTGCACTCCTGGGTTCAGACAACCATCGCATCTCTTTCTCCTAAGCAGCTGGGACGAGGCACCACCAGGACCAGACAAAAACATTCTGTTTCCAAGCCTGGATGCCAGAACACTTACATCCCAGAATATGCAAGGGCAAGGCAGGACAAAGATCAAAGACACTGGGCAGTTTGGACCACACAGCAAGATCCTGTCTCAACATAAAACAAATCTTTATGAATCTAAAATTTTCTTCCAACTTTTTTGTCTACACATTTTTTCTATTCTTTCTACCCACACTGTATTTTGCTATTTTGTTTCGCTTTTGATTCAGGGTCTCCTGTAGCCCAGTCTGTCATCAGGCTTGTTATGCAGCTGAGCTTGCACTTGGGACCTTCCTGCTTCTGCCTCCCAAGTGTTGGGTTCACAGGGATGTGCTGTGACTCCCAGCTCCATGCTGCTCTTTTAACCTCATTTTTATCACTTCTATCATATTTCTTACTTGTCCCGTCCATAATTATGTCTTAGCTTCTTGGGTTTGAATTGCATACTTACATTTTTTTAAATTTTCATTGATGTATGTGCTATAGCTATACGTTTTCTTCTTATATCACTGCTTTATATATTTTACAACTTGTGTACATTTTATTATCCCTAATTTTTAGTCCTTTTTCTTTCTTTTATATATATGTAATATATATATATATATATGTATATATATATATATATATATATATACACACACACACACACATATGTGTACATGTGGGCCAGAGATATCCTCTTCAATTGCTTTCAACCTTATTTTCAATTATATAGAATTGAATATATTCATTTGTATAAATACTTATCTATAATATATTTCTATAAAGCGATTTTATATAACATATTTATGTATAATGATTTTATATAAATATATACCCTTATGTATTTATATAATATAAATATATATCAGTATATAAAAATATGACCCCATATATATTTATATATATTTATGTGTGGTCTGTGTGTGCTTACAAGTGCCATTGCACATGTGTGAGGTTGGGGGACAACTTTGGAGTAGTCAGCCTGTCAGGCTTGGTGGCAAGGGCCTTCACTGGCTGAGCCATCTTGCCGGTCTCCCCACTGAACCTGGAGCTTGCTGCTAGAGTAGAGTGGCTGTCCATGGAGCTTAAGGAGTTTCCTGGCCTGGCCCTCCTGGTGCTGTAGTTATAGGGGTGAGACTAGCTTTTTATGTGGGTGCTAGAGATCTGAACTTGGGTCCTCCTGCCCCTGCAGCAAGCACTTCGCGGACTGAGCTCTTCTTGGCCCTGAAACTTAATGTTGGTTGGATTTTCCCAAATAGAAAGATTTAAAATGTCCAAGTTGGCCAGGTGGTGATGTCACACACCTTTGATCCCAGCATGTAGTAGGCAGAGGCAGGCGGATCTCTACGAGTGAGATCTCTCTCTGTGAGTCCAGGACAGCCAGGGCTACACAGAGAAACCCTGTCTCAAAACAACAACAACAACAACAAAACAGGGGGCTGCAGAGATGGCTCAGAGGTTAAGAGCACTGGCTGCTCTTCCAGGGTTCCTGAGTTCAACTCCCAGCAGCCATGTGGTGGCTCACAACCATCAGTGATGATATCTGGTGCCCTCTTCTGGTGCGCAGGTGTACATGCAGACAGAACATTGCTTACATAATAAATAAATAAATAAATAAATAAATAAATAAATGAATAAATAAATAAATAAATAAATAAATAAATATTAAAAAAAGAAAAAAAACAAACAAAAAACCCTTTTTCTTTCCTTCACTCATTTGAAAGCATGAAGTCAACTTGTGCCTTAATTTCCTCCAAAAAATCATCACAGTACGGTCTTGATAACAAGAAGACCAGTGCAACACAGACATATCTGTTTCTGGCTTGTGTTCCTTGCACACCTCTCTCTTCCTTACCACCCTTTTCTCTCTCACAAGCGCTGCCCAGCCAGACGCTGCCCAGTCCTTCTCTGTAATCAAGGCTCTCATCCAAGCCACTTTTTACTGTCGTAAAAATATTAAAAGTGAGGAACTAAGGTTATACATATCTTAGATCAGAATGTTTGTCTAGCCAAGCACAGGGGCGCACACCTGTGATCCCAGCACATGGGGAGGCAGGAGCAGGAGGATCTCTTTGCCTTCAAGGCCAGACTGGTCTACAAAGCAAGTCCGGGACACGCTACACAGAGAAACCCTTTCTCGAAAACAAACAAACAAGCAGAATGTTTGTTTAGTCGGCTTGAAGCCCGTGTGTGCAGTCCCCAAAACTGCAGAAAACTTTGAGGTAGAATTTGTTTACCACAAATCCGTTATTTAAAAGCATAGAATAGAGCAGCTTTTAGTATGCTGTGATAGCTAATTTCACATGTCAACCTGACTAAATCATCCATGGTGTCAGGAGATCAGGCCAAATACTATCTGGTTACTTCCGAAAAGATGTATTTATTTTCCTCGAGTGGGGCCCTCTCTGGCTCCGATGCCTCCCTTTGGATCCTGTTCCCCTAACTGGGCGGCCTTGTATGGCTGCAGTGGGAGAGGATGTGCCTAGTTCTGCAGCGACCTAATGTGCCAGTGCGGGCTGGTACCCATGGGAGAACCTGTTTGGAGGGCTGCAATGAGTCCATCCTAGTCCTTTCATCATAGGCAGGCTCCATTTCCTGCCCTGGACTGTCCACCTCCGGGGCTTCCTGTTCTCATTCAGCTCAGCAGATGGGTACTTTCCTGACTCATGTCTTCTTGACAAGCTGCTGATCCCTTTCTCCTTCCGCTCCTGTGGCTTCAGAGCCATGTCCTTCTCAAGGGCCTCCAGGGCGCTGAAGCTGGCTGTGCGGAAGCCCTTAACAATCTCCTCCTGAGAACAGGACTCTTGTTTGCAGAGACAAAGGGTGTGTTTGGTGCTCAGGGGTGTAAGGCGCTCACGTAGCACGCTGTGGAGTCCTGTGGCTCTTTGCCAGGACTGGGCTCAGGTTCCTCGCCCAATGACAGGCTCCACACGAGGGAGCCATGGGTGACTTCCCGACACTGGCCTAGCTCTCGCTTGGCTCATGAAGGTCGGCTGGTCTAGGCAGGCCAGACCTTGGCCTGCACGGCCGTGCCTGGACAGTGACCTTTGAGCCCACAGCTGCCTGCCTCACCGCACTTCCAGGCTTCGAGGGCCCTGTGGGCTCCGGGCCTGGGTGTATTAGGGGCAAAGGCATGCTGGTTTCGGGCTGGGAACCTGGGTTTGGCTTGGTACATCGGGGAGCAACCAGTGCTCAACATCCCTAGACCAGGACCCGAGGGACACGGCCCATGCCAACTGGCAGGCAGCCTAGGGCTGAGGGTGGTGAAACTTCTGATTCCCAGGAGGTTGAGGCAGACACAGCAGTGGCAGAGGCTTGAGGAGTTAACAACCAACCCAACTCTGTTTCTAACTAGGATCTGGTAGGGACAAGCAAGTTGAGGCCACACTGGAGTTTGGGAGCAATGCATGTACATAAATTGGTATGAAACTACCTTTCCGAACATAGAGAGAGGGATGGGGGAGAGAAGACAAAGGACAGGGAGAGAGACAGACACAGAGAGAGCAAGTTAATTAGAAAATGTTTCTTGTACACAGGAAGCCAGAGAGGAGGCTGTGGCTCCAGGGGCCAGCATATGAAGGGCTGTCTGCAAATCCCAGCAACTGAGAGATCTGGGCCTTTGTGCTCTTGGGACTTCAGACAGCTCGGCCTTTCTAACAGTTGTGAGACAGCATATTTCTATGAGTAAAGTCCCAATCCGGGCTTTGAGATCGCTGCCGCTGCAGAGGCAAACACACAGAACACCCTCCTGTATCTCTCTGCCTCTTATCACATTGATCTCCCATAGGAGAAGACACCTAAAGGGCTTCAAAATACCCTGAGATCCAGCTGACAAGGGGCAGCACCTGCCTTCCACAGTGCTTCATCCACCCTTGGCTCGTGGAGGGTGTTCAGGAAGGGGATTGATTGTCAGATGAGCCTTTGCCTAGCTGGTTCTCAAAGGTCAGGCTCCAGACAACTCTATTGCTGGCAAGCCTCCCCAAGTCTCTATAGGGTGGGGGTGCCTCAGTGGTCGGCTGGGGTCTTCTCCCTCCATTCAGATGCTTCAGTTGACCCATGAGACGGCCTCCTCAAGCTTGTTCACAGCTGCACAGGATGCAGCTCAGCCTCAGAGCCCTCAAGTCTGGCTACAGAGGCCAGGAGAAAAACGACACAGTTCACAGAGATAGTGCAGACATGCTAGGGCATTTCCTTCGTGTCCTTGCGTTCAAGTGCACGCCTGTATCATAGGTTATGCAGTCTTTCTAGAAAGCCACCCTGTGGGAAGAACATTCTGCCTCTGCCAATCCAAAGTTCACAGCTTTCTAACAGACTCCCACAGGAGGTTAGGAGCAAGGTATTCCTAAAGGCGGACTAAACTGTCCTCATACACACACACAAATGCACATGCACGCTCACATACATGTGGAAGCACACGCACCTACACACAGACGCAGAGGAAATTGTGGGGGATGAGGATATACAAGATGAAGAAAGGACAGGACAGTGGACCTAGAAGGTGAGGTATGAAGGATTGCCTTCAAATCTCAGAACCGAGGAGGGAGGCTGAGAAACGATGGTGTCCTGGTGCTTTCAGACAGCTTAGCCGTGTGGACAGTGAAGTGTGAGGAAACACACATCCCTGGCTTGAGCTCCAGCCCAGAAAAGCCCACAAGGAGTGACCTGCATCGAATCGCTGTTCATCACACTGATCTGTCCGGAAAAAAGCTAGGTGTCTCTCACAGACACTGAGATGCAGCAGCTGAGGACAGCACCGTCTCCACACACTGCTTCCTCACAGTCCAACCCTAGCTCACTGAAGGATGTTCAGGAAGTGAACTGACAAGTGAGACTTTGCCCTAGCTGGTTCTGAAAGCTCAGGCAATGGATGCCAGCTTTCCAATGGCTCTGCAGACATGTGGGTGCAGGTTTCCTGGCCCCCTTAGCACGTGCTTCAGGGGACCCAAGTGACAGTCTCTTTTTTTTCACAGCTATTTTCACAGCTGCACAGGATGCAACTTGGCTTCAGAACACTGAAGCCTGTCTTTTTAGAAGCCAGGAGAAACCCAGCAAAGTCCACAAGCACTATGGTGCTGTGGAGATGCCTAGATCCCCTGCTAGGCCATTCTATGTACATGACTGTAGATAGAGAAGCTAGGTAGATGTAGTACTTCATCACCAGAATTATCAAATCACTCTACAGACAGCCCAGGACACCGAAGAGCTGGCAGGAAAAAGCCAGGCTCTGTCCTGGTTCACTGGCTCTCACAGTTCTTTGCTGCATTAGAAAACTGCCTGCTAACCACGCCTGCTTACTCAGAAATCTAAGATGGCCCTGTCATGGAACTGTAGTCAGCACAATTCTGCTGTACAGCCTGTGAACATGGCCAGGAGAACTTTTCTCTCTCTGTTCCTACTGTCAGACAGCCACTGCACCTAAAGGAGTTCATTGGGGATGAATTTCAGTGATTACCTGCCCTGGGGTACCCTCACTAGTCCCTCTCTTCTTCCTGATGACATCTGTGTGCCGCATGATAAGAGTAAAAGTCAGGAGCTAACAAGCACAACAGCCACGCCCTTTCCAGCTCCTGAATTTGGGACAGACAAACTTACATTCTAGAGTCTTTGACTTTCAGGAACAAGCGGAGAAGTCCAGTTGCTTCCCAGAGGCTCCCAGCTCCTGATTCCCATTCCTAGAAGGCCCAGCTCAACCCACTTCCACCAGAAAGACCCCCACTCCCTGCCGAGGACTCCCTGTGCCTTCGCCAGGACTATTTATTTCTCACTCTGCACCAAGACCGAACGCGAGATTCTTTCTGCCTCTGTCTGCTCTCTGCAAGCTCTGCATTTTCTCTCTCAATAGCCTGCTCAGCCTAGACAACATGTCTACGGGTGAACAAGTACCCCACAGGCAGCTGGTGTCCCCACAGCCCTGGAGACATCAGAGAAGACGCAGTGTGCTCCGGGATATAAGAGATTGCCCAGGGAAGGGAGTGCTCAGGGTGTCACTAGGACTGCCCGAGCCTACCTGCTTACTCCACTGTGTCCTTTCCAGGAGCCTCTCCTGTGACTCAGGAGAAACCCCTCAGCACCTTCTTCTTCCATAGCTAGAGATTCTCCCTGCTTCATTAGAAGTCAAGCGCTTTGGATAGAGAGAGTTAGCATGGGTAGATCATCTCTACCAGGGTACAAAGGTCTAGGAATTTCTTCTGGATAGTAACTATCCCCCAGGTCCATACCTTTGCCATACAGTCCAAATTCCCCAGGTTTTCCCTCTTTTCCAGAAGCCAGTATCTTTCTTCCAGACCCATTAGATTACATTTTCTTATTGTGCATTCCTTGGGAGGGGGTTTTCTTTTTTTAATATTTTATTTTAAGTAAAAATAAATATTTAATATATATTTAATATTTAAATTTTTATTTAAATATTTTGCTTAAATATTTTGACTTTCAGGAACAAGCAGAGAAATATTTAAATAAAATAAAATATTTGATATTTTATTGTACGCGCATTAGTGTGAAGGTGTCAGATTCTTTGTGTTACAGACAGTTGTGGACTGCTATATGGGTGCTGGGAATTGAACCCAGGTCCTTTGGAATAGCAGATAGTGCTCTTAACCACTGAGCCATCTTTCCAGCCCCTGGCTTTCTTTCTATATGTTCATTCATGTGTTTTCAGGAAGGCTCTTTTTGTAATCCTAATATATGCAATGAAAATTCCCTTATTCTTTGCAGCTTAGAGGACAGCCACACTGCATGCAAACATTTTAAAATTCTGTGTTCCTACCTCAAAAGGTAAACTCCCACATTCTCCCTTTCTGCAATACAGACACTTAAAGTAGGCATCAGTGAGAAAAGTTTAAGATGGAATATGGGTTGTTGGTCTGTAGCCACATTAGCTATCACCTCTCCACTATCTATTTTCCTTAGTTTCCAGGCCCAGGCTTAAGACTGGTTGGGGTTGGACCATGATTCTGTATTTCTACCAAAAATAATGCTCAGGAGGAGGGGCATGGAGTGGAAGGGCCTGAGGTCCAACAAAACCTCACTTTTGATGGGTCCATCAATTCAGGAGGCAGGCCATTTCGCATTGTCATCTGTGGCTTCTGTCTTCTTGATATGAGTGTTGTTAGTCCATAGTATAATGCCACCTAACCTCACAGCTGTAGGAGTGGGAATCAATTCAGGGCAGGTGCTTTCCAAATTGCTTTCATTGCCCTTTTGGCTACCAGCCAGAGCCAGGCAGTATCACCATCACCAGGACAGACAAGGGGAAAATTATGGCAAAGCAGGAGGATGACTGGGTCTCTCGGATAATCAAATGAATAGCTGTGTAGAACTGGAGGGCCTGTACGAGGAGAGAGGAATAGTTAGAGTTCTGTCTACTGCTGATCTGAGCCTGTGAAGTGGTGTGTGTGTGGGGTCTTCCAAACAGATATTATAGGAATGACTCCCTCCCTACTTGTGGTACAGCAGGGCCAAAGAAAAAAGGAAGTCTACTCACCTTTCACAGGATGCTAATGAGAGTTTCGTTATCGTTCCCTTTAATGTACTGTTCATTATTTCTACCTTCCCAGAACTCTGAGGTCTATATGTACAATGAAGTTTCCAAGCTATGCATAAAGCTTTGACTATTAATTCAGAGGTTTGGGCTATGAAAACTAGGCTATTGTCTGACCCCATTGCTAAAGAGTGGCCAAATGTAGGGACCAGGTCCTGGAGAAACATTTTTAGCTACCAATTTCAGGCTGGTTGGGGGATCAGCTTTTATCCCCTCCCCCATAAGGTATCTAAAAGCTAACAAATACTTTTATCCTCTCCTAGCAGGCCTGATTTCAGTGGTCAGTTCCCCATAATTCTCCAGTGATGACCCCTCATATGGACCCCTTTCTGGGTAAAGGCTCTCTGTTTTGGATTTACTTGACTACAAACCTGACATCTGGCTTATACATCTCCTGCCAAGCTGTCCAGTCTAAGCATAACTTGGTCTGAGCAAGTCGGAAAGTTTTGTGGGCCCCAGACAAGCAACCTGGTGAAGGTTAGTTACCAGAGTCCTGCCATATGTTTCTTGGAGAATGACCTTTCCCCCTGGTGTCCTCCACCAACCTGTGGGTTCACACTGTCCATTCTTTCCTTTTGCATTCTTTCTTTCCCCTTGGTTATACCATGGAGTTCCGGACAACACTGGGTCAAGACATGTCACCAGAAAATATGAGTAGGTCCCACTGGACTTAGGGGACTTTGGCAGCCATGTCAGTGGCCTCTTTACCTCTTTCCTCAAAGAATCATCCTTTTGATGTCCCTAGAATTGGAGCATAGCAACCCGTAGGGGAAGCCAAATAGCCTATAGAAGAACCAAGATTTCACTTTGTTTTTAATGTTCTTTCCCCCAGCACTGAGAAGTCCTCTTTTGTGCAGGTGAGTAGAGGCTTTGCATTTCTGCCACCCCTGAGATAGAGTCAGCAATACCCTACCCCACCAAGGAGCCTTCAAACGTGTCTCTTAGTCGTTAGAGTTGAGGTCTGAAGGATGGCAGCAATCTTACTCTGAGACAGGCTCCTTTGGCCTCCTCTCAGTTAGTAGCCAGGACAGGTTGCCTCTGATGTACAAAGTTGGACTTTCTTTGCTGACACTCCATAGCCCAGTGTCTGTAACTCTTGCAGCAGTCCCTGGGCGGCTGTTTTACAGTCTACTTCAGGTTCACAGGCTAGAAGGAGTTCATCTGCATACAGTAAGAGAATGGAAACTTCTGACAGAAGGGCAGGAGGTCAGCCCTTAGTGTCTCATCAAACAGGCTGGAGAATCTTTAAGTCCTTGAGAGAACCAGGTCTAAATAAGTCGCCCACTTTAACCTCTCTCTGCATCTGTCCATTCAAAAGCAAGGATGGATTTAATCACTTCTGCCAATGGGAGGCTGAAGAGAGCGTCTTTCAGGTCAAGCGTCTACACCTGTTTCTCTGGAGGAAGCAGACTCCTGAGACTGTATGGGTTTGGAACTGTGGGATGGATGGTCTCAACCCTCTTATTTATTTCCCTCAGATCTTGGAGAGGTCTGTAATCAGGGTCCCAGGTTTGTTCTCAGAACAGAGATGTATTCCAGAAAGACTGGCAGGGCATCAGGATGCCTGTCCCTAAGCCTGGCAATATGGACTGTAATTCTCTTTTTTGCTTCCAGAGTCATTGAGTATTGTTTAATTTTAACAGGGTAGCTGAACTGGTTACTTGAACAATAATAGAAACTTGGTGTGTGTGTGTGTGTGTGTGTGTGTGTGTGTGTGTGCATGTGTGGGGCTGTTTCTGCCTATACTCCTGGGAATCTTTTCTGCAAATGTGAGAGTCCAAATGTATCTTTTAATTGGGGGCAGGGCTTTTAGCTAGAAAATATTCTTTTGACAAAGGGCAAGATACCTGTTTCTGAATATCTGGAAGTCTGTGTCTCATTATCACATAAGAGGATGATGGTGGCTTTCAGTTTATGCAAGGGGGTATCTCCCCAATAGGGGGTAGGGACAATCAGGATGACCAATAACAAGTGGGTTATTGGTCCCCTTCCCTAGGTTAATGGAATAGGTGGTGGTCCAGGTGTAGTAAGGCAGCTTTCTCCTTCAACTGCAATCTTTTGACCAGTCAATTGGCCTAAAGGATTCTTAAGGAATCAATATATTACCCCCGTGTCTATTAAGAAGTCAATTGGTTCATTCCCAAGTTTAAGTGTTACTGTAGGCTCCTGGGGGCTTAAAGCTTGGGAGCCTGGACCTTTCCACTTTTCTTTTTTTTTTTTTTTTAATTTTATTTTTTTTCTTATCAGTTACATTTTATTAACTCTGTATCCCAGCCGTGTCCCGATCCCTCATTCCCTCCCAGTCCCTCCCTCCCTCCCTCATCTCCACCGTGCCCCTTGCCAAGTCCACTGATAGGGGGGACCTCCTCCCCATTCATTCACTTTTGTAATATAATATGTTAACGACCTTTCTCTCCAACTAAGGCCCTCATTTTTTCAATATCTTTTTTTTTTTTTTTTCAGTAGACACATTGGCTTTCTCTAATGGTGGCTGCTTGTCTCCTGACCCCATTCTTGCCTGTTGCATCAGACTGGTTTATTATTCAGATCATCTCATAGGGCTACCACTGTGGTCTTAGTCTCTTGTCACTGTGGGTCTCAATCATCTCTCTGCTGTTAAACCCATTTTGAGCTACCTCCAGCCACTGAGACCTATTCATACCTTCAAATCCTTCTAACTTTTGTTAACTTCTAATATCTGGGGCCAACTGTGTGACAAAATCATTATGGGGAAACTGCCTTTCTCTAGTGAATCTGGATCTCCGGATTTACAGGCGCCGTAAGCCTCTAGAAGACCCTCTAGGAACACAGCAGGATGCTCAGAGTTCTCCTGTGTGACTTCACTTAGCTTTACAGGTTTGTGGGCTTCTGTGCTGCTACGTGGAACTCAGAAAATCCGGAAATAGATGTCTCGGTTAGTGTTAGGATCCCAGTAGGGGTTGGTTGGATGGAAACACATTCAATACAATTAGTGTTATCAACCAGAGATTCCCTTCTGACCCAGGACCACTTTCTTAGCTTCCAACTTTCTGAGTCCCTTTCTTCCGCTGTGAGCAGGGTGACCAGTAACTGTTGGCAATCATCCCACAGTCTCCAGGAGAGAGACGAGTGCCAGGATGAGACATGAGAGATCTGCTCTAGCCCGGACAAAAAGAGACGCCGAAGCAGGACACTGAACCCACGAATGCCCTGCGTGGCAGCCTAAGACAATCAGCATGCCCACCTCAAGTATGTGTCCCCACAGGTCTCCAAAATCTTCGTCCTTCGCTCGGTTGTGATCCGGTCCATCTAATACAGCACACAAGGATGGAAGGACAAAAGTCAAGTGCATGGGGCTGGAAAACGGCTCCTGCGTTTTGAGCATTTGTCTCAGAGGACCCACAAGGCAGCTAACAATCCTCTGTAACTTCAGTTCCAGGTGGAATCCAGTGCCCTCTTCTGGCCTCTGGCAGAATTGCATGTATGTGGTCCGCAGCAAAACACATATACAAATAAAAAAAGAAACCTGGGGCTGGAGAGATGGCTCAGCGGTTGCTCTCCAAAAGTCCTGATTTCAATACCCAGCAAACACATAGTGGCTCACAACCATCTGTAAGGAAATCTGATTCCTTCTTCCGGTGTTCTTGAAAACAGAGCGCTCACATAAGTTAAATGTTAAAATAAATAACAAAGGCGCCAAATAAAGAGCAAGAACAAAGTGCACAAATCAACAACAAAAACAAAAGAAAAACACATCTTGGAATTATTTTTGCTGTGCAGTTATCACTGAAGCTGTACTTCAAGGAAAACAGAGGCAGATAGCTCCCAGGTTTCCCAATTTTTTTTATACTCCCTTGGCGAATGCTTTTATTTTCTGAGAATCATTAGAACAAGACTGTTGTGTTTCTGATTAATTTGGTCCACATGATCATCCACAGAGTACCATATTTTAGGGGTAGCTAAATACATGATCTCAAGGACACAGTGTGGATACTTTTTCCATGATGAAATCAATATCCACAGAGCTGACCACAGTATCCACTCAAAAGCCCAACCCCCCTGTGTAGCTCTGGCTGGCTGGGAGCTCACAATGTGGCCCAACCCCCCTGCAGCGTGCAGAGATGCATCTCTTTCTGTGGGTTTTGGGGTTACAGGGCTGTGATACCACACCTGAATAAAAAAGGGTCTTAAGCAGGGTGAGTTTGGAGATCACTTTTTTTAATTCATAAAAATACACTCATTTTACTCAATAGGGGCTTAAAGGGGGCAGTCATTATACACAGTGTAGAGCCTTAGCAAACTAGTAAGTCAACAAGAACAAAAGAAATAACAAAACCTCAAACAAAAAGACGACCAAAAAATCAAAGCAAATAAAACTCAAACCAAAAAACCAAACAAAAAATTAAGCTAAGCAATATTCTCTTGCTGCAGATTTAGCAGTGGAGCCCTATAGCCTGTGGCTGGCCTTGGAAATTGGTAGGCAGGCACTCAGTGATTGTAATAACCTAAATTCAAGAAGAGTGTAGCCATGCCTCCTTGGGGGCTTTGTACAAGTCTTAGATGAGCCTTTGGCTCAAAGTCTTTCAAATTCTCTTGACTGCTCTCCATTAAAAACCTTGATGATCCATCAGAACAAGCACCAAATTTCATACACTGTCTTCTCCAGGATGCCCAGTAACTCTTGATGTGCCTCAGCACTTCTCTGAAGCCCTCCCCAAAAGGGGAACCCCAATCCCTGGGTGGAAACCCACTTCCCTTGTCTACCTGGGCCCCAAAATTTACTCAACTCAAATCTTTCCACTCCTGAGGATAAACGTTTCAAAGTTCATCTTCTTGATGTGTTCCAACCATTTTTAGCATATAATTTTTAGCAGCCAGAGTCTTCCTGAAGGTTTTTCCCCGAAGCCCATACATTTCTCCATTTATTAACACATCCTCCATACAGAAGTGCTTGTCTGCATATAGTGTTTCTTCCTTGGCTCTGAAGTGCTCACTTAATGCTTTATCCATTCACAGGTCTGTGCTTTTCACATTAAGCTGCTGAAAGCGAAGCTTTTTAGTTTCTTAGCTTGAAGAATTATCACAGATCTTACAGTCCCTACACAGTTATGGTCAGTAATGACCTGGTCCAATCCCACAGCCTTGAGACCTGAGCACCTGCAGCCACACAGGGTCAAACTGAGCCAGCAGACATCTCTGAAATGCTTTGTTACAGTGGATTCACTTGTTACTGTTTTCAGGCTATTCCTCTTAAGCTTTGAAACCTAAGCATCATCATTCACAGTCTGCCTTATCAAGACAGGAATGGGAATCCTGAATTTTCTCCCACATATTGGGTAGAGCTTGCTTGTGGAGGATGCTCTTCATATCCTGGAAAAATCTTGCATGGCATATGCAGCAGAGAGCATGTCACAGATTTATAAGATATTTGTAGGCGTCTAGGTGAGCCGGCAGTAACTCATGCTCCATGTATTAGGAATATGTATCTTTTAAATAGTTCCTCAGCATGCCTAATCACCCCCAAATTACAGCATTTTCAGTCACCTCTGGGGTACAGATTAACTACATAATATCCAGCATTAGTCTTTCCATTGGGATTCAGGGCTGCATGGTAAATACTTTGTGGGGCTCTCACTTTTGTTTCTCCCCAAACTTATTAAGTGTTGATTGTTCTGAAAACTCAGATTTGTCTTTGGTCTTGATGTTTTGGCCACCTGAGGGTCATGCCCAAACCTCATCAGCTACAGGCACATCACTGGTAGCAGCTCAGGCCGTGTTCCCTGAAGGTCATATCTGCTGTTACTGCCTAGTTGTTGTAGGGTTACATGATACACAAGCAATTCCCATGTAGCTTTCCTTTATACACAGCTGGATCTGAGCAGAATCTCTGTGGCTTGGAGTCAGATTCTTTGTGCAAGCTGTAGGTTGCCATACTACCTCTGGATAATTTTTGTATGTTCTATACACATGCTTTTCATTTGATTTCACATTGCCCAGCAACACTGTACATCGCTCTTGAGCATCACATTGTCTGGTTTCCCAGCCAAATGACTGTTGCTTCCTACTGGGTTAACATGGCGTGGTAGTTCCTAGAGCACTCTTTGTGGCCCTAAGAGATGCTTCTCGTTATACTATCACCCATTGATGGCGTCATACACACAGCCTATGACGCAGAGCCTTTGGACTGTGAAAAAGGAAGTCTACAGCAGGCTGATCCTGTGATGTGTTAGCCACTGTGATTCTTTCAGCCAACATATGCCTGTTTGCCTCTGCATACCCGAAGAATGTCAAAGATGTCTCAGACGCCCTTTATAAATCCATTCTCAGGACCAGTCTCTTCAGCCCAGGCTGTGAAACTGAAGGAAACCCAGTCGTTTTCCCCATGGAAGGACAACTGCCTAACACAGGGTGGAGGGACAGTTGTCATCTCTGTAGAGCACTAACCTAAGCATCAGATTGTGTGACATGTGCAGCTTCAACACTGTGCTGGAGAGAGACTGGGAGGCTTTTGGTTGGTCTGTCTGGATAACAGTGTGGCATCCACATAGTCTTCTGTGACATATTTCCCACACATACAGAGGGCAGATGACTCAGCTCTCCAAAGCCCCTGACAGAGTAACATGTTGTTTTGTCCCTTACTGGAGCCACTTCCTGGTGGGTGTCAGGGTCCTGAATAGTCTCAGGTTTTCTGTATCCCATTTTCTGTATCTTACTTTTGATGTTTTCTTTTCTCCTGGAGTAGGAAGCCAACAGACCTGTGGATCAGATTAGGGCTGCATCACCTGGAGGTTGGGTGGTACTGGCCTCCCAGGTGAGTTCACAGTTCACAGTGTGTGTTTCTCTGAGGAGGTCTTGATCCTAGTGCAGAATGTTGTGCTCAAGTGGCTTTGTTTGCCCTCCTCAGTTCTCTCAAGTGTGCTGTCAGTGAAGAAAGGCAATCAGCCAGACCCAGAAGCACCCTCGCTGGGCCAGAGGCTAGACAACATCAGGGCCTATTTACACACAGGAAACCAGACACCAAAGGGATGAATCTACCTCCCAGAACACGAATTGACCCCCAACTGTGCTAATCAGTCAATGGTATTGGAAAAACATATCTGACTGAGGGCAAAGACCCGCTGAGGGAGGACAGGTGACCCATAAGGAATAGTCTTTCCCATTGAAACCAGTTCTGGAAATGCCCCGCCAAAGCCCCAGTGGGCCTGGTCTGTCTGACGACCCCCTCCTGAAGTAAACCTCTTTTCTATCTAGAGGCTCCTGAGGATGGCAGGACAGTGCTCAGAGGGGCTCACAGTCTCTGCACACAGAGCAAAACTGAGTCCAAGATGTACAAGTCCAAGAGCACCAAGTCAGGCTGCTTGCTGAGAGGCAGACAAGCTAGAGCCAGAGCCCGCAGTTTGGTTTAAAGGTAAGAAGGGCAGAAGCAGTCCCTGCCAAGTGCTGTGGTCCCAGCCAAGTCAGTCACTCACCGGCAGGATTTGGTCTCCTCAGACAGCTTCTTGCACCTCAGCAAGGCCTCACTTAACTCCTTGGGCAATGTCTGCAGGTCTGACATCATGTTCTGATGTTGCGTTTTCAATATCTTAAATTCAGAATTCACCCTGTGGTAGGGCATGGCCTGGGAGCAAAGAACCCCATGAACACAGGCCTCAAGGATCACATGAATTCAGGTTTCGTCCTGTACTACTGAGGCCCAGAAGATTCCTCATCCTGACTCCTAGGTACTGGGACTTCCTGCTGCTTATTAAACTTATTATCCTGGCCCCAGGCCAGCAGAGGCAGGGAGACCAAACACAGGGAGCTGTGAACTCCCTCAGTGGGCCTGAAGGAATACACTAGCTCTCTAAGAAGTTCCCAGGAGTCTGTGCCACAGGCCTGGGCTCATAAAACACCTGTGATGACATTTCTTCTGTCTTCAGAGCAGGGGTTTTTGATCCTGGGCTCCTACTGCTACATAGATTCCCAGAGAACATCATTAATATTTCCATGGAAGGGGCTTTATAAACTCCCCAGGAGATTCCAGTGTGCCACCAGGGTGAGCACAGGGTCCAAGAGCTGTGCTGCACAGAGGGGCTCTCTGGCCTCAGCACTGGCA
>NW_026591918.1:4673867-4674683 GCF_907164565.1 Psammomys obesus | reverse complement strand
CAGGATGAGAGCTCACACTTCTACACCTATCTCCAGACTGTGATTCAGGCCACAAGCTCTGCTTTACATTGAAGGAAGCAGAACAGCCTGGGTCCCCATCTCACGCCTGCCCAGGCTTCAAGTTCTGCTGCTCAGATGCACTCAGGAAGATCAGTTTTGACATGAGGACACCCTGGGGGTGCAGCCTCCTGTGATGTGAAGAATGCTGGGGTTGACACAGAGGGGTCAAGAGAGTCAATAGAGAGCTGGGCCTAATGACTACCTGTTCAAATCCTTGTCAGTATAAAGATCCAGGATTAGACTCAGTTGCTCGCTCTCATAGGTCATCCTCTGTAGCTGGACGGTCAGTTCCTCCAACTTTATCATCTGCTGCTTCTGTTTAGTGATGGTGGAGGGTTGGGATGTTGCCTTCCCAGTAGACGCTGTAGGTAGGTAAATGCAGGTGAACTTCCATAGTTGAACAGCACAGGGCCAGGAGAGACCATACTGAGTCACAAGAGGAACCCTGGGTGAGAGGAAATGCAAGAGACCCAGTGAAGCCCAGAAAAAGCAGGGAAATTATTCTCCAGCTGGGGCCTGTAAGCCGTGTCTCTGTCCTCAACCACTGTGGCTACATATGTGCCTCAGTCCCTACTGCAGTCCCCTTGGTCATGGGGGGCATAAGCTAGTCCATACATGAAGATTCAGAGGGCAAGGTCAGCTCATATCTAATGTGATACAGCTAAGTCCTGGAGGCCCCTAAACTCTGGTCACAAGGGTCCAAGAGCAAAGCATCTGAATGTGTGTGACCATGGTACATGTCTAGGGAAGTATCTT
>NW_026591918.1:4669522-4673857 GCF_907164565.1 Psammomys obesus | reverse complement strand
TGCCTGCTAACTAGCTCTTCCTCAAATCACCAGAAGGCAAGCTGTCTTCTCCAGGAGCCTTCCCTCAGACAAATGGGAAGACTTTAAACTCCTCCCCTTTCAAAGCAAGTGTCTCTGTTTTACTACAATCCTCTCATTTCTTCATGTATGGGTTCAGGAAAGGCTCTTCCTCCCCTCCTTCAGATCTCTAATCGATAAGTGAAAAAGTAAAGGTTGCTAAAAAATTGAGTCAGGATGATGAAGAAAGATCAGTTCCCCTGAAGGGAACAAGCATGTCAGGAATGATCCACAGGGCCGTTATGATGCTGTAGAGATGGTGGAGGATGTGGGGTGTGGGGTCCCTTCAGAATCAAGATAATTCCCATAGTAACGATGAAAATCTCCTTCCAAGATTCAGCAGAATGCATTGCAGCCTTGATATCAGCAAATGTGTGGTTAACTATTGACAGGGCAGGCTGGAGACACCAAGGACTGGGCTCTCAAGTGAGACCAGACACCATGAGCAGACATTCACAGGAAGAGCATGGCCCATTCCTGCACGGGACTTTGGGCAAAGATGCCTAGCTAGTGGGAGGCCAGATGTTACTATGTAAAGGCATTCTTAGTGGGGAAATTCATCATGTCAAAGTCATGGGGAGAATATGTGGTGTGTCACTGCTATGCTGCTTCACCCAGAGCTAAACCAAAGCCTACTTCCTTGATGTGGAATTAGGAAAGGTGACACAGTCAGCTTTGAGTGCAGTATCACTGGAGCATGAGAAGGGCAGGCAAAGGGTACAAGAGAACAGAGTTTTTAAGCTGCCTTTGCTCTAGAGATTTGCCAGGGCCTCACTTCACCGCCTTCAAATTACTGACAGCCCTGGAAACGAAAAGCTGGCACCTTGCTCAGCCTGGATCAAAGTCACTCCAAAAGTCTCGGCTGTGGCCTCAGACGCGTACTTGGTGCAACTCAGGACAAAGAGTCCTGTGGTGAGAACTGTGTCTTTCAAATGTTGTATCACACTGGAAAGGCATGCTGGATGAGGTTAGCAGTCTCAGAAATCCCCAATGCTAGAAGTGCAGACACAGCGCATACCCTACACACTACTGCATCTGAGCCCAAACCTTGTCACTGAAGGGTGTTGAGCAAGTAAACTGACAGGCGAGACTTTGCCCAAGCTTGTTCTGAAAGCCCAGACTTGAGTTCCCCCACTGTGATGTCAAGTGTCCCATCTCTCTAGTGGGAGGTGGGTGTCTCCTAACCAGCTGTGTCGTCTCCCTCCCTGCACAAACTCACCCGGGGACAGCCTCTTCGGGCTTATTCACAGCTGCACAGCATGCAGCTTGGCTTCAGAGCCCTCAGCCATGTGCTTTCAGAATCCAGAAGAAAACTTATAGTGACCGTAGGCAATCAGATAGAGGAAGTCACTTGTTGGATCCGTCAGGATCCTGTTAAAGGAGAAGCCAGGCAGGGGCAGAACCTGGTCCCAGGATTCACAAAGCCATTCTCACTGTCTTCTGAGGAAAACCAGAGCTGGCAGGATGGGGTCTGCTCTTTAGGAATTCAGAGGAACAGGATAGGTCTCTTGCTTCACTGAAGCTCGCAGCTCCCAATCCTCCCCTACTGGAAGACCCAGCTCAACCTCCCCTCCCCTACAAAGCTCCCCATCCCCTGCCCAGGACTCACTGTGCCTTCCCCAGGACCATTTATTTCTTGTTGTTCTATAGCAAGACAGAGGCCAGATTCCTTCTGTCCCTCTCTGGTCTCTCCATACTCTTCTTTTTCTCTCCCAAATAGCCTTCTCAGCCTAGATAGCATGTTGACAGCAAAGGCTGAACCCTGTAGGCGCCGAAAGATTACCCCACAGGCAGCTGGTATCACTACAACACTAGTGACATCACAGAAGATACTAGGGTTCTCCAGGATACAAGAGATCGCCCAGGGAAGGGAATGTTGATGATGTCACCGGGAGCTTCCTGGCCTCAATGATAACTAGTTCTCCCCAAACTGATTAGAAGCCCTCTCCAAGAGCCTGTCCTGTGATATAGGGAAAGCCTTCAGCTAGAGAGTCTCTGTGCTTCATTAGAGTCTTTTTTCACTATTTCACCCACGAATATTTGAAGGCTCAGTCTGCAAACATTGCTCTATCCCTCTGTGAGATTCATACTAAACAAGATGAGAAGTAAAGGGTGCTGATGATGGGGATCAGGGATGCTGATGCTGAGGATCAGGGATGCTGATGATGGGGATCAGGGATGCTGATGATGGGGATCAGGGATGCTGATGCTGAGGATCAGGGATGATGATTTCTCTGAAGTGAGCAAACTTGTGGGGAAGATCCTCACACTGATACAGTTTGGGGGGAGGGGTCAAAACCAAAGAGAAATCATATATGTAGTGATGAAAATTACTTGTAGAACCTCAAGACCTCCCTCCAGCCATGAGGCTCTCAGTGAAGATGTGATAAGATGCTCACAGGTCTGGCTGGAGACACCTGAGCACTGGGCTAACAGAGACGGGACCTAACACATCAACAGCAAACACTCCCAGAAAGCATATGATGACCCAAACCTGGAAACAAGAGGCTTAGAGAAGGTAATGGCAAGTAAGCGGTCAGCCTGGGCTATGGAGAGGTATCATGTGAGGAAAACACACATACGCACATGCATGAACATACACACACGTGCGCACACACACACACACACATCCAACAGCACACAGCCCATGCAGTAGACCGTATTGTAGACCACTGCTATGATGCCTCAACCAGAGACAAAAGCCAAATTCTTTTGTCCAGAGCCACATGTGACAATTGGCATGCTCTTAAAAAGGTACCACTGCTAGATTTGGACATAACATCCATTAGAAGAACACATGGGCAGAGAAGGGGAGAGAGTGAGGGTTCTCACACCACGAAGCTTTATCAAAGCCTCACGTTTCTGCTTATCCTGACAGCCCTTGTAAAGAGGAGCTGGCCCATGGTCAGCCTGGAATGCATGTCCTCCAGATCTCTGAAGCTTTTCCTTAAAACATGTTCCTTGAACCCTCAGCTTGATAAGAGCTGTGAGGTGATCTGTGTCTTTTCAAGTGTTGAAGTCCTAATACAAATAAAGTTGGAAGTCATCTTGATTTCTTTTTTTAAATATTTTTATATATTATATGTATTTTTATGTTTATAAATTTTTGTATTTATATATAATATATATATTTTATATTTTTTTTGTTATAGAAGCAGCATGGCACTTTTTGTTTTTAATAAACAATTTTCAAATTCTCTGTTCAAAGGTTGGTGGAGCATCAGAAAGGGTGCAGAGGACTTGCAGGACAGGTGGCAGGTATGACTTAGGTCTCCAGGCCCACTCAGCGCGGAGAACGCCAGGCAGCCAGCAGAGAAGTGACCAGCCTAGGGTCCTCTCTGCTCTGGTCACCTCCTCTTCAGTGGTTCATGTAGTCACGTGGATTCCTGTGTGTGGCTGCCCTGAGATTGGAGTGGGGCAGGCACGCACACCTCTGATGACATGCAGTGGGCTGTGGGACAGAGGCAGGCCCAGAGAAGGCTCTGTGGTAGCGTGTCAACATCAGGACCGGACACTATTACAATAGGGACAGAGTGCAGATGGGGCTTCCAGCTGCCCTGCAGTGCTCTGGGGTGGAGGAAGAGCCCTTACAGGTGGCGAAGCAGCCACTGAGTCTCCACCCCTTCACATCTCATGCACCGGAGAAGCTTCAAGGTGACACTAGCATCATCCTACAGCCAAGACACACTGACCTGATGCTCCGGCCAGCGGAGCTAAGGTTATTTGCGGGTTAAAAGAGAATCCAAACTTGTGAAAAGATGGGCGAGAAAGAGAAACGAGTCCAAGCAAACAGGTGCTTGTCAAGGACTAACTTTACTAAGCAGAATCAGCTTTAAATAGGGTTCAGGATAAGGAAGTAGGGTGGGTGAAAAATTACAGATTCTTCTCAGCCAGGGGCCTGAAACATCTTGTGATAAGCCATGGTTCTGTGAGCACATCTCTGCTGTTGCCAAGCAGTATGTTTACCGCAGGTAAGGAAACGGGCAAGTTGAGGCAGGTTGATGAGTTTCTACAGGTGGTCTCTGACATCTCCAAGCAGTATGTTTACTGCAGGTAAGGGAACAGGCAAATTGAGGCAAGTTGGTAAGCTTCCACAGGTGGTCTCTGAAGTTGGCGAGTTCCCTCAGGTGGTCCCTGACAACCTGAAACCGGCCAACCAAGTCCACAATGTGGCCCTGAGCCCCCTGAGCCATTCTGCTCAGGGCAGGGAAGCCTGGGTGGGAGGGTGTTGTAGAGGAGAGTGAGGCCTAGGCTGGCACTCCATCACACGTGCCCACC
>NW_026591918.1:4605458-4669512 GCF_907164565.1 Psammomys obesus | reverse complement strand
GGCTGGCACTCCATCACACGTGCCCACCGCATACAGGCATGCATAGACACCCCACCGCCACATACACGCGTTCATGAGACTCAGAGTTAGAGGCAGAGACCGTGCACATGTGAGGGGCATAATAACACCAAGAGGCCTGATACCCGTGGAAGAATTAGTGAGATGACATGGAGTCCATCTCTCCTTCTGATGCGATGGTCCTGGGCCTTGGCCTCAGGCCCCAGTCAGCCAAGCAGTGTGGAAACTGTCTCAGGGCAGAGTGGGAAAACATCTTAGGTCTGAGTGAAGGTTCTCACTAGTGCAGTCCAATCGCTGCGTGACAAATTCACCCAGAAGTTATCCACAAGCTCAGGCTCCAGGACTCACTGGTGGGGCTTGGCGGGCCACCCCTGGGGCAGAGTGTCAAGTCCACTGTGACCTCAGGGGCCTGAGGGGTTGACCTGATAGCAAAGGCTGGGGATGATGAGCTGGTGCCTGATCCAGCAGGGATTGTCCCCTTGGCTGACCTAGAGGCCTCGGAAGAAGCTGGGTGACCGGGCCTGGCTGCCCCAAAAGTGAAGGACAATAGGGTAGAGGAAGTAATGTTTGGGTTTTGGGTTTTGCAAGGCTTGTCTGGGCCCAGAGGTGACTGCAGGGGCTTCTTTGGGCCCACGAGGGGCAGTTTGGGTTGGTGGGATTTCTCTGGGCGAAGATGTGGGCATTTCTGTTGTTACTGTCCAGGGCTCAGCAGGACAGTGCTGGCTGTTGGGGACAGCTAGGCTGGCCTAGGAGGAATCTAAGTAAGTGGCTGGCTCCGCTGACTGGGAGTCAGGAGTTCCCTGCCATTGGGGCTGGGAGGGGCCCCTGGGGCCGACTGGACTGGCTGGGCTGTTGCTGCTCTTGGTGCCTGGCTGATCCATTCTAGTGCCAGGGGCTTGCTGGAAGCGGCCCAGCAAGCTTCTAGCCTCCATACAATCTAATCTAGGCCTAGAATGTTTTCAGCCTTTGAGACTTACTGCTGAATAAGCTCACCCTTCCTTGTTCTTTCTGAGCTTATAGCTGGCTGGTTCAACTCAGTTTTTCTGGTCAAACTCCTCTCCCAGCTAACCTATTCAATCTGGCTTTTCTCTCAGCCTCTGAATTTCTCTTCCTGGCCTCAAACTAACTCCAGTAATCTTTTCTGATCTTCTGGCTGCTTCTCATTCTCTGGCTCTTGGTTTCTACCTGTGTCTAGCTTGTTCTCCCATTCAGTCACTTTTCTGCCACTCAATTAGACATCATTTTCAAACATGGGTGCTTCCTTTTACAAACTAACTTTACCTTCATTGTTTGGAATTAAAGGCTTGTACCACCATCCTGGACCTAAGCTTTTCTTTACCTGATACTTGCTCTATACCAGGATGACCTTGAACTCAGATCTGCTTGCCTCTGTCTCCCGGATTAAAGGCATGTTTGTATTCCAGCCAGCTCCCACAGGCCTAGAACATCTTTGGATGTGATCCCCTGCCAGAGCAGCCATGTTCTGAGTTAAAATTCCTCTACATTTGTGTGTTCACATATGCCAGTGCGTATGTGGGTGCCCTGTGTGTTTATGCTATGGTGTTTGTGCGGCGGCCAGAGGACAATTTGTGTAAGATCCCTCCTTCTGCCATGTGTGTCCCAGGGATCAAATTCAGGTTCTCTGATTTGGTGGAGTGAGCCAAATCACCGGCTCTTTTAGTTCTGTCGGGTTTTCTCATTGAACCTGGAGTTCACCAATTCAGTTTGGCTGCCTGGCCAGTGAGCTTCAGGGATTGCCTGTTTCAGCCCCTCCTCCAAACCCCAACCAGCAATGGGCTTACAGCCAGGTGCCTCCGTACTGGTTCTTATGTTTGCTGCAGCAGGAACTTTACCAACGGTGTTACCTCTCCAGTCCCTATTAGTTAGTTTTTGATGTGGCAAACAGCACATAGCCTACATTGTCATATAATCCCCTGAAATTACTTTGTCATAATTGTCCCTTAGAGCAGATGGTCCTATCAGTGCTCCTAGGAAACTGGTGAGCAGAAGTAGGTGGTTTGGTTCCTAAATGTTAGTGATTTTACAACAAACAGATAGAAGAGAGCGATAAACGTTTTCACTCTAGAGTTCTTTTGTGAGGGGCTCATTTGTGGGACTCATTCAATACAGCTTGTTGACACCACCATGCCTGCCAAGACCAATTAACATCAAAGGGCAAGAATGAGAAAAGAAGAGAGGGAAATGGAAAGGGATGAAAGTCTCAGTGAGAGTGACCAGGAGTCACCGCCACTGCCCTGTGTGGGAGCAAGAGGAGACACAAGTTAAGCCAAGGGCAGCAGGATTTTTGCCCTGTTTGGGGCTAGGAGAATAAGGCCAGCAAGTGACTGGTTATCCCATGGCTTGGGTTTCACATCACGTACACAGACTTGCCCCCTCCCCCTGTTTTGGAGTTCCTGGTTGGTGCTGTGTGCTGGGCTTGGTAGGGGGAGGTTGATGCCATTTGTGTGATATGTGATAAGATGCGAGTGGAGAAAGCTGCTATTAACACTGATTAACTCCGAAGCTGACCACCAGCGCACACAGCCATTGTTCCCGCCAGAGCTCTTTACTGATGGGCTTTATCTAGCTGGCTTTGGGGAGACAAATGCCATTACAGGAGACCAAATAACTTCATTTGGGTGGACACTGGATAATGGAGACGCTGCAGGTATTAGCCTGACTGCATTAGTTTGATTTGCTGCTACTGTTCACCTTGTCCGGGGCTTTAGGGAGACAAAGGCCTGGAATTACCCGCAGCAGAGATAAGCTGTGGATTAGAGCCTTGTGCTTAAGGGAAGGAGAATTCTACCCTAGCTTTGCATTTTGCTTGTTTTCTTTTTTTTCCCTCTCCCCTCAAAGTTAACTTCCAGCTTCCCCCTACATGTCATTTTTTTTACACATTTTAGCAATTTTAATTCCAAAAGTGTTACTGACTCATTACTTCCTGTAAAAAGATCTGTCCTTACCTTTTAGGTTTTTGAAAATGATTTTAAGGGAAACACTGTGGTAATCATATGTTTTACCCTGCTTTTTGAGTATTCTTTTTTTTTCATGAGTGTTCTTATATAATGTGATTTGCCTCATAAAATTGTAATAGAAATGATATTATTATTATTTAAAATTACATAGTTATACATTGCATTTATATTTTTGTTTTTTTTTCTTTGTGTGGTGTGTGTGTGGTTTTTGTTTTTTTTGTTGTTGTTGTTGTTTGTTTGTTTTTTTGTTTTTTGTTTTTTGAAACAGGGTTTCTCTATGTAACCTTGGCTGTCCTAGAACTCACTCTGTATACCAGGCTGGCCTTGAACTCACAGAGATCCACCTAACCTCTGCTTCTCAAGTGCTGGGATTAAAGGCATGTGCCACCACTGCCTGACTTTATTTTTAACATTATAGACTTTTTAATTTTTCTGACATCTAAATACTATTTACTTCAATTACAAAACCCTTTTTCTGTAGTGTTAGATATTGAACTCAGGATTGTATGCATATCCATAACTCACTAGGTGAGTGCTCTTCTGCTGAGCCCAGTGCTAATTGCATTATCTGTAATTATTGTGCTACTGTGTTGTCTTTCAGCTATGAAAACATAGAGCTATCAGTTATACAGAACATATTTTAGTTACAAGCCTTTCTGAGTTTTAGGGCCCAGAAGTCACTTACATGGCATCGTGCTGGGACACGCGAAGGGAAGACAAAACCTTTACTGTTTCTCTCCTCCTCAGACTTTGTAGACACACCAGCTTTCACACTTTCTTTTTGAAGATTAATTCTTGTTCAGTGTTTGTGAGGCTTTTACTGTTTCTTTTCTTTCTTTTTGTTTTTTCTTTTTTTTAGTTTTTCAAGGCAGGATTCACTGTGTGGTTGTGGCTATCCTGGCTCTCCCTTCGTTGACCAGGCTGGCCTTGAACTCACAGAGATTCACTGCCTCTGCCTCCCCAATGCTGGGATCAAAGGTGTGTGCCACAACTGCGAAGCTGTGAAGCTTTTTCATTTTCTTTCTGTATAAACTTGTGAAAGTTTATACAGATTCTTCACCCTCTTCATACATAGTTAATTACAGACAAACTGTGGTTTGGGTGAAGTCAAAATTTGTAAAAATACTGCTTCAAAAATGCTGAAGTGTTTTGTTTTGTTCAAGACTTGAAAGTCTATAAACTAAGCAGATACTAAGGAGAACAGAAATTCTGACATGGCAAGATATTGAAAACTATGATCATACTGAGTAAACAATAGCACAACCAACAAAAAGCCAACTTTTAAAATGCTATATAAAAATCTATAAAACACGTAATAGTGGGTATCTCTGAAGAACAAGACGAGGTGGCTTCTATTTCAGCAGTATTGTTTACAAAATAAAGTAAAAGCTTGTTTGTGCCACCTGACACCCTGCTCTTTCCTTCCTGCTCTTGTTGGCTTTCAGCCAGCAAAGTCAACATTTTCGCAGCAGCCCAGTAGACAGCAAAGAAAGCTGTAGTGGAGAAATGTTTTCTGACGGAACAGTCATAGAGACAGCTCCAACTCTTTCCTAATGGCAGCAGTTCCTGGTAGGAGTGGGTCCAGTCTTCCACCCCAGGCCTTCCTAGGGACAGCTCTGTTCATCTTTTTGTCCTCCTTCCCTGTCTTGTGGAAAACAATAAGCAGTTTATTGTTGACTGACTGCTGGGAAACAGCTTTCTGCCCCAAATGTGCTGGCAGTAAATTATTTTACGAAGTTCTGAGTCAAGCTCAGATATAATGGCAAGCTATCTTTCAATAAATAAATAAATATCCCAGAAAAAAATATGCAGTGATAATAGATTTGGTAATTCAATAAGAACCTTTACTCTGGTATTCACCGGGAAATAGGAGGATTAGGAGAGATAAAAAAGAGAAGGATAAATTCAATTCAGGTGAAGAAAACAATCTGGCTGCCATGGAACAGAATCAAATAATTCAAACTAACATTTCAAAACCAAACAAAACCCTACCCAGTTAGGTTTTTCCTTATCTGGAATACAATCACCTAGGCCTGCCTTCCCTCTCCCCCAGAGGAGAGGGCTCTTTACTGCCATTTATCTCCCCACTCTATCTTCAGGTGGCAGGCATGGCTTGTCCCCTAGAAAGCGCCCTGACTATTTTCAGTAGCTGTGTCAGAGCACATGCAGAAAGCCAGTTAACAGCGCAGTACTGAGGTGTGTAGTTGATTGGAGTCATTAAACAGAAAACAAATGATAACAATCACTTAGAACAACAGAAAGAGAACACAGTACATGAACTTAAAAGCTATTTGAAAAATTGCATGTATTTGCAAATGTATTCATTTTTTTTAAATGTTAAGGATACATTTGTGTGTGTGTGTGTGTGTGTGTTTGCACAGGTTCCTGATGCACACGTGGAGATCAGAGGACAATTTTCCAGTGTTCATTCTCTCTTTCTACCATGTGAGACCTGTGTTGATGGAACCTACGCTGACAGGCTTGGCTGCAAGTACCTTTCCCTTCTGAACCAGCTCACCAGTCCTGAAGCTTAATTCTTTTTAGCAGTAAAATACAATGGTGGGAATATGAAAGCCGGTGGTCTTATATCTGTGCTTTGCCATGATGACTCAAAAAAAAAAATAACTTGAAATTGGTGTTCTGTAGATTTTTTTGAACAAATGGCTAGAAATCAACAGAAGATTCACAGATAACTCATTCTGCAATATAGGGGTATATAATTGTATTTCAAAATGTACCTGACATAAACTAATTGAAATAAATTAAACTATTATTATCATTGTATTTTTGGAATACTTTGCAAACCAGTCTGTAACCAGTCTGTGGAATGATCTAGTTATGAGCTTAGTACACATATTAACTTATTAGATTAACTTTACTCACTTGAAAATAGTTGTTGTTGAGGTTCAGAGGGAGTGGGGAGAAGGGGGTGAATCTGGGAAGTGGTGGGGGAGAAGGAATGAATATGATTAAAATACATTGTACACACCTGTGAAATTTTCAAAGAATAAGGTATATTAAAATAGCTGTCATTTCTGGAAATTTTTATTAAATATATAAAAAGGTTTATTATAACTAAAAAGGTCCAGAAATAATATGTAGTATGCTAGGATCATAATTATTTGCAATATTTTCAGAAAGAATGACAATATTCAGATTAGGTACAAGAAAGAAGCGGTAGCATTTTAAATACGTGACATTTCCATTGATGTCTTGTGTTCTGCAATTGGAAGAGAGTCCCACGTGTATAATTTTCTAACTATTTCAGATGATCTGTGTTGAAGGGCTTTTTTGCCATTAGAAACTGTGATTCTCTACGGGACCTTTTCAGCTTTGCCCGACGATTTTGGAACCAAATCTAAAATCAAGGGAAAATAAAATAGTTCTCAGACACATTACTGCGTTATCATCACAGGTAACAAGTATGTTTGAAAGTTACCTGGATTCTGTCCTCCTCTAAATTCAGCTCTTGAGCTAGGTCCTCTCTGATGTCAATGCCAGGGTAGCAGTTCACTCTGAAGACATTTTCCAATACCTCAACCTAAAATAAGGAGGTAATTCTTTAAAGTAGTAATACCTCATACATATGTCACCATTGGGCTTTTATTTGTGCTGATTAAAAAAAATGCACTTAAACTTGGGCAGTTAATCTAAATGCATTAAAAAAAATTGATTACCCAGAAACTGTTAAAATATGAATTCATTCTTTCATTAATGCTGCTTCTGTATCAGGATCCCAGAGCAAATGGTTTTTGTTTACCAGGGCTTCACTTACAGTCTTTTTGTTATCACTATTGGGTAAAAAATTCTTCCCACCTGATTTTGGGTGAAAGCAGTTCTTGGTCTTCGTCCTCTGTACCAACTCAACTCTCTTTTCAAAGCGAGAGTTTCTGAGGTTGAAAAATAATTTTCACATTTCAAAGCCCTTTCTTCTGGCCATGGACAAGGCAATGAGGCCTCACTGGGAAGGTCTGGAGCATGCAGGCATGGGTTGCCATCTTTCTCTACAACCAGAAGAATAAACTCCATCTTAGATTGCCTGCGCTCTACTCTGTGTTCCAGAAAAGTCTTATCAGTAACTTATTTTGAATTTTCTTAGAGAATTCTTCAGGGTTTGACAAAAAGAATCACCTCCCCCATTAACCAAGAAAAAGAACAGCGAAAGAGAGGGATGGAGAGACAAAGAGAGAGGGAAAGTGAGAGAGAGAGCGTCTGCCTTGGTGATAGAGAACATTTTGGATCTGCCATTTATTTTTCAGTGAAGAGAGATTCAGAATGTCTTTTGAAGCAAATGCTAGTTCTTTCTGGGAGTGAACTAACGTCTACTGCCATCTACATCAGGAATGTATCCCCTTACGGCCCTGTTGGAGGCTTTTTATATTTATGGAACAGAGTGAGAGCACAGTTTCTAACTCTATACTGTGTGAAATAAAGGGCAAATTAATTAAAAAATTAACTTGTGGCATACCCGAGTCGCCGCAGGTGTCTGTCCAGGGTCTGTGGGGTCTTGTAGACGTTACACAATCTTTTTTCTTGTCCAGTCCTAAAATGCTCTCGATTGAAAAGGAGCAGGACTTGCTTTCCCCGAGCTCAGCATCTCCCCGGAGGCTGGGAGACATCCTCTTCAGGGTCGTGCAGAGCTGGAGGGCTCCTGCCCCACGTACAGAGCTGGGATCTTCCAGCAGTTCACCTTATAGCTTTGCTGACTAGGGGCTGGGTTTCCAACGTCACTAATTAAAATCCTGTTTTAGAAAGTTTTAGCAAGTCAATGAACACTTGCCCAGCCAGCAGCTTAAGGAGTTAATTGTTTATTTGTTTGCAAGTAATTAGCAACTAATGGCTCCACCAGGGGGCCACCTACAGGGACAAAAAGTGTTATCTCTCCTAAGCAGAACAGACTTAACTTTCTCGAAAGAAGTGATGCACAAACATAGCACTCCTCTTTTATTTGAGATCATTAATGTATAAAATCGTGTTTTTATTCTGAAGTTTATATTTTCAAGGATTCTAGTTACCTAAATGTACAGGACAAATAGAAGAGCACTCAAGTAATAAATAATCTGATTTAGTGAATGTTCTTCCAAGGAATCTGGAAATAATAATAATCTCTTAATGCTATTACAGTAATTCTGATGAAAATGCCTGTTTTCCATATGCATATATAATGGTGAATGTTGGCAATGAAAACACAGTAACAACTTTTTGGAGTGCAGCATACTGGAAAAGCCTGGCAATGTATTAACACAAGGTATAATTGTCTTCCAAGTGTCTTGGATTAATTCATAGGAACAGTTGCACCATGCATTTTAAATAATTAATAGGCTAACTCCTTTTTTAATTATTTCTTTTAAATAAAAGAGATACAAGATTACATGAGGCTCATATGCTATAGAGAATTTCTTTCTATAACACTGTTATTTAAAAAAAAAAAGAAAAACATAGTTAAATAACTTTAGTTAAATAACTTTTTTTTTTTGAGACACTGTCCCATTGTATGGAACTAAGTCTAGGCCAGGCTGGCCTTGAACTGAGAGGTCTGCCTCCCTCTGCCTGCTGCCCCTGGGATTACGAAGGTGGAGGATACAGTGTATCTCCCAGGCCTTGATTTAGGACTTGTCTATGTGACTTGCTTTGGCCAGTGGACAGAATGTGAACAAAAGCTCAACGTGTGTTGGCATGAGATTGCTTTGCCTCCATGGGTTTTTGATAACACCATGACATCATCCCTGTGATAGCTACTGCTCTTTAGCCTTCAGCTAAACCCTTAAGATGGACGTGTGAATCAAACTCTAACCCATTTTACAGGGTATAGTCAAATCAGCTGTGTTCAGCAAAGCTCAGTCAAATGCCAGCTGGACTGACTCTCTCTCTTGTTTGTTTGTTTGTTTTGTTTGTTTTGAGACAGGGTTTCTCTGTGTAACAGCCCTGGCTGTCCTGGAACTTGCTTTGTAGACCAGGCTGGGCCTGAATTTACAAAGATTCACCTGCCTCTGCCTCCGGAGTGCTGAGATTACAGGTGTCATTCACCATGCCTGGGCTTGGCCTGATATTTTCTAAGCAGGAAAAACAAGCATCCGGTTTAAGTCACTGACATTTGTGGGAGATTTTATATGTACAATCTTTTTACTTTTTTCTTAAACAACTTAAAAAAATAGACATTTTTATTTATTTAATATATATGTGTGTGTGCTTGAGTGTATGTATATGTAGTTTATGTGTGCAGATGCCTGTGGAGGTCAGAAAAGGGCACTGGATCCCTTAGAACTGGATTTACTGGTAGTTGTATAGGTACTGGGAATTTGACCTAGATCCTCTGCAGAAACAGGAAGTGCTCTTAACTGCTGAGCCATCTCTCTAGTGAGACCCTCAGCCTCTTTTTAGATAGGGTCCTGCTATGTAGCCCAGGCTGACCTTGAACTTACTGTTTAACCTAGGATGGCCACAAACTCAAGGCAAACTCCTCCTCAGCCTCACTAGTACTGGGGTTACAAGTGTGAACAACTATGCCTAGCTAAATGCAGCATTTAGGAGGAAATAGCTCATTGAGTGGATATGAAAGTGAGGGAAAGGGGGGCATTCCAGTTCCTCCCCACCACCTTTCCAATATGGATCCACTCCCTTTCTGTCTCTCATTAAAAAGAACAGGCTTCTAAGAGATGACAACAAAAGACAACAAAATGAGATATAGTAAGATAAAACAAAGACCATCCCATCGAAGCTGGACAAGGCCACCCAACAGAAGGAAAAGGGCCCAAGAAAAGGCCAAGAATTAGAGACCACTTGTTCAGACACTCAAGAGTCCCATAAAAACACTAAATTGAAAGCTGTAACATATTCCCAGAGGACCTGGCTCAGACCCTGTGCATGCTTCTTCAGTCTCTGTGAGTTCATATGAGTTTTGCTCAACTGATTTAGAGGGACTTGTTCTCCTGGTTTTCTTCATCCTTTCCAGCTCTTATACTCTTTCCATCTTTCCTCTTTTCCTTAGGGATTCCCTAAGCTCTGAGTGGAGGCATTTTAGGGAGACATTTAGAGCTGTGTGTTCCAAGGTCTCGTTTGTTGCACAGCTTCTCTGCTTTCTACATGATCCAGTCTATCAGTGAAGTGCTGCTCCATTAAGGTTTTTATCTGGATTATTATGTTTTTCATTTCCAACATCATTTCAGTTGGGTTTTCTTCAGCAAGTCTATCTCTACTTTCATACCTTGGGTTGACTTTCTCACTTCATCCCCCCTTTTTTTTTGTTCTTTTGGAGTATACTCACATCGTCTTTGAATTGTCTGAATACACTTATAACCATTCTTTTGAATTCTTTTTCTGGTAGCCCTTCTGAGTCATTTTCATTAGGTGCCATTATTATGGGATCAGTGATTTATGGAAGAGACGAGTCTTGGCTTTCATGTTGTGACTGTGCTTTGATTTGTATATCTAGAGTTAGTTCATTGGCTGCATTTTTCTTGTAAAAATTCTAGTTTTTTTTTCTTTTTATTGGTGGCATTTGCAGTATTTAGTAAAGGAGTTAAGTTCTAGAAGGGTGGAGATGTCCTTTCCACCTGTGGAACTGGTATTTGGGGCCAAAGACTCTGTCTTGGGTCTTCTGGGTGCTGTTAGGCTCTTGCCTGGGTCCTCAGCTTGGGTTGTGACTCCTCACAGGCCTGATCCAGAGTCAGATTTGATTTTTACCCTGATCTCTTAGCCATTACTGGAGCTGCAGAACTCTCCCAGAATAATAATAATAATAATTAATATTAATAATGTTATTATTTTGTCTTGAGCAAATACAGTGGCATTTACTGGGGATGGAGGAATAGGTTGGAGAAGAAAAACTTAGGAAGAAGAGTTCCAGTTTGCATAAAAAGTAGTTATTGGATAGAGACCGACCTATGGGCTTGTGGCAGGAGTTCAAGGACTGTAATTACCAGAAATAACGTGGTCTCAAAAGCTATAGATTTAGCTGTGATCATCTGGAAACTCGAGCTGGATACAAGAAGGACTCAGACTGAGACTAGGCTGCCCCACCTTCAGTGAGGGGAGTGGTGCTCGATGAGGAGTAATGAGTAAGAACAAGGGAGATGTGGAGACAGAAACAAGGCCAAGGAGCTGGCAGACTCCTTATTATTACTGTTACAGGATTTCTCTATGTAGCCCTGGCTGTCTTGGAATTCACTATGAAGACCAGGCAGTCCTCACACTCACAGAGATCTGCCTGCCTCTGCTTTCCAAGTGCTGGAATTAAAAGCATGCACCACGGTGCCAAGCTACTCCCCACCCCACCCCACCCCATCTGAGCCTCACCAAAGATAATGCTACTGAATCAAAGTAACTTTACACAAAGAAATGACAACTGCTTGAAGAGACTTTAAAAAAAAAATAGAGACAAGAAAGAGAACAGAGCCAAGGAAAGAATGCAAACAACAGTACCTCCGGTAGAGTCTGCATCCAATCTCCCCAGCCCCTCCCGAGACAGGGTTTCTCTGTGTAGCCTGGCTGTCTTGGAACTCACCCTGTAGACCAGGTGGCCTTGAACTCTCAGAGATCCACAGGCCTCTGCCTCCTGAGTTCTGGCTCTAAAGGCTGCCTGGCTGCATCCATTCTTAGTCGCCTGCAGGTTTCTCTCCGACAAGCAGCTAGAAGAAGCACTGAAGACTTGTCAGGTCATACTGTGACCCTGCCGGAAGTGCTTTCCATCCGGTAAACGTCAAACCTCTGCAGCAGCTGCGGGACCTTCCTTACACTGACCGCATCTTCCAGTGTATTCTCCCACCACCCCATATTAGCCACCCAGGCTCCTCCTCTTCACGAATACTCCATATACAACCCTGTCCTTCGACAACACATTGTCTTTTGTCACTATCTGAAATGTGTGTTCCCTGTGTAATCTCAGCACTCACCAACCCTCTATCTGGCAGAGGGCTAATGTTCAGGATATATAAAGACTCAAGAAGTTAAACAGCAACAAATCAAGTAATCCAATTAAAAAATGGGGTTCAGAGCTAAACAGAGAATTCTCAATAGAGGAATATCGATGGCAGAGAAACCCTTAAAGAAATGCTCAACATCCTTGGCTATCAGGGAAATGCAAATCAAAATGACCCTGAGATTTCACCTTACACCCATCAGAATGGCTAAGATCAAAAACTCAAATGACAACACATGCTGGAGAAGTTGTGGAGAAAGGGGAACCCTCCTCCACTGCTGGTGGGAATGTAAACTTGTACAACCACTCTGGAAATCAATCTGGCGCTTTCTCAAGATAATTAGGAATAGTGCTACCTCAAGATCCAGCTATACCACTCCTAGGCATATATCCAAAAGATGCTCAAGTACAAAACAAGGACATTTGCTCAACCATGTTTGTAGCAGCTTTATTCATAATAGCCAGAGCCTGGAAACAACCCAGATGTCCCTCAGTTGAGGAATGGATACAGAAACTGTGGTACAGTTACACAATGGAATACTATTCAGCAATTAAAAACAAGGAAAATAATGAAATTTGCAAGCAAATGGTGGGAACTAGAAAAGATCAACCTGAGTGAGGTGTCCCAGAAGCAGAAAGACACACATGATATATACTCACTTATAAGTGGACACTAGACATATAATATAGGATAGTCATACTAAAATCTGTACACCTAAAGAAGCTAATCAAGGAGGACCCTGGGTAAGATGATCAATCCTCATTCAGAAAGGCAAACGGGATGGGCATTGGAAGAGGGAGAAAACAGGGAACAGGATAGGAGTCTACCACAGAGGGAAAGATTCTACCCAGCAGGGTATCAAAGCAGAGGCTGAGACTCATAGCCAAACTTTGGGCAGAGTGCACAGAATCTTATGAAAGAAAGGGGAAATAAAAAGACCTGGAGGGGACAGGAGCTCCACAAGGAGAGCAACAGAATCAAAAAATCTGGGCACAGGGATCTTTTCTGAGACTGATACTCCAACCAAGGACCATGCATGGAGATAACCTAGAACCCCTGCACAGATGTAGCCCATGGCAGCTTAGTGTCCAGGTGGGTTCACTAGTAATGAAGACAGGGGCTGTCTCTGACATGAACTCAGTGGCTGACCTCTTTGATCACCTCCCCCTGAGGCAGGTGCAGCATTACCAGGCCACAGAGGAAGACAATGCAGCCACTCCTGATGAGACCTAATTGACTAGGATCAGAAGGAAGGAAAAGAAGACCTCCCTTATCAGTGGACTGGGGGAGGGGCATGGGTGTAGAAGAGGGAGGAAAGATGGGATTGGGAGGGGACATTGGAGGGGGCTAGTGTTGGGATACAAAGTGAATAAACTGTAATAAAAAATATAAAAAATGAAAAAAATGTTTGGTCATTGTGTTCTTTTTTTTGTGAAATGCTACAGTGTACCTCAGTCCACTTTTCTATTAGTGTGAATTTTTTATAAAATAATTTATTTCATTTTTTATGTGTGAAGGTGTCAGATCTCCTTCAAGTATAGTTCAGACAGTTGTGAGCTGCCATGTGGGTGCTGGGAATTGAACCGGGTCCTTTGAAAGAACAGACAGTGCTCTTAACCACTGAGCCATCTCTCCAGCCCCCTAGGGCACATTTTTGTTGTTGTTGTTGTTGTTGTTTTCTTTTTAGAAAATATGTAGCCGGGTGTGGTGGTACACATCATTAATCCCAGCACTCCGGAGGCAGAGGCAGGAAGATTTCTGTGGGTTCAAGGCCAGCCAGGGCTCTGTTACACAGAGACAACCTGTCTCAAAAAAAAAAAAAAAAAAAAAAGAGAGAGAGAGGTATTTATTTAATGTGTGTGTGTGTGTGTGTGTGTGTGTGTGTGCCTGAATGTATGTATGTGCACCGTACGTGTGCAGGAGCCCAAGGAGGTCGGAAGACGTTGTCAGGTCTGGTAGGACTGGCAGCTGTGAGCTGCTGGGTGGGTGTGAGAACTGAACTTCTGTCCTCTGGAGAGCAGCAGGGCACTTAAACAGTGAGCCATCTCTCTAGCCCTGTTGTTTCTTTACTGACCCAGTTAGTGGGGGGTGTGAATAAGGCAGAAGTGGGGAATCAATGCAATGAGAATGTGAGACTGAACTGGGTGGTGGTGGCGGCAGCATCAAGTGCCTTTAGTCCCAGCATTGAGGAGTAGAGGCAGGCAGATCTCTGAGTTTGAGGCCAGCTTCAGAACATTAGGGCCTGTTTCTAGCATGTTTCTGTCTCTCCATGTAGTGAGCATGGTGCCTATCATACAAAAAGATACTACATGATCTTTAGAAGAAGTTCAACTTACTTATAATACTGACAAAATATCTTAGCCTTTGGTTTTCTTCTTTTTTAAACAAAGTTTTAAAATTATTCTTTATTTATTTTGCATGTACATACTTGCCTGCACACATTTATGGTGATACGAGGATAATTTAGAGTAGTTGGTTCTCTCCTTTTTGCATGCAGATCCCAGAGACCCAAATCAAGTCATCAGCTGTGGCAGTGAGTGCCTTTCCTTGCTTCACCTAGCCTGCCCAGCCTTTACTCTTCTCAAAACTCAAAAGTAAACATGGACTTATTGTATAACACAGTCCTGGGACCTGCGCCTTACTGTGTAACTGACTTCTTCATAGTGATTCACTCGCCCTCCAAGGGCTAAAGTTTACCTGTTTACATAGTATTCATTTTCAAATAAGTTAAAATTGTTTGCTGAAAAGAGCGTGCTCTCTCTCTTTTCCTCTCCCTCTCTCTCCCTCTCTCCATCCTTCCCTCCCTCCATCTATCTCTCGTTTTGGACTATAGAATTTGACATAAAATAATCCAGATCACATGGATTTTAATTTTCAAGTAGTCCACACATGAACAACACAAATCACACGTAGATTTTAATTTGAAAAAGGTTCATTTTCCACTATGGTTCAGAGAGTAAATCGGGACGATTTCTTCACCTTACTTTCACACTGCCCCTGCGGGCTGCCAGCTGCCAGTGCTGCACAAGCTTCCCACAGCCTTGCGACAATCCCAGCCCCTGCCTTTTTAAACGTCCCGGTAAAAGTAGGAAGACGTCTCAATGAGGCATTTTCATCCACTTTGACTTTGGGCATGGATTTTTTTCTGTAGTATGGCTGCTTCCACCCCCACTTACGCCTATATGGCTCTGCCTTTTTTCAGCTAATTGGCACCACTGTCCTTACTGAACTACACAGCTGACAACAGACACATAGGTAGTATGCGCATGCTAGTTAGTTCACATGCAGGACAGCTTCCATGGAAACATGTCTCTAGAGAAGACGTTATCTTTGGTGACAGTTAACATATTTCCTTCTGTGAAATCTTTTCCAATGACTTTTCTACCCAGTGCAGATCTTGCTATATCCTGCCTCAACTGACAGTGGGGACAAGACAACTCAAGGCTCAACTAAATTAGATTCAGGTTTCCTAACACTCAATATTTAAAGGTAAAACGGTTTAGGATTTTTGGCTCCAAGGAGCTCAGGTGTAAACTGTGATGTTATTTAATCTAATCAGCGTAGATGAAATAGGGGACGTCAGTTAACTCGCCCTGATAGTTACTTCTACATTGTCTGGGTGGGATAAATGTTATGTGGCTCCAAACAACTTAAAAGAAAACCTCTGAATCAGAACAAATGTTAATTAAACTCCAGCATGTATTATGGGTTGTTCTAGGTACTCAGAATAAAAAGACAAAATCTTGTCTACCCTCAAGAAAGTCATGATTAAGCCAGGCATAGCGCCACATGCCTGCAATTCCAAAAATCTGGCAGGAGGAGGCAAGGGTTACCACTGAAAGTTTGAGTCCAGCCAGGGTTATATAGAAGGGTCTTGTCTCAAAAGGAAGTCATGATTAAGAGGATAGTAATTCATATTAGTTCTGTTAGGTATGATAATATGATATGGTTAGGTTTTAAAAAGCTCTTTTAGAGGGTGAAGAGATGGTTCAAATGGGGAAAATACTTGTCATACAAGCATAACCTGCTAAAACATGGCACATATATACTCCTTTGCGATATATACTCTTTTAAGATATATCCTAGTAAGTAACATTGTGGGTAACATTTCATAGTGTTTGCGTTCTGCTTGAAGATACTTCAGGAAGGCCAGGCATAGTGGCACATGTTTTTTGTTTGTTTGTTTTTAAATTTATTTATAATTTATACAGCATTCTGCCTGCATGCCGGATCTCACTACAGGTGATTATGAGCCATCATGTGGTTGCTGCAAATTGAACTCAGGACCTTTGGAAGAACAGAGACTGTTCTTAACCTCTGAACCATCTCTCCAGCCCTATGGCACATGCTTTTAATTCCAGAACTCAGTAGGCAAAGGCAGGAGAATCTCTGTGAGTTCAAGGTCAGCCTGGCCTACATAGCAAGTTCAAGGATAGTCAAGACTACATAGAGAGACCCTGTCTCTTATATTTTTGGTTGTGAGCCTAGCCTTTAATGGATGAGCCATCTCTCCAGCCCAGAGACCCTGTCTCAAAACAACAGGATACTTCAGGAATACAGAAGGAAAACCAAGGGAGAAATAAATAGTTGAAGCAAATGTTGCAAACTGCTGGTAAGCATTGGACCAGAGTGACACGTATGTAGGCTCATTTCCTCTAACAAGTAGTGACACTTGTCGGGAGCCGCTCCCGCCATTACAAGATGGCGCCGGCTTCCTGCTTCCTGGTTCTTCTTGCCAGCATTTTCGCGCTTCTTGCCTGCGCCGCCCTGCAGTTTACGCATGCGCAGCTTTATGCTAATGAGGGTTTAGGCTGCACTCCAATTGCCAGCCATATGCTTATGAAGACTTGAACAGAGCACCAATTACAGACGGACAGGTCGCGCTGCTGGCTATTTAAGCAGAGCACAACCCGGGGTTTGGGTCCTTCACCATCTGCAAGAAAGAGCTGTTCAATAAACTTGCTGCTGAAGAAATCCTCGGTTGTTGCGTCGTCCTTATCAGCAAAGGCCGCGCGCGACAGACACTAACGTGGGCTCATCGGTCTTCCAACTTTTATAAGTGTAACGGTTCTCTTAGTCTCCCAGGAACACCAGTAAGTGCATATATAAATACAACACAGGGAAGTAAACACGTACACCAGGGGTGCAGGGACAGAAAGGAGTCTAGTGTACTGGGGTGAAGCTGAACAGGACTGACGTGGGTCAGGAGCCCAGCTCTGACGTCAGACTGCATCTCCAAACTTCTGCGCCATCTACTTTCAGTTTTGTAATTTTGTATATGTACTTCCTTCTTATGCCTCAGTTTCTTCTACAATAAAAATAAGATAATGATATACTTTAAATAAAAATTGAATGGGAAAAATCTCTGCAAAGCCCTTGAATAGTAGTTGGCACACATGAGAAATAAAAAAAAAAAGACAGTATTTGTTACTGTTACTGATGATGTTTAAGAGGCTTTTCAGAGGTTTGTTTGTTTGAGGCAGAGCTATATTCAGAAAACATTAGAAACAAGCAGCAAAAGCTAACACAAAGCAGATAGAGAGTGTGTGTATATGTGCTTATGTGTGCACGCACACACGTGTGCGTTTGTGATCACATGTGCCTGGGCCTGTGTACCTGTGAGTGAGTGTCTGTGCACCTGTGCTCACGTACATGTGTGTTCATGTGTGTGAGTGTGCCTGTGTGTGCACAGGTGTGATGAGTGCATTCTGCATGAAGGGTGGAGGAGTGAGTGAAGGTGATTCTCACATTTTTCTCTTGCAAGGCCAGGTAGGTGATGGCTTTACAAATAAGGGAATATGGATAAAGGAGGGATTATTGCCTGAAAATTCTTTTTCTACATATATAAAGCATTGACCAAGCATTTAGTGAACTGAATTATATCAGAGTTGGAGTTCCCAGATTAAGACAGTGAAATAGTAGTGAAAACTGGCAGTGTGCAAAATGTTAAAGATTCTAAAAATCTTGGAGGGAAACTAGAATAGCAAAATACCAAACAAAAACCTAATAGCTCATAACTTTACTAACGACACTAGAAATAACATTGTTTCAGAAATTCTGCAATTCAGATATTAGTGGAATGCCCATAAATAAACATACACTTCTAAAAGGCTGTGATCTTGGCTAGTAAGATGGCTCAGTGGGTGAAGCCCCTTGCTGCCAAGCTTGACAATCTGAGTTTGACCCCTGAAAACCACGTGGTGGAGAGAAAGAACCAAGGAGAACAAGATGTCCTCTAACCCTCACATGTGTGCTGTGGTACACATGCCCACATTTCCCCCATGCAAAATAGGTTAATAAATACAAAATCAAAATTATCAGATAGTAATCCAATCAGGCAGCTGTATGGTTCCCATTGCATGCTTCCCCAGAAGTGCTGAGACGTTATTAAACTGGGGTATTCTACATCTGTGTGTTTACGTGTGCCACAGCACGAGTGTGGATGTCAGGTCAGAGAACAGCTGTGGGGCACGGCTCTTCCCATCTACCGTTGGATCATCGGGCTTGGCAGCCAGCACCGTTACTCCGTGACCCATCTCCTCTGTCCACTACCTGAATTTTGAGTGGGATATGGATCTCCATTCAAAACAGGTTCTATTTGAGGGGCTGGAGACATGACTTAGAGGTTAAGAGCACTGGCTGTGTTTCCAGAGGACCCGTACCAGATCCAGATCCAGAGACTCCAAAGCTCTCGTCCGGCCTCCGCTGGCCCTGCATATGGTAGCCAGACAAGCAGGCAAAGCAGCCACATACACAAAACAGACACAAACCAAATCTCCAAAAAATAAAAGATAAAAACAGATTACATTTGAGAGTGTGGGTAAGAAAAGAGCAGAAATAATTTTAGAAATATTTTACTTTGAGTGCCCAGAGCACTCACTATTTCCAGGACTTGCAAGCTCTTCTTTTCTAGAGTTAGAACTCCTGGTTAGGACTAATCTCTTTAAGAAGCAGGGAAATCATAAGAAAAAACAGTTGATTAAAATATGTCTAATCATGACCATAGATACTTATATTTTCTTTTTTAAATTAAATTTTAATTTTTTATATTAATTACAGTTTATTCACTTTGTATCCCAGCTGTAGCCCCCTCCCTCATTCCTTCCCAATCCCACCTTCCCTCCCTCTTCTCCTCCCACGCCCCTCTCCAAGTCCACTGATAGGGGCGGTTCTCCTTCCCTTCCATCTGACCCTAGCTGATCAGGTCTCTTCAGGACTGGCTGCAATGTCCTCCTCTGTGGCCTAGTAAGGCTGCACCCCTAAGGGAGAGGTGATCAAAGAGCCTGCCATTGAGTTCATGTCAGAGACAGCCCCTGTTCCCATGAACCCACTAGTGAACCCACTTGGAGACTGAGCTGCCATGGGCTACATCTGTGTATGGGTTCTAGGTTATCTCCATGCATGGTCCTTGGTTGGAGTATCAGTCTCAGAAAAGATCCCTGTGCCCAGATTTTTTGGTTCTGTTGCTCTCCTGTGGAGCTCCTGTCCCCTCTAGGTCTTTCTATCTCTCCCTTCTTTCCTAAGATTCCGTGCACTCTGCCCAAAGTTTGGTTATGAGTCTCGGCATCTGCTTTGATATACTTCTGGGGAGAGTCTTTCAGAAGCCCTCTGTGGTAGGCTCCTGTCCGCTACTTATGTTTTCTAATTAATTTTTGAAGCAATTTCTAACTTAAGGAGAAGATTTGAAAATCCTTCTCCTCCCCAACCATTTGAAATTAGTTGCTAACAGGGCACTTCATCACTCCTGAACACTTCAGTGTTTTCCTGCAAAGACTTTCTTCTCCCATCAAAGGCAGGAAATCAGTACTGACGAACCACAGCCAAGCAATTATCAAATCCCCTGCAAGTTTCATCGACTGACATTCACAAATAATAGACCTGGTTCAGAGTGCGGCATTACCTTCAATTGTGTGTTGAAATCTTATTTGCTCAGCAAGAGCATCACATTTCCTTGGTCTTTCACACTTGGGAAATTACCTTACTTTCTAGAATGTCCTTCTGGTCAGTTCATCTGATGTTTCCTCGTGATTAAATTTAGGTTGGACACTTGGTGGGACAGAAGAAATAATATGTTCTTTACATATTTCCTATCAGGTAGCATATAATTCTGATTTGTGCTATGGGGACATTAAACTCTGAGAGTTTAAGACTTTGTCTTCTAAAATCCCAGTATGAAGAAGGGAGGTGGGTATGAAATTCCACCTCTAGCTGAGGAGCTATTCGCAGCTGACAGCTGCAGAGAGAGGGAAAGTCAGTTTTCTTTAAGGATGTAGCCTCTGGGAGGTTGACCACACCCAAGTGGAAGGTCACACATCCAGGTTGACTTAAAGGATTTTAAAAAAAGGAGTTAGACAGGAAGTTGATTAGGTAGAGAAGGGGTGGGGCTAGATTTGGGAGGAGTTGGGAGATGGGTGATGTGATCAAAATACACTGTATGCAGAGGGCCTCTGAAAGACTCTACCTAGCATCTGCTTTGATAGTCTGCAGGGCAGAGCCTTTCAGAGGCCCTCTGTGGCAGGTTCCTAGCTTGTTCTTATGGCCAACTGTTGGGCAGTGTGCATGGAATCTTATGTAAGAAGTGGGAAATAGTAAGATCTGGAGAGGACAGGAACTCCACAAGGAGAGCAACAGAACCAGAAAATTTGAACACAGGGGTCTTCCCAGAAACTCATACTCCAACCAAGTACCATGCATGGAGATAATCTAGAACCCCTGCACAGATGTAGCCCATGGCAGTTTAGTGTCCAAGTGGGTTAGATAGTAATGGGAAGAGGGACTGCCTCTGATATAATCTGATTGGCCTGCTCTTTGATCACCTCCCCCTGAGGGGGGAGCAGCCTTACCAGGCCACAGAAGATGACAATGCAGCCACTCCTGCTGAGATCTGATAGACTAAGATCAGAAGGAAGGAGGACCTCCTCTATCAATGGACTTGGGGAGGGGCATGCGTGAAGAAGGGGGAGGGAGGGTGGGATTGGGAAGGGAGGAGAGAGGAGCTTATGGGGAAGGTAAAAAAATGAATAAAGTATAATTAATAAAAATAAATAAATAAGGAAAAAAAAGACTCTACCTTGCAGATGCTGAGACTCATAACCAAACCTTCGGCAGAGTGCTGGGAATCATACGAAAGAAGGGGGAGTTAGTATGACCCGGAGAGGACAGGAGCTCCACAAGGACCAAGTATATCTGGGCCCAGGGGTCTCTTATGAGACTGTTTCTCCAACTAAGGACCATGTATGGCTATAACTCAGAACCCCTAGTCCAGATGAAGCCCATGGTAGCTTAGTATCCAAGTGGGTTCCCTAGTAAGGAGAACAGGGACTATTTCTGACATGAACGCAACGACTAGCTCTTTGACATTCTCCTCCCCCGAGGGAGGAGCAGCCTTGCTAGGCCACAGAGGAGGACATTGCAGCCAGTCCTGAAGATACCTGATAAGCTAGGGTCAGATGGAAGGGGAGGAGGACCTCTCTTATCAGTGGACTTGGAAAGGGGCAGGGAGGAGATGGTGGGATTGGGAGGGAATGAGGGAGGAAGCTACGGCTGGGATACAAAGTAAATAACCTGTGATTAATATAAAAAATAAAAATTATTAAAAAAATACACTGTATGAAGTTCCCATAGAACTAAAAAAGAAAACAAATGGTATCTTCCATGCTTCTTCACTGTGAAGTTACTATTTTTTTAACAATACCTTTTTACTTACTAATATCTTTTTAATAATAGAGGACCTTGTTGGGGGAGATACTTTATTTTTTTGCACCAGAGATTGAACCTAGGGCTCTGTACTAGACAAGTGCTCCACCACTGAGCTATTTTTTGAGGCAGTCTTACTATGTAGCTCAGGCTGCCCTGAGGTTAACCATTCTCCTGTCTCAGCCTCTTGGTTGCTAGGAATATGGGAGTGAACCATCATGCCTGGTGAAGGAAATGTTTTAAAATAGTGAGAGATTTTTGCCAGCTGCAGATTGTGTGTGTTTGGAATTCTGGGTACTCTTGAGAGAATAGAAATGTGGCTACTGCTCCCCATCCTGCTGTCCTGCTGCTGGTGGTTCCCTCTGCTGCTTTGGCTGCTGCTGGACTGTTGGCTGGAGATATTCTGATGACAAAGATAGAACTTGCCCTAAGGAACTAGACACCCCTAATAAGCAGGAAGTCGTCTAAAGAGATCTACGCCCCCTTTCCCCTCTAACCTTTCTCTCCTAGTGTTGAGGAGGTTTGTGGGGTGGAGAAGAGTGGTGGGTATGGGAGCCCAATAAAGTAGCCCAAAAGCCAGGTTACAAAGCTTCTTTCTTTCCTTCTTTCTTTCTTTCTTTCTTTCTTTCTTTCTTTCTTTCTTTCTTTCTTTCTTTCTTCCTTTCTTTCTCTTCTATTCTTATTATTATTATTTTGGTTTTTCAAGGCAGGGTTTTTCTGTGTAGCCTTAGCTGTCCTAGACTCGCTTTTCTAGACCAGGCTGGCCTCTAACTCACAGAAATCCATCTGCCTCTGCCTCCTGAGTGCTGGGATTACAGGCCTTCGCCACCGCTCCCTACAACAAAGTATATTTCACAAGCTATTAAATTTATTTAAAACTAGCAGTTTACCTAGTTTGATTTCTTATTTCACTCATTTGTTTCAAATTACAACTTCTATTGAAGTGGGTTTGTTTTCACGGAGTGTCACAGGACTTTACTTGATAGGGGCTCCTTTCTCTCCCTACCTATTTTTCAGCCTGTCCTCCTTGATCTTCTCCAGTTACCTTGACCTCTGTGCTATCTGTAAGTCAGGCCAGGCCTCTCCTGCCTTGGAGCTGTGGCTTCTGTGCTGACAGTCTCTTACTGGAATGTTTTTCCTCAGGTGTCTCCATGGCTCACTCTTGTGGCTTCACGTTTCTGGTCAGATGTCATCTTCTCAACAAAGAGTGCCTTACAAAGCCTATTTAAAATTGTTAGGGCCTCCCATCCCATCTTCTTGCTCAATTTTAATTGAAGTCTCTAACATAATAACTCAACACAAAGTATTTTTTTTTACAGTCTTTCTCTTTACCATACTTTCTAAACAGTTCCATAGGGGCAGAGATTGTTAATGTTTTGCTCATCAGGTAATAAATATTTGTTGAATGAAGACAGTCATTCCTTGAGGTAGTTTGAATTCCCAAACCAAACACCACCATCTAGTGTTCACGAGAGGATGTGTTCCTTAACCCCTGAGCCTGACTTGCACTACGTGAAAAAGGCTGTGGTTTCATCAATTCTCAGTTTCTTTGTTTTGTTTTTAAACATCGCTTAGTGTTTTGTAAAAATCGAGACATTTATAGCTCTGAAGCATTCACAGCATATACTGACTTCTCTGACAGCAATTTCTTCCCTTCTTCCCAGTCTTCCAGAATTCTTATGTTAGTAAAAGTATCAAAAAGGCCATGCATGTTTTTAACCTCTGAGGTAATTCCAAACCTCTCCCACAAGCAAACAAGCAAACATCAGATAGTCACTATAGTGATAGTTTTGTTAGGTGGTAACCCTTTCTCTAGACCATCAACACACAAATGCTGTGGTTTGAATGCCCCCACCAAAACTCTTGCTGAAATTTAATCTGCATTGCGAGGTATTAAGAGAGTGGAGGGATGGGGAGACAGCTCAGCAGGAAACTTCTTGCTCTGCAGGCAAGAGGACCTGGCTTCAGACACCCAGTACCCACACAATAGAGAGGCGTGGTGTGTTGCATCTGTAACCCTGTTGGCAGGGTGGAGCAGAAACAGGCAGATTCTAGATTTGCTAGCCAGCTAAACTAGCCAAACTAGCAAGATCTGGATTCAGTGACAGGTCTCAACAAGTAAGATGGAGAACTACAGAGACAGACACAGTATGGACCTTTGGGCTCCATTTGTGCATGCATGAGCAGGTGCAGCCATGCTGCCCCATGCATACACATGCAGATAACTTAGGACACACAGAGTTAGACACGGGGGTGGGGGAGGAGAGGAGGAGGAAAAGAGAGGAGTAAAAAAAGTATCTAACTATGTATTTAATGATGAGATTCTGATAGATTAAATGAGGCTGTAAAGATGAGGCACAAACTCATTGGGACTATGGCTTCATAAAATGAGGAAGAGAGACCTGAGCTAGAAAGCTCTGCCTCCCTATGAATCTTGGGCTCCCTTGGGATTCTACGCAGAACGGCAGTGGCAAGAAGGACCTCTCAGACATGGCTGGGCAATCTTGAACTTCTTAGTTGTCCATGAACCAAACACATCTCTATTCTTTACAAACTAGTCCATGGCATTGAGTTGTACCTAGGCAAAATGGAATGAAAAACAACAAACAAACAAACAAAAAACCAAGAGTGGTGATGTTCTTCTGGAATCTCAGCTCTTGGCAGGTTGAGGTAAAAGGATCAGAATTCAAGGTTAACCTGAGCTACAAAGGGAGTTTGAGGTCAATTAGGGCTATGTGAGAGAGACCCTGTCAGAAAAAGGAAGAAAGGAAGGAAGGAAGGAAGGAAGGAAGGAAGGAAGGAAGGAAGGAAGGAAGGAAGGAAGAAAGAAAGGAAGGAACCCAAAACAACAACAACAACAAAACAGACTAAACTCCTTATTTATTTATTTTTAAATGTTATTTTCGGCCACAGAAGCTCCTAAGTCACAGTGATAAGATATTAGCAAAGGCAATAGATGTTTTGTTTAAAATGGTGTGGGAACTCCTTAAGATGATAAGCATGGTCTTTTGATTTGGAACCCATTGGTTTCTTTGGATATGATAAAGGAAAAGTGTAGAAAATGCAAGCTTTCTTTCCACTTGGGTTTAACCAACAGTTGCCCAGGAGAAGATGGCCGCCCCAACAGTCTCCTGCCTGTCCCGACAGGTTCAGGGCTTCAGTACTTCTGTGGCCAGGCCCTTTGCCAAGCTTATGAGGCTTGTGAGTATATATGGCATCGAACGAAGGGCACTATGCCACTGTCCTTTAATCTGTGACATCTAAACAGAATAAGCTGGACCAGGTGGAATAGGAGTTGCTGCAATGGGACAACTCCTGAGGGATCCCAAGGTGTCTCTGCTGTCCTGACTTCCTACATCAAGCGATTCATCAACGTGAAAAGCCTGAAGGACATCACAACAAAGGAGAGCTTTTCTCACTGATGGCCAACCTCATGAATTTACTTACTGAAACGGCCATCTAAGAACACCCAGGAGGTCATCTCTGCCTTTCCCACCATTGTGAGTGTTCTCCGTGTGGAAGTACCATGCACGGTGACCACAGCACCTCCTTTAGATGATTTTATGTGGTCCTGGAGACGAAGCTCAGGACTTCATGAACACTAGGCAAGCATCTACCCACTGAGCTACATCTCCAGCCTTTTGTCTAGCTAACCGACAACCTGGAAGTCCCACTATCATGACACTCAGAAGTTTAGTGTGTGTGAATCTGTTTTCTGAGCACTAGAATTACATTATGCCCAGCTTATACATTATACTTTTTTTGTTTTTGTTTGCTTTTCGAGACAGGGTTTCTTTGTGTGGTCCTGGAAGTCCTGGAACTCACTCTGTAGACAAGGCTGGCCTTGAACTCACAGAGATCTGCCTGTCTCTGACTCCCAAGTGCTGGGATTACAGGTGTGTGCCACCACCACCTTGCTACATTATACTTATAAAATTCGAATTAATGCTCCCAATTTCAGATTGATGGAGTCTTTGAGATGATATTTGTGCATAGAGGGTTTCCTGGCTTTTCAGATGATTCTGGAACTGAGGTTCCTCTCACCATTCTGGTCGTTTGGAATTATTCCTCTAAATATCTATATTACTATTTTTTTCAAGACAGGCTTTCTCTGTGTGGCTTTAGCTCTCTTGAACTTGCTTTGTAGACAAGGCAGGCCTTGAACTCACCGTGATCTACCTGCTTTGGCCTCCCTGAGTGCTGGGATTACAGGTGTTTACCACTATGCCCAGCTTGTATTCCTATTTTTTTTTTTTTAATGTTGTGCTGGGAACTGAAACCAAGGCTTTGCACATGCTAGAGACACACGCTATCATTGAGTTATAACCCTCATACTGACTGGAAAATTTCAGAAATACATATTTTGGGGGAGAAAAAGAGGTCATTCTCTATCTCATCCTTGACAGAGGTTTTCTCACAGATTCTCAGCCTCACTCTGTACCACAGCAGAGATTTCTCTCAGGGTTTAGGAATTTATCTGTTAACAATTTTTCAGATGATTTTTATATGTGCTGTGCTTACATCTGGAAACCATTAACCTAGGGGGATAAATTTTTGTTGTTGATGGTTTTTTGAGACAGGGTTTTTCTGTGTAGCAGCCTTGGCTGTCCTGGAACTTTCTTTGTAGATCAGGCTGGCCTCAAACTCACAGAGATTCACCTGCCTCTGCCTCCTGAGTACTGTGATTAAAGGTGTGGAATACCATACTCCATTTAAATACTTGTTTTTTTTTTATTTTATGTGTGTTTTATTTTATGTGTATTTATTATGTGTTTTTCATGTGCCTGAGTACATGTCTGTGCATTATTTGTGTGCCACCATGTGGGTGCTGGGAACCCATGTCCTCTGGAAGAGAAGCCACCTAATAGTTAAGTATTCTTAATTACTGAGGATCTTTCTAGCCCCTAGGGGAATATTTTATAAAAGTAAAGTTCCAACATCATTTGAGTTGTTGGATTCGTTCCTACAACAAACTACAGACCAGAACTTCAAGGAATATCACATAAAATCCTAATTATAAAAGACCCTATATAATTTCAGAAGACTAGTAATTAACAAGCCTACTAGTGGGATTGTACACCTTTTTGTTGTAAATTACATGTGTGAAATGTCTCAGTGAAGTATATGTGTAAAGTATCTCTAAGAATTCTTTGATGAATACTGCCTAATTTTCATTTGCTTTCCATAAATTAACCAGCAGCCTGAAGCTTTTACTATGTTAGCCACATGCCAGTCTCCATAACCTCAAGCATTCTCCGAATAAGCTGTATTTCTTGCGTAGAAGAAAAAGGGCTTAAACTTCACGGAGCTGGTTAACCACACAAAAGGCTGAAGACGCAGCTCAGCGCATAGATGCTTGCCTAGCAGGCATGAAGTCCTGAGCTTCCTCTCCAGCATCACATAAAATCAGGCGTGCTGGCAGAGTGTGCTGTCTCAGAAAGAGGAGGCAGGATGACGTCCTTTGTCACACAGCAAGTTTAAGCCAGCTTGGGCTACAAGAGACTGTTGCAGGGATAAGCCCTCCCCCAAACTAAACAAAACCAAACCCCACTAATTTTTTTGGTTATCAAAAGAAAATATGAATTCTTCAGCCATGGAGATGTTTTAAAATAATAAGTAAAGGCATATATTTGGATGAACAGGGTATACAGTGTCCTAAAGTCCCAGGCGCCTTAAGTTTTTCTAGTTTTATAATCTTATAATGTGACTAAACTACTTCTGAACTTAACTCATCAACAATCTGCTTTCATGTTTAACAGTTAGGCTTGGCAAGAATTCCTTGGCCTTTTGAGATAACGTATGAGCATCTTGCGACCACTTTACAGAAAGAGTTAAGATAGACTAACAGCAAAGAAAATTATTTAATTTGATATTATACACCCAGATAATTCAGTTGCTAATATAATTTTTTTCTTTTCTTTTGTTTGACCAAGCAGGTTGGTTAATTCCTCTAGTTACACCACTTAGTTACGCTTCTTTCTCATACCTTGATAATTGTCACTCCTGATTGTTATCAGTTATCTTTTTCTTTCCTTTACAAATTACAGTTAAGCAAGAAGGTCACTTACCTTGGAAGTTTTCTTTCTCTTCTTCCTACTCTCCCCCCTCCCCCATCTTTCTCCAGCACAGAGTCTCACTAGATAGTCCTGTGTGATCTGGAGCTCTGTATCTAGAACAGGCTTGCAGTCAGCTTGCAAGGATTCTTGCACCTGTCTCCTGAATGCTGGTAATACGGACATGCTTCAACACACTGTACTTGAAGGTGTTGCTTTTTACAGCCACTTGCATTGTGCTCATGCTGAGTAAAAAAGAAGAAAATACCCATATACAAGTTGAACCTTTCATATAATGTAAGAATGAGCTTCAAACCACCTTTCTTCAAAACTGACCATCTCTTTTTGATAGAGAACTTAAGGGGTGAATTCTCATAAAAGGATCGTAACACTAAAGATGATTCCGTGAAACTGTAATACAAGTCTGTCACAAAACTTTGAAACATAATTTTTATCTTTCCAGAGATCATGGGGGAAATCTGGCAATTTCAAACATGTGACTTCATCTTCATTACCGTATTTGGATTTGCTCGACAGTGTCTGGATTTGGTTCAAAGTAGCTGGAGAACCAGGAAGCTAATACTCTTCTCTCAGGATATCATACTTTTTGAATGACAGTGGAATGGACTGGTGGGTTAATGGGTAGATTTTTTGGAAATATTAGTGATTTTGCCTTTTTTTTTTTTGGTGTGTACTGATAAACTCTTTGCACAACACTGCAGAGAAGTAAAGAATGCAATGTTAAGGTGGAGAAACGGTGCAGCAAGGCTGAAGCAATAAAAAGAACAGCGTTCTAGTCCTTACATGTCGAATCTCCAACCTTGTGAGCTTCGCTCTACAGTCAAGGAGACCGAAGAAGCTATTTCACTCTCTTCCAATACTTTTTGGTGAAACAGAAATGTCAAATAGTGTGCGGGAGAAGCACTTTACTGACGGAGGTATGTTCACCCCAGGAACTGTATCTTTCTTATTTTTGAAAGACGTTTTTCTTCGTGATATATACGGTGGTTGCAATTTCAGCAATGTCAAACCTCAGGTAAGAACTAATGATTTGTCAACAAAATCAAAGGTTTTTAAGTGAGTGCCGATACGTAGGTGTCAGGGAAAAAAACGGTTTGGAGGTCTACTACCTCCAAATTAACCTTAAAACCCGTTAAAGACACGGTTTCGGATTCCAACGATTTGTGAGTTGGCATCACTTTGCAGGGGTTAAGACTGAAAACTTCGAGCAGGGTTGGGAAGGCCGTGGCGCCAGCAATGGGGATTTTTCTAAGGCTGCTGAGGAAATATGCTGCAGAAGGGAAACCGCCTCAAGTCCCCACGAGCGGTCTTCGCGGCCGCCTCAGGTCAGCCGCGCACCGGCGAGGACAGCGCCCCGCACACCCTAGGACGCGCGCCGGGCCGCGGAGGTGGAATCTCCGGGTCAGCCCGTAGCGTTGACGGGCGTCGCGGCGAGCCAATGGGTGTGCCGGAGGGGCCCGGGGGGCGGGATTTCCCGTGCGGCGGCCGCTGGTCGCCCGGCTGGGGCGGCGGCGCCTGCGAGAGGGTGGGCCGGGTCAGCTGCTGCGGGCGGGGCCGCGCGCGGAGCTGTGGGCGGCTGCCGAGAGTCCCGCCGCCGCCCAGCCTTCGCCACGATGCCGGGGATCGACAAGCTGCCCATCGAAGAGACGCTGGAAGACAGCCCGCAGGTGAGGCGGGGGCGGCGGGCGGCGGCGGCCTAGCGCGGGCCTGCAGCCTCAGGTGCCCGCGGCCCGCCGGGGTGGGCCTCCGCGCGGGCCCGAGGGGCCGGGTCGCGGGTGGAGGCCGAGCGGCCGCCGGCCTCGTCTCCGGTGCGGCCTGGCGCTTGCGTCCGCGCCGCGTCTCCTCGGCGTTTCTCGGGAGGAGCTGCTCTTACCGCGGTGGTACGACGGGCGCTAGTGCGGGCCGGCGGGGGCCGCGGGGCCCGTTTTCCTCGGAGGGGCTGCGAGGCGGAGTGTGCGTCGCCCGTGGACGCCGGAATGCGCGCCCTGCTCCCCGCCGTGGGTCTGCGTCCGAGTCTCTGGCCGGTGGCTGTCACTTGAGCTGCGCACCGCGGGCGACGGAGCGCGCCTACGTTCCTTCGCGGCTGCCGAGCCTTGGGTTGCAGACTTGGCCCGAATAAACTCATCAAAATAAAAGCCCTGTTTTTTTGTTTGGTTTGTTTGTGCGTTAGGGATGATGCTGGTGCGGTTGCTCTAGCAGAAGACAGTTTGGGAAAATAAAACCGTTGGATTTCTTTTTCAGTATTGAATGAAATCAGTTGTATTTTTAAAAAGGTGTCGGGGCCTCTAACTTGCACTATGCCAGCCTTTATATATAGTAATGGGTATAAAACAACGTAGCTCGTGGATTTTTTAAAATATTACTTGCTGAGGAATACATATTTCATTTGCAGAGCCTTCCTCCCTCTGATAAAGAAAGGAAAAGAGAAGGGCTAGCGCTTGTTTTCCTGGATGACACTTTTGTTATGGCTTTTGTGCCAATTTTGATTTCTAGGTTGAAATTGGGCTCTGATTGTAGAATTGATTTATTCTTTTCTCTGAAAGCTATCTTTGTAGGCCAGTTGCTGGGAGGTAATGTACTCTTATCAGACAATGTGAGAAACAGAAACCCACATTTTGCTTTATCTCATAACCAGTTTACGTTTTGCTTAATGACTTTTTCAGTGTAAAGTCTTAAGCTATATTTGTTTCAGATTGGCAACAGTTTTGTGGTTGTATTAGAATTTTAACGTTTTACTTTTTCAAAATTAAGACTCGGTACACTGTCTGAGCTTCTTTTACCCAGCCTACTTTTTATAGCCCATAAAGACTATAAAAAGATTGGATTACACAGTGCCCTATCTGTGACTTTCAATGTAGAGATAATCTTTAAATTTCTGTGTGATTAGTTTACACTTGAATCAGCCTCATTATGTAGCCCAGGCTGGCCTCAAACAGGACCTACTCCAGCCTGTCTTCTGAGTGCTGATTGTAAGCTTGAGCCACAGATACTTTCAGTCGTTGTTGTTGTTTAATTTTTTATGTATGTAGACATTCACTTGCATGTGTTCATGTGTCACTTGCCTGCCTGTTTTCCACAGAGGACCCCTTGGCACCGCTGGTTGTGAGCCTTCATGTGGGTGCTGGAAATTGAACCTGGATTCTCTAGAAGAGCAGTCAACGTCTTAACCTCTGAGCTCTCTCCAGCCCCTGTTTTTTCATTTAAACAACGATTTCTTTGGTACTGGGGACTGGATCCAAGATCTGCACTTGCTGGGCAAATGCTGTACCACTAAGATAAATCCTCAATCTTGCTTTTATTTATTTAATTTTTGTGTGTATATGTGTTGTGTGTGTCTGTTGTACTTCTGTGATTGTGTGCTCATGCGCATGGAGGCCCAAAATTGATTTATCTTATTTGATTGCTTTCTATTTATTGATTGAGGCACCATCTTTCTCTGAATCCTCCGTTTGCTAATTCAGATAATCTAGCTAGTCAGCGTGCCCTAGGTATCCTGTCTCTGTTAAATGCTGAGAGTACACGACCTCCGCACCAGGTTTTACACAGTTTCTGGGGAATCTGGACTCTGGTCCTCAAGCTCTCAGGGTCAGGGCCTTACTCTGCTAGCCACCTTCCCAGCCCTGTTCTATTTGGTTCTGTGTGTGCTGGTACTCTTGGATGTGTATGCAGAGGCCAGAGGATGACCTCAGGTTCAGTTCCTCCTCAGCCTCTACCTAGCTTGTTGTTTTGAAATAGTGTCTCCCATTGAGACCTGGGTCTCTCCTGGGATCATGCAGGCTAGGCTGGCTGGGCAGTAAGCCCCAAGGATCTACTTGTCTCTGTCTTTCCAGTATTGGGATTGTATGCAGCTGCCCCTATACCCAGCTCTTCACATGGGTGCTTTATTAGCCTAAATGTCTTCACAGTATTCTGAATTAAAAATTTCAACACTGCACTTAAGTGATATAACAGACTTACCTTTTAAAAATATTTTATTAGCCTGTGTTAATAACACAACAGTGAGTTTTATTATGTTTCCATTTTTACTATATTTGCCCCTCTTACCTCTTGTTTCCCCTTTCTCTTCCCAGCTAGACCTTAGGCCCTTTGTTTTGTGTTGAGAGGAAAACTTGTGTTGTTCAGGATAGCTTGAGAGATTCCCCCTGCCTCAGCCTCCAGAATAGTTGAGACTGCAGCTGGTGCACCACAGCCAGCTCCCATTGTTGACCTGGAGAGTTTTTCCAAAATTCTGCTTTTATGAATAGGGATGAGGTGAACGCTTTTGTGTATATATTTTATCTCAGTTTATCTAGAAAATAATTCAATAGATTAACAAAGAATGTACAAACTTTCAAAGCTTCTACTGTAAAAAAAATTTTTTTTAAAGAAATTAGATCTTTCAATCCTAACCAAAAGTGACCCACTGGGCTGAGGATATAGGTCGGTGGGAGAAGTCCGGTCTTAGAGTCTCCTTGCTGAAGCTCCACCCAGCCCCAACACAGTGGCCTGCTAGCTGCACAGTAGAGAAGTTAGAGCTTGGAAGACATGGGGCCCTGAATTATGATCATCTTTTTAAGATTTGTTTTTATTGTTGGGGCTTGAATCCAGCTATATCGCTGGCTTTTTTTGTTTGTTTTGTTTTGTTTCTTTGAAAAAGGGTTTCTCTGTGTATCCCTCCCTGGCTCTCCTGGAACTCTCTGTAAAACAAGGCTGACCTAGAACTCAGAGATCCACCTGCCTCTGCCTCCTGAATGCTGGGATTAAAGGTGTGTACCACTACTGCCCTGCTCTCTGGCTCTCTTTAAAAAGTTTTGATTTACAATAAAGTTTGCACAGTCCAAATCTAACTAATTTAGCATAAGGGTATTTAAAGTTACATACCCCAAACATACCAGTCTGGCAAAAGATCTGAAGAAGAAGAAATTTTAAGCCTCTACTAGGACATGTCTTGTCTGTGTTTTAAAAATAGGAAACACAGTGAATCTTGCTAATTTATTATTATTATTATTACTGCTATTTTTTGGTTTTTCGAGACATGGTTTCTCAATGTAGCCCTGGCTGTCTTGGAACTCACTCTGTAGGTCAAGTTGGCTTTGAACTCAGAGACCTTCCTGCTTCTGCCTCCTGAGTGCTGGGATTAACGTGTGCCACTACACCTGGCTTCCTCCATCTTTTTAATGTTTTAAAATAGCACTTGGGAGACAGGAAGTGGAACACTAGAGTCTGTTACATCGGCCGTTTGTGGTGCTGCTTGTACTTTCAGCCACTAAGAAGCTAAGAAGCCACTAAGAGGCAAGATGATAAGAGGGAAAAAAGGAAAGGCTGGGAGAAGTAGAGAACTGAGACTGTGGACTCTGTCCCAGAAGCTCTTGTGCCACACCCCACACCTATTTGTTTAAGTTCCTCCTTTGACTAGAGGAAGTCAGTGAGTAAAAATAAGTCTGTCAGGTGGGTGGCGTACTTCTGTAGGCTCAGCAGCTCGGTGGTGGAAGCAGGGTTGCCCTGACTTTGAGGCCAGCTTGCCCATATCTTAAAATGAACCAATTATGTGTGTTGTGGCTGTGTTTGTGTAGGAGAGTATCGTCCTTTGGATTTTAATTGTTCCCTACTTTTTTTTTTAACATATGGCCATCATGCTTTGCTCCTGTTTTTAGGTTAAGTTAAAATAATTTTAATTTGTAAAGGCACAGCTTTGTTCTTCTTGCTTATGTTACTTTTTTTTGTTGATGTTGTTCTTTGAGGCAGTTTCTTTGTAGCCCTGGCTATCCTAGAACTCCCTCTGTAGACCAGGCTGTTTTCAAAATCACAGAGATCCTCCTGCTTCTGCCTTCCAAGTGCTAGGATTAAAGGTGTGTGCTACTATGCTACTTCTTTAATGAAAGAGTAAAACCCTTTGACTTCTTGACAGTGTGTAAATAGATTAAGAATCAAAATTACTAGAGTTCTCGTATTTTACTGCTTTTTAAAAAAGTATTTCCTCATCTCACTTATGTATTGATTTATGTAAACTTTTTATTTTTTCAGACAAGGTCTTTACTGGGTGTATTTGAAGAAGATGCTACTGCTATTTCCAATTATATGAACCAGTTATATCAAGCTATGCATCGGATTTATGATGCACAGGTAAAGAACTAAGAGGCTAACACAATACTGCTTAAAAATGAATCTCTTAGCACATGAGGACAGAATAGTGTCTGCTTGGTTTACTGTGTACCTCACTTGTTCTTAGACACAGAGTAGTTTCTCTTGAAAGGATGAATGAATACTCAGAATGTTACAGAACTTACATTTCAGTAAGTTTCCCATTTCTTCAAACATAGAGCTTTCTTACTGGAGTACACTGATAATGAATGGACTGAAGACCCCATATTATTATATTTTCATTAATCATGCTTTTAACTTTAAGGAATCCCTGTTGTTGTTGTTGCTGTTTTGTTTTGAGTAAAGGCTTGGAAAGTAGCCAGCCTCTAGTTAGTAGAAGACTATGACTAATTTTTCCTGCATAATAGACATAAAATTTGAGGTTATATTTGTGTAATTTATAAGTTTTAACAGCAGGTTGCATTCTATTGACATACTTTGAGATTAGTTAAGTGTATTTAATTCCTATCTATGCTATGACAGTATTCCCCCCCCCCCTTGTGATAGGTTTGACAAGGCTTCATTCTAGCCACAGTTCAGTTAATTAGTGAAATATTATTTTATTATATCATGATTGAAAAGAAACTGAATTAACCAAAATACCTTTGGTCTTGCTGTGTTGCTCTGTTATGTCCTGTGTTAAACACATGGTTGTTATGTTATTGAATGCTCATATTCTCTAGATTGAATAAAAATTAGTCATTCACATAGAATCTCTACAAATTTGCTGACATTTTGTATAGTTTTCTTCTAGCTTTAAATATATTTAATGTTTTGTTTTCATTAGCAGAGACCCAAAACAAAAACAAAAACAGCTAAAAAGCACATACCTGAAGCTGGGTATGGTGGTGCATGCCTGTAATCTCATTACTTGGGAGGCAGAGGCAGAGGATCAGGAGTACAAGGCCATCCTCAGCTATATAGCAAGTTTGAGGCCAGCCTGGGCTACATGAATCTATGTCTTAAAAAAAAATAAAGAAAAGAAAAAAGGGCATACCTGGAACGTTGCTGAATTCTTTGCCTCTGGTTTATATTTTCTTTTGAAACACTTTTAATGGTAGTTCCTTTTCTATTGCTAAGAATTAAAAAAAAAAAAAAAATATATATATATATGTATATAACATAGAGATAAATGAAGGTGGCCTAGATAACATCAATTAAAACATTTTCTTAATCTGTAATATTGTACTAATTTGAATTTTGATCTTTTTCCTTAGAATGAATTAAGTGCAGCAACACACCTGACTTCGAAACTTTTAAAAGAATATGAAAAACAGGTATAAAGGTTTTAAAGCATGATTTAAAATATGTAACAATGTACTGTATGTTTAGATAAACTTTTTCAATCAGAATCTTTTATTTTAGTGTTTAGAGCAAGGGTCTCACCATATAGTCTCAAACCCATGATGCTTCCACTTTTTCTGAGTGCTGGCATTCCAGGCATTCACCACCATGCATGGCCTGGTAGCACTTCATAAGTTTACAAAATATGCCATTGAAAACTCACTAAGTCCTTATTGTTAGTGACTTACTATTAGAACAAAGCTGGTCTGCTTTTCCAGATTTTTCCTTTTTTATTTTAATTTTTATTTTTTGAGACAGGATTTCTCTGTGTAGCTCTGGCTGTCCTGGAATTCACGCTGTAGACCAGGCTGGCCTAGAACTCAGAAATCCACCTGGCTCTGCCTCCTGAGTGCTGGGAGTAAAAGCCTGCACCACCACCTGGAGATTTCTCACTTTTACTAAAAAAGACACTGAGCTTTGTTCAAGGTTACTCTGTTGTTGGAGGAAGGAGTCAAAGCCAAATCTTTGAGCTCCTAATATTGCGTACATCACATTGTATAGTGCTAGTTGATTATCTAACAGTCATTTTAAACAGTGTTCATTAATTGCAAAGATTATTTTATTAAAAGGATATTTTTGGAGCATGTTCAAAAACTTAGATGTTTCTAAAGTTATTTGAAAGTAGATTGTGTTACTCACAAAAAATACATTGAACATTAATCTCATCTGTGTTTTTCACTTTCAGCGTTTTCCTTTGGGGGGTGATGATGAAGTTATGAGCTCTACTTTACAGCAGTTTTCAAAGGTTATAGATGAGGTAAGTTGTGATCTTGCTTGAGTAGGTGGTTTTATAACTAAGTTACTGAAGTTATTCAGCTTTTACTGAAAACTATAAAGCTTTTTATTATATTTTACTTCGTGTGTGTGTGTGTGTGTGTGAGAGAGAGAGAGAGAGAGAGAGAGAGAGAGAGAGAGAACACACCATATTGTGTGTGCAGCAATTAGAGAACAACTTTCAGGAATAGGTTCTCTCCTACCATGAGTCCCCAAGGTTAGCAATCAGGTTATCAGTCTCAGTAGCCACCTCTCCAGCCCTCATTAGGGGAACTAATATAGCTGTGAGTCTATGAGACGTTTTGTTGCAAAGAATAGTATTAAAAGGCACTATTTCCACATCATGATGGCTTTCATAAAATCAGTATTTTCTTACCTAATTAAAACGGTTTCCCTGGGGCTGGAGAGATGGTTCATCAGTTAAGAGAACTGTTGCTTTTCCAGAGGTCCTGAATTAAATTCCCAGCAACCACATGGTGGCTCACAACCATCTATACTTGGATCTGATGTGCTCTTTGGCATGCAGGTATACATGCATATAGAACACTCATATATGTAAAATAAATAAATCTTTAAAAACATTCTCCCATGAATAAACTTAAAAATGGGTTTCATCTATTCCTAGTCCATGAATCATTCCCCTTTTTTCATTGTTACTTGATGTAGACAGAAAAATGAGGCTGTCTGCTGTAACCAGTTGCTTTGTGATTTTTCTTTTGCCATTGAGTAACACACACTGTTTGGTCCTCATTAATCTATGCAAAATAGCCAAAATTAGTCCTTAATTTCTCAAACCGTTTATTTTAACAGACCATAAAATAATAACAACATGAAGGCCTAGAAGTTAGAAGAAAAGAGATGCGAGGTTTATGGAGAACCATTAGTGTTCTCTACTCTTGCTATGAAAGCTGTGTGTGTTTATTCTCATATACATACTTTTTTAACATGCGTGGGATCCAGCCCAAGGCCTTACATGTTCTAGATAGGTCTTCTACCACTGAACTATAACCTAGTCCCAGTTTTTCTAATATCTTAATAACCCACTATAGCAGAGTATTATCCTAGGCTATCAGTTTAAGTAATGATACTTAGTGGGTTAGGGATGTAGCTTGGTGGTAGAGTACTTGATGAGAATTTGCGAGTAATGGGTGTGACTCCTAGCACTTCAAGTAAACAAAACAAAATGCTTATAGGAAATGTAATATTTTCCATTTTTAAAAATTATGGCAAAATACATTGATACTCATGGTATTTAATTCATTCACAGTGATGTACAACCATCATAGTTATCTAGGTTAAGAACATTTTCATCATCTTAAAAGAAGTCTTTTTCATGCCATCTATGACTTTCCCTCGGATTTTCCCAAGTCCTTGGCAATGACTACATTTTGGTTTCTGTCTCTGTAGATTTGCCTCTTTGGATATTTCATATAAGTTAACCCATAGAATTTGTGGATTTTGAGGTGTGTTTTCTTTCATTTTAAATATGTTTATCTGTGCCAATACTTTTTTCTGAATAAAATTTTATTGTATAATGCATATTACCACATTTTATTTACCCACTTGTGGGTGTTCTGTTGTTCTTACCTTTTGGTTCTGACCATTCATATAATAGTTTACTCTTACAAATGCCAGCTTTCAGTTCTTTTTTGGAAAATGCTAAGGAGTGGCATTGCTTGGTTTTATGGTAATTTTATGTCTTAACTTTTTGAGGAATCACCAGACTGTTTTAAACAGTGCAGGACAGTTTGTTTTTTTCTTTATTTGTGCTAGCAAGTATTTTCTTTTTAAAATGATAATCACTTAATAGGAGTGAAGTGGTATCTCATTGCCATTTTGACTTGCAGTTTTTGGGTAGCTAATACTATATTGAGCTTTTTTTCCATGTGGTTATTAGCCATTTGTAATCTTTGGGGAAGTGTCTGTTCAGATCCTTTGCCCATTTTTAAGTTGGGCTATTTATTTTTGTTATTAAGTTGTAGGAGTTTATTACCTAGATGCAGGTTTCTTCTGAGATGTGGTTGGAAATGTTTTCTCATTCTATTTGTTATCTTTACTTTCTTATAGTATCTTCTGATCCATAGTTTTATTTTAATAGAGTCTATTTTACATTTTGTTGCTTGTGCTTTTGATGTTATTTCTAAAAAATTGTTGTCAAATAAAGTTTTCTTTTAAAAGTTTTAGGCGGGGCATGGTGGCACATGCTGTTAATCCCTGCACTTGGGAGGCAGAGGCAGAAGCCTCTGCGTTTGAGGCCAGCCTGGTCTACATAGTGAGGTCCAGGACTACTAGGGCTACATAGAGAGACGCTGTCTCAAAACAAAAACAAAAAAAAGTTTTTTCATATAATATTTTGTATCATACTATATAATTTTGTTGTTTCCATATGTAAAATGTATCAAAGCCTTTTAAAAGACTAGATTCTAATTTATATAACATTGGTGGATTCCTATATGTAGACATATAGTAGGTCTTTTATCTGTTAGTTATTTGGTATTTCTGTCTTTCTTTTACTAGCTCAGTTCTTGTCATGCAGTACTATCAACTCAACTTGCCGATGCCATGATGTTCCCCATTTCCCAGTTTAAAGAAAGAGATCTGAAAGGTATTGACATCAACCTTGTGTTTATTTTCACTGAAGTTCAGTGCTAGCAGAGTGCATTTATTTCATATCTAAACCAGTTCTGACCACAACATGCCACTTTTACTTTAAGTAGTTACTAAACATCTGTGGAAGTGCTTGATAGATACTGAATTAGTTCCTGACAAATAATAATGTTCTTTCCTCAAAAGGAGATGGGTTAACACTATGAGAGTGTCTTATAGTTAGGGAGAAAGAAGGTGCTATGGGAGCTCAGAGGAAATGGTCAGAAAGACTTCACCGATGACATGAGCATTGAACAATAAAGAGAGATATGTTGAGAAAGGAGTTGTTTTATTAGGATGAGTGCACAAAGTATAGGTTGTAGAAAATATCACTTTTTTGAGAATAATCCGGTGCTGGATGTGCTGAAGCAAGGCAAGAGATGACTGTAGAGATAGAGGAGGTGGAACTAAAGCAAGGTAAAAGAAGTTAGGCCTGAGTGTATGAACACAAAGAAGCCAGCAGACTCCACAGGAGTAAAGAGACATGTCATTTTGTTTTTACAGGTGGAACAGAGTGGATTTGGTGCTTAGACCACTAAGAAGTGAGAGGCCAGGGAAGGAATAAAGAGAGTGAGAGATGTTAGTGGCACAGAGTAGAGGTTCATTGTAGGTGGGGGAACTGGGAACACAGGTTAGTGGGTGACCAAATAAATGTTTTGTAGATCTGGTTCTTTCTATAATTTATAAACTCAAAGTAGATAGAAAAAAATCAAGCATATCAAGTAAATGGTAAAGTACATAAATTAAAGACAAATGTCTTTCAGAGATGGAGCCAATAACTGAAATGATCTTTAAGAATGGTCAGTTCCAGCCAGACATGATGGTGCACACCTTTAATCCCAGCACTCAGGGAGGCAGAGGCAGGCTGGTCTCTGTGAGTTCCAAGCCAGCCTGGTCTACAGAGTGAGCCCAGGACAGCCAAGGCTACACAGAGAAACCCTTAGTCATATATAAAAAATGAATTAATATGTTAGGTTCTAGTAGTGTGAGTATTTGCATATCTTAGCATTTAAGGTGGGTTTAAATACTTCCTCGCCTCATATCTGAGGTGACTGGATTTTCTGGTAATGCATTGCTGGTTATCTCCAAGGTTTTATAGACAGACAAACAGGAGTGTCTCCGCTGTGAATACCGTAGTATCAATTTTTGCTTGAGTTTTTGTTTTGGCTTAAGTGGTACTAATTGCTTTATAAATAGTTAAAATGTTTTATAGATATGCTAAACTGAAATTATTTTTGAACTCTTTCAGAAATACTGACACTAAAAGAGGTATTTCAGATTGCTAGTAATGGTAAGCCCTGAACATGTTATGCACTGATTTCTTTCATTGATCTGTTTATCAGTGTACATCACGTACATCATTCTTTGTTAATATTAAAACATTAACTCAATTAAATGGTTAGGATAACATTATTTAAATCAGTGATAATACTTTAAATGTATTTTTTACAAAAAAATGTTTCAATGGCAGTTATATCAATCATACTATCTTTATAGTGCCTAAAGAGGTTATAAAATATTTTACTTATTTTCTAAGAATTCTGATTTTTTTTTCCCTTTTCCTTTCCTTTCCTCTCTTCTTTCTATGCCAGGTCTTGAACACAGGGCCTTGTACATGCTAGGCAAGCACTCAGTCACTACGATATGTTTGGTTTTAGCCTCAGTCCTTCTTTCTTTCTTTTTCAGCTTTTATTTCCTTAAGAGTTTTTCAATTTTGAATTAAAAATATTTTTTCTTTTTACTTATTCTTCCCATCCCGCCACTCCTAGTCCTTCTACCACTCCCCCTCTCCCCCAGCTCCACTGTTCCTTCATTTTCCTTCAGGAATGAGCAGGTGCTTTTAATTACAGTTTCTTTGGAAGTTAGTATTTTGTATCAATTTGGCACATAGTCACATGATTTGAGGGAAACTAGGCTGTGGGGAAAATTTGAACATAGTGGTCATGTAGTAGGGCATTCTTACGTAGCTCTAGTGTGGGTGTAGTCTTACAAAGTACTGTTAACACTCATTTCTGTTTTCCAGATCACGATGCTGCAATTAACAGATACAGCCGATTGTCAAAGAAGAGAGAAAATGACAAGGTGTGTGTACTCACTTTAAAAACATTTTTAATGTATTTTTTTATATGTATAGGTGTTTTACCTGCATGTATGTCTGTGTACCATGTACGTTAAGTGCCTGAGGAGGTCAGAAGATGGTTGTGAGCTGCTGTGTAGATGGGGGAGCTGAACCTGGTTATTCTGGAAGAGCTACGAGTGAGTGCTCTTAACTGCTGAGCCATTATGTCTCTGGCCCCTGCACACTTTTTCAGTATGCAGTTAATGGCCATTTCATTAGGTGATTTATTTTTTAAAAATAGAGTCAACAAATCATTGTCGTAGTATTACTCTTAAATTTTATTTTTTCCTAGCTGTTTAAAACTTACCTGATACTGGTCTCTTTAAATAACATGCTTTTTTCCTGCTAATATTTGATAGTTTAACTCTTTTGAAAGTATAGTTGATTGTCAGTATATAAAACGTGTTCTTTTTGTTTTGTATTTCGATAATACTGCATATTTTTTTATCTGATCCATGTATATTGAGAAATACCACATGAGATACAGTATATGCAAGCAGTAAAGTTAAGAAAACAAGAGCACATGAATTTGAAGGAGAATAAAGAGAGGTATATTGGGAGGTTTAAGGGAAGTAGATGGAAGGGAGAATGTTGCAATTATATTATAATCTCAAAAAGAAAAAGAAAAAAATCGCAAAAAAGAAGAAATACTTCAGTTTTGTGTTCCAGACATATGAAAGTATGTGTATAAGAGTTTAAATAGGTGTTCATGGTAGTTAGGGTAAGAAAAAAGTTACCTTAAATTGGGTAACACTCTGTCCTGAAAACTCATTAAAAACATGATTAAAACAAACCAACACAAACACATACCTCAGTGAATTATCACACACGGAACTCAATGAAATTCTGGTGTAAGAACTTCTCTACTTAAAGGGAATATTTATGTTTTTTGATGTTTCCTCAAGGAATGAAACCCAATAATATTACACAATATTTGAGGATGAATACATTTAAAGATTAAAAAAGAGAATATTAACAAGTTCTAGGTGATTCAAGGCTTGGGATATAGCCTATACCAATATTTGCAAATGAGGTGATCTCTATGCAGGGTTTGGTATTTGCAGCCCTGGCCACAGCTGCTGGTAGAGACACCATGACTACTTATGGGAATCAATAACTGAGTAGGATTTACTGTGCAGCAGCCACTTGGCAACAAAGGGAATGATTCTCACACAGTGATCATTCCCCAAACTGTGTTCTGTTTCTAATTTTAGTTCAGAAGTTGCCCAATAAAACATAATTTGAGATCTAGTAGTCATTTTGCTTTAGAGAGGTATTTAAAGGTCTAGATTATACAATTTGGCATATTTTATATTGCTTTTGGCTATTCCAAGTATTTTAAAAAAGCATTCATCCCTTTTTTAATTAGAAAAATTATTGAGCATCTATTTATCAAGCAGTATTTGGATACCTTGGGGGAACAATGTGTGCTCTTATATATGTTGAAGGCTTTGTGTGAATGCATTCCAGAGTACAACGATGGAGAGCTATGGATTAACATGAATTAAATGCAGTAATAGAGATTTTGCTAGAAAGAGTCCAGGCAAAACTTTATTGGTGCGTTGGAAAAGATTATACTTTAGGAGATGATACACATTGTAGATAAGTAGACAGCATTTTGGGGCTTGAAAAGGATTTTGAAAAAAAGCTCCAAACCAAACAACAAAAATCCCCTCGAAATCAAAATAGTCTCTCTATAGAGGCTTTTGGTGTTGGAGGCTATAAAGGTTTAGAGTACTAGCTATGGGGTAAGATTTTGGGGACATATTTAAGGTCTGCTATGAGTTTATTTGAAGTCATGTACTAGTTACTTAATCCCATGCCTTTATTCTTCATGCAAAACAAAAAACCCACAAAACAATTGTGAAAATAAAATTAGGTAGTGAATGTAGAGTGGCAGTTTTAGCAGGTTTCACTAAAATCTGATCATGATGGCGATGGGAGGAAATCACTACCTTTCATCTCTTTGGATATGTTTAGGGAAAGATGCAGAAATAATAAAGTAGGTGGGGGTTGGATGGTGTAGCTCTCACATGTGACCCTCGTACTTGGGAGGCAAAAGGAGGAGGGTCACTGAAAGCTTGAGCTACCCTGGAGTTCAAGGCTTAGCCTGGGCTAAGAATGAGACACTGTCACTGTCTTAAAACAAAGCAACAACCACTGTTTATCAAAGCTCAACCTGGAATAGTTTGGAGCCAGATTGCTGTATTTATGGCTTTGAAATTTGTGTTAGAGGAATTGAGAAGTCACCAAAGGATTCTTAGCGGGTGAATAACATCATAGAGTTGTGTTACCTAAGAAAAGCAGTAATGAAAATGTGAAAGGGATGGTACTATACAGATTCCAATAAAAAGTACTGTAATAATTTGCTTAGTCATGATGAGGGTTGTTATCAAAAGAGGAAAGGAATGAATACTTTGAAGAGTTGTTCTTCATCCCTCACTGGGAATTGAACTCATGGCCTTGTGAATGGTAGGCAAGCACTCTACCACTGAGACACACTTCCTGGCCCTTCTTTGAAAGAGAGAAGTCCAATAGTAGGAGGTGGAATCCAAACTGACATTTCCTAGAGAGAAGTAAGAAAAAATAAAGGACAGGTGTTGTGAAGAAGAAGCTGTTTTCAATTTTGTGTATTTCCGGTGCATATAAACACTCATTCTTACACAAAAAAGAATGCAGCTTTCCTTTGGTACTTGGGAGAGAGAGTGCCAGGGAGGAGATGGAAGTTCACTACCACCAAGTCGCTGGAACATTGGGGAAATGCTGGAACTTGGTGAGTATTCCAAGGAGAAGGAAAAGAGCCTCATACACATTAGTCCTCTGTAAATGCCCAAGGAAAATGTGTTGTTGAGTGAAGTAACTCAGGGGAACATATGTATTTTAAGTGTGAGTCAAGGAAAATAAGCAGGGAGAAAAAAGTGGTGGGGAGAAAACCAGGAAGGGAGAATATGTGGAGTGAGCTAATTAAGATCAGATATCACTGGCTAAATAATAATCTATATGGTGGACTCTTGTCATGCTTAGTGCAGATATCCATTTTGTAAGTGATAGACTTGGTAAACAGAAAAATCAGTTTACCCAGTTTAATGGATTTCCAGTATAGTAGAAAACAGGAAAGCTATGTTCAGTAATTACCGATCACTGTTTTCCTTGGTAGACTTTTTTCCACAGCTTCTACTAAAGATATTTTCCAAATTAATTAAAGAATATTTTACTCTTTTCATTCAAAGGTAAAGTATGAAGTAACAGAGGATGTATATACTTCTAGGAAGAAACAACACCAGACCATGATGCATTATTTTTGTGCACTAAATACTCTTCAGTACAAGAAGAAAATAGCTTTGTTAGAACCTCTACTTGGATACATGCAGGCTCAGGTAAGTACTATAGTATGTTTTGAATTGTATCTGTCCTAAAAGCCTTGTATAGAGCTTGATATTTATATTAACCATAAGGATATTGTAAACTGTTGTCAACATTCTAATTTGTATTATGGTTTTAAAAAGAATTTTAAAGACTGTCCTGGGTGTCTTATTGTAAGGTGGTTGGGAGAATGGTTTTCCTTGCAAAGGAAGATCTAAAATGTTTTAAATAAATGGAAATGCATTGTAATTAAGACTTCTCCCACCTCAGTTGGGGACAGGAGGCAGAAAGCTAAATAAATTTCAAGTACTATCTCTTGCTGGATCTTCTTTTCATTATTGCTTCATATGTCTGAAAAAGAATGAACAAATTTGAGCCAGGCATGGTGACTCAAGCCTTTAATCCTACCACTCAGGAGACAGAGACATTCAGATCTCTGTGAGTTTAAGGCCAGCCTAGTCTACAAAGAGAGTTCGAGGACAGCCAGAGCTGTTACACAGAGAAACCCTATCTAAAAAACAAACAAACAAAAAGAATAAGCAAGTTTGCATTTGTTTTATGGAATGTGGTAGATGAGGGGTCTGGAGAGATGTCTCAGTGGTTAAGAGTACTGACTGCTTTCCTAGAGGACCCAGGTTCAATTTCCAGCATCTATATGGTAGGGGAATCAGACACTGTCACCTCACCTTCTAGGGCACTTGTCACACATATGATGAGCAGACATACACTCAGGCAAAACACCCATATGCATAAGAAAATAAGTAAAGTATTCAAATGCCCAAAAAGGTGCACATTAGGAAACTGGCTGGAAGATTGAGTTTGGGGAAATATATCAGTTTCTTAAAACCCAAGAAACTTGAATATCCCTTCAGGCATAAGAGTACTTATTTATAAACTAGCTGTGGTAGGTAGCCTGAGGTCAGAGAAATATTTGAGGCCACCCTGGATTACACAGTGAAACTTCATTTCAAATAACAACAGCAAACTGCCTAAATATGTGAGAGGATAGATAGTGGGATTTAGTTCTAGTTTCCTTAGTAGCCCTGACTGGTGGATGTTATAGACCCTAACCTGTTATGTACAAATCAGATAACCCACTCTCATTTTCCTGTAATTCTGTGTCCTAGAAACTGTTGATGGGATTTACTCGAAATATTTTTTGTGTGTGTTTATACTGTACAATCTTCCACTCCTCTTCTACCTCAGATAAGTTTCTTTAAGATGGGTTCTGAAAATCTCAGTGGACAACTGGAAGAATTTTTAGCTAATATTGGAACAAGTGTACAGAAGTAAGTGTTTTGTTTTCATTAAAATGAAAATGAAATTATGTCAAAAATTTAATAGCTAAATATTTATATTTACATAATTACAATATTACTTAATTTAAATATGTACAACTTGGACTGGAGAGATAGCTCAGTGGTTAAGCACACTGTCTGTTCTTCCAGAGGTCCTGAGTTCAATTCCCAGCAACCACATGGTAGCTCAGAACCATCTATCCTCGGATCTGCTGCCCTCTTCTGGCATGCAGGTGTACACAAAGACAGAGCACTCATGTATTAAAAAAATATTTAAAGCTTAATTTTCTAAGGGTTAGTTTTCTTGCCATGAGTGTATTTCTCAGCTTTATGGCTAAGTTTGGGAGTTTAACTGTCTTTCCCCTAAATGTAAACTCTGGTTTCATAACACTGAAATTTGATGATGGTTTTAATGATATAAAGCTAGCTTTTATGTTTGACTAATAAAAATATATAATGGTAATTATCCATAAATAAAATTTTCTTTAAAATCTTATTTGTAAACCTTGCTTAGAAAATTAGTATGCAATCCTGTTTTCTATGCTCTAGTATTTTGAGAGAGAAAGCAGTTCTAATCACCTTTAATGTGTGAATAACTATGATGTTAATCTGAGGCAAGGAGAGAGATGAAATTTAGGGTTTTTCATTTTATTTTTTGCAGTGCTGGGGCTTGAACGCAGGTCTGTGCTGTACCATAGAGCAGTTTGAAAAGTACTCTACAGCTAGGTGTCCGGTTACTTTATTAGTGTTCAAATTTGATATTGTTTCTAAAATATCTAAGTTTAACATAGTGTTTAAAATGAATTTATGTTACCTTAACCATCTTGTGTTTGCTTTTTTAAAAAATGAAATATATGGGCATGTAGGGTTGGTAAGGCATTCTTTGTTGGTCATGGCTGGTAGTAACTAACCTGTTCTCTGTGTTAGTGTTCGAAGGGAAATGGATGCTGATGTAGAGACCATGCAGCAGACAATACAAGACTTGGAGGTAGCCAGTGACCCTTTATATGTGCCTGACCCAGATCTAACCAAGTTCCCGGTCAATCGAAATTTAACCCGAAAGGCTGGATACCTAAATGCTAGGAAGTAAGAAAACTGTTGTCATTTTCATAGTACATCTTGTAACAGCAAATTGATATAATGTATAATTACCTTGTTTGCCAGTTGTTTTGGTTTCAGTAAAGGTTGAAACTTAAAAACAAACAAACAGACATTTATTTATTTATTTATTTGCATGTAAGCATTTTTATGTTTTGTGTGTACACATGTTGTAGCAGTGTAGGAGTGTTGGTGAGAGGACAGCATGCTGGACTCCCGCTCTCCCATATAGGTGCGTGTGTAGCATTCAAGTCACCAGGCGTGGCGGGAAGTCCCTTTAACCAGTATGCCGTCTTAGCGCCCCAAAGTTGAAACTTTTTAGTGTTGTATTTATTTATATAAGCTTGTTGGTAGGGTACACAAAAACTTGAAGAATCCTACCTTAATATTTATGGAATAATTTGAATTTATGAAAGGGATGAAACCAATTTGAATCTAAATAAGCCTATCATGATATGTAGATGCTACTAAATATTATGTTAATATTAATCACACATTTTAGATGTGATTATATCAAGTCAAAATTGAGTTTTCATTGAAAATGGACCAAGTTTTTTTCCCTCTCTCTCTTATTATTCTCGTCAATTTTCAGTGCTGTGTTGGAGCTCAGACCCTTGAGCATCCTAGGCACATGCTGTCCCATTGAACTAAGTCCCCAGCTGTCACTTGATAATGGTGAAGTAGATTAGCCCTAGAAATAAGATTGAATTTCTTTTCTTGAATCCTGAGCTGTAACTTGGATTTTTGATGTATCTTTGTAACAGTTGCAACTTAATAATTTCTACCCTTGATTTTGAAACAACACATGTTCACAAGTGAGTCGTCATGTGCAAAACCATTTCAGAGTCTGAAAAAGCGATATATCTTCTTCCCTTGGCGCCTTTTTGTAGATTGTTTTGTTTTTACATGCTGCTTTTTCTTGTGTCTGCTGGTAATAAGGGATTTCTTAGGAGTCATTGTTAAAATGTCAATGTGTTTTCTTTAGTAAAACAGGCTTGGTGTCGTCTAGCTGGGACAGACAGTTTTACTTCACGCAGGGTGGAAACTTAATGAGTCAAGCCCGTGGAGATGTGGCAGGAGGCCTGGCCATGGACATAGACAACTGTTCAGTGATGGCCGTGGACTGTGAAGACAGGCGATACTGTTTTCAGATCACTTCTTTTGATGGAAAAAAGTTAGTGTTATTCTGCTGCTAGTAAGATAGACATTTTAAAATAAAATGCTGAATTATTTTTTTGTTTAAAATAGACATTTAGAATTACTGTGAATTATTTATATATTTTATGTGCATTGGGCTTTTGCTTTCATGTATATGTGTTTGAGGATTTCAGATCCCCAGGAACTGGAATTATGGACAGTGGCAGGCTGCTGGGAATTGAACCTGGGTCTTCTGGAAGAGCAGTCAGTGTTCTTAGCCACTGAGCTGTCTTTCCAGCCCCATTAAATGTTTTTTTTAATACTTTGAAGTTGTTAGAGCAACAAATGGTGCAAACCTGTGATTTCACATTTAAGATAAGGCACTTAAAAATCCTGCATAGTATTGGGAAGGTAGTGTGACTTAGAATGTCCGCCATGGGTTATTTACTTACTCTGTTCTTGGATTAGTTACTGATTACCCCTCTGTTCTCTATTTTTCTGTATATATCAAATGGAGGCAGAGGAGTTGTACTGTCAATAATTGTGAGGAATAGAAATCTAACAAACATAATGTGCTTATATATGTACAGATTCTAACAGTAGTCTTATTTTGAACTGTTAATGAGTTACTTGTAGTTACGTTATTTTATTCATTATTGTTTTTATGCCTTTTAAAAAATTCTGTTACCTTTACATTAAATGTGAATCTATAGTGTAGAACAATTTTTCAAAAAAAACATAAATGTAAATAAGAATGAAAAAAAAACACCTGTTAATTTTATATAGCATTTTGTTTCCTTCTAGTTTTTATCCTGAATACATTTTTTTCCTTTCCCCTCCTCCTTTCCATCCTCTTTCTTCTTCACCTTGAACCCACAGCCTTGAGCATTCTAAGCAAGTCTCTGCCATTGAGCTAGTGCCACAGCCCTTTTTGTAAAATTTCATTTTGTGACAGGTTCTTAGCAAGTTGTTCAGGCTGGTCCTCACTTGTCATCCTCCCACTTTAGCCTCTGAGGTCGTTTAGGGATAAATACATTTTCTTAAATAATTGAAGGATATTTTGTATATGTAAAGTAGATCTGCATCCATTTAAAAAAAAAAAACCATTTTATAGGACTGGAGAAATAGCTCAGCGATTAGGAACACTTGCTACTCTTACAGAGGTTCCTGGTTCTGTTCTCAACACCCATATCTAGTGGATCAAAACTCCATGTAGCCCCAGTTCCAGGTGTTTTGACACTCTTTTCTGGCCTTAAGGACATCTGCATTCGTGTGGTGCACCTAAACTCATATACATATAAAAAAAACTTTAAAAATGCGTTTTTAATGGTTGTATTAATAATCTTTCAAAAACCATACAACATAGTTTAAACGTTTTCCTAATGATACAAATTTAAGTTAGCTGAGATGGATTTTTGACTTTTGAACTTACTTATTATTTAGAAGAAATCTCTAGGTTCTCTGAAAGTCATTTTTTTCTCCATAATATTTATGTACATTAAGGTACCTTTCTTCATAAAAGAGAATTTTGCTTACTATCTTAGCCACGTGATTATTTTCCCAGTCCTTCTATAGATATACAGTGAATGTCAGTGCTTTATACTAGAGTTCCTATTTGCTAACAAGTTAGTACTACATTTTTGTTTTTAGCATTAGCATTTTGCTAATGCTTGGCATGGTTCTCATTTTTTTTTCTGTTAAGATAGAAAACTAATAACATTTAAATTTTCTCTTAAAATATCAATATTTGGACAGAAACCAAATATTTCTGTTGGTGGTCCATTTGTTGCAATTTTTATTTATACTTTAGGGAGAAACTGTCAATAGTGAACTTAGTATTTTCTAGTTAGATAACCCATAGAAATTCTAGTAAGTTGAAGTAGATTTTCTTTTTTTATGTTGTCTTCTGGAAGCTGGTATTCCTATTTGGTTTTGCACATTGTAGATAGCCACTTGGAGTTCTTAAGTCTTAAATCCTGGAGCTACTGTTGGGCTTAAGTACTTGTCACTTGTGTTTTTTTCTTTAATTTTAAAGTTGAGGCTAAAACTTTCACTGTTTTCTCCGTAGATCTTCAATTTTGCAAGCAGAGAGTAAAAAAGACCATGAAGAGGTAAAAAAAATTTTATAAAGTAAATTTTGTCTGTTTTTTTTGTTTTTTTTTTTTTTTTTTTTTGTTTTTTGTTTTTTTGAGACAGGATTTTTCTGTGTAACTTTGGCTGTCCTGGAACTCACTCTAGACCAGACTGGTATCAAACTCTGAGATCAGCCTGCGTCTGCCTCCCAAGTGCTGAGAATAAAATTAATCTCTTCAACATTTAAAGCTAGTTTTTGTTCTTCTGAAAATAGAACATTAATGTATTTACTATAGAAAATTTGGAAAAATCTTAGTTAATTAAAAATGACTTAAAGTCCTTTGTTCTCAAGCATCATTCTTAGTTTTCTAACAGTTTTATAGCTAGAGGAACTTTAGACACCATTTCTGCACTGTCTTAAAGTGCTATATTCAGCAATGAATATAATCTGGCAGGCTTAGTGTCATGAGTTGGCAGTTTCATTTATCCTCTGTTGTCACTAATCTTTGGGACATTACTTGCCGCAGTAAGAACATGGCGACAGCAGATATGGTACAAAAAGAAGCAACAAAGGCTTAGAACAGTGGGAAAATGAAAGACAGAAAAACAAAGATTTAGGAGTCTGTTCTTTCTCACAAGCCTTTTAGTTTTGACTCCAGCTATACTCCTAGTAAACTACATATGGAAGGAAAGGTACTATCAAGACTGATAATTTAAAAACTGTTTTCAGAAATATTCTTCATCTTATTTAGTATTATACTTTTATTGGTAAAAAAATGCAGTTGGAAATTCTATAGAGACCTATATGTATTAATTTCTCTTGGGAAAGAATAGTTTTGGTCTTTGAGGACACAGATATTTCTGCTCTGTGTGTGGTTTACCAGAGTATTTATTAGTTTTGTGAGGCCTGTCAGGCTCTAGAATCCTTGAAAATGAAGCAGAGGATGTGGAATAGGGTTTTTTTGTTTTTTTCTATTTGAAAGAAGGAAGATGTATAATGTACATTCACCAGGAAGAATTTGTGTTTTAATTTTTCACATAAATGTTATGGTAACTGAGTTCAGAATACCATGTTTGGTGGGAATTAAGGGAGGAAGGAATATAAAAAATATACTATTAAGTTATGATTTAACATGATTACTATTTATTTTGTATAAATAAATTTATTAAAATAATTCAATCTGAAGATCTTTTACATGCATATGTTTATAGCAGTTTTTGTTTTGTTTGTTTGTTTGTTTGCTCGGGATTGAATCTAAGGATTCACATACTTTGTTAAGTATGTGCTCTATCACTAAGTTACATCTCCACCCCTGAGATGAAGAATATGTGCTATTCTAATGAAAATTGTTTCAGTTTAATATTGGGTAGCCTTCCTGAGTAGAGAGGCTTTATTGAAAGAGACATTAGTAATCATATTTAATTTTTTCTTTTTCAGTGGATTTGTACAATAAACAACATATCTAAACAAATATACTTGAGTGAAAACCCAGAGGTAATATTTTTACTTTGTTATCCAGATCTATCAGAATGAAGTAATTTTGTAGGTTATATGGCTTTTATTAATTGACTCATTTCTCAAGTTCTGTAATCTCAAGTACAGAATCCATATGATTCTGTTTGGGTTGCTTCAGTGTACCATGGATTGTCTATCACAGAACTGTGTTATTTCAAAATGTACTGAAATCAGTTACTCAACTGGTATTGACAATTATCTTCATGTTGAGTGCCATGGAGTAGGTAAAAATGGAGAGAAACTCCGTGGCTTCCTCTAGGAGTTACTGTGGTAAGTTAAAAAGGAAGCTGTGTGACATTTTATGTACAACATGATTAGAAGCACATGGTTAAAACACACATGGTAATCACTTACAGGCTTACATTTTTGAAATGTTAGGATCAGTGAGGACTTTGTTTTAGAGAAAAATTTGTAGAGATGATGGAAACCTGAGCTAAGATTTGTTCAAGGAAAAAAGGAGACACTGTAAATCTTGTTCAAATATATTTTATGTTTTTGGTACATCTGTAATGAATCAAACTGAACTTTCAGTTTGCAAATTATTCTTTGAGTAGCAAGGGTTTCAAACCTGGTGCACCTCAGTGTGTTAACTTAGCCATAATAACAGTTCAGACAGGCAAGTAGAATCTAAGGGTACCAGTAGCTGAAAGAATGGAATGAGCCTCTGCTATGTAATAGTTGGGAAAAGACTTGGTCCTAGAAGGGAGCTGTCTAAACTCCTTTTTAGATGTTGGCTGGCTATGCAGTGAACCCAGGTGCTTCTTATGCTGGGTAGGGACTGATGATTTCATTTAAAAGTCTTAGTCACAAGCTTCTCTTCCCCCTCCCCCAACACCAGACAGGATTTCTTGGATCTGCCCGTCTTTACTCACCCTCCCAATCCAGAGCTACCATACCCAGATTAAGTTACTCTTGATGTTAATGGTGGATTTGATAGGAGGGTCGAGACTGGTTAGTAACTAACTGAGTAAAAGGTAAAGAAAAAATGATAAAGATGACTTCCAGGTTTTAAATTCAAAGACTTCTGTTTAGAAAAAAAGAGGAATTCTGTTTTTGTTAAAATGAGATGCCATCAAGTATATTCATAATTTTATCAATTATATAACTATATTCTAGAAGAGTTCTTTTATATTTAATGAATGTCCTACTTCTAATTTTTTATCCTTTATAAAATATTTTGAATGACTAGGCAGTATGCTAGGTGATAGCAGGACAAACCTTAATTCAAAGTAACTGGTAGTTAAAAATTAATAGAAAAAGTATATGTTCCGTTATGTATTTTAGTAGAAAGAAACTAGAATTAGTCTTGAATATAGGAAGTTTATAATGCTTGAAATTAATGTACCTTACTAGTAAGGTCAGAGAATGGAAATACCTCAGTAGCTTTAGTTTATATTTTAAACATAACTCAAGAGCTTTATGACAGTTTTAAGAGTTATTTCAAACTTTTAGTTTCTTACATTATTGATACTAATTTTATTTTGTATTTTTTTAAACAAACCAAACTAGGAAACTGCTGCACGAGTAAATCAGTCTGCTCTGGAAGCTGTCACTCCTTCTCCATCTTTCCAGCAGAGACATGAGAGCCTGCGCCCAGGAGGGTGAGTTAGTATGTGGGCTTATTTAAAGTGTTAGTGAGCACTTTGACATTTAACAGTGCTACTTAGACACGTACTAAGTCATCTCTGAATAACAGATGTGTATTTTCAAAATGACAGATTATGAATAAGGGTCTGTAGCATAGGCCAGAAGTTGATAGAGTGAGAATTTTATTTCTAAAACAGTCTCTCACAGGCCTGGAGCTCACTGATTTGGTAGGCTGATTGACCAGTGAGTTTCTTGCCTCTTCCTATCTCTGCACCCCAGTACTGTGCTTGCAGATGCATGCTGCCATGGCATCTCATTTTAAAATATGAGTATTAAAGATTAAAATCCAGGTTCTTGCTGGGTGGTGGTGCCACCCAACCTCTAATCCCAGCACTTGGGAGACAGAGGCAGGTGGATCTCTGAGTTTGAGGCCAGCTTGGTCTACAGAGTGAGTTCCAGGCCAGCCAGGGTACAGAGTAAAACCCTATGTCAAAAAAACAAACAAAAATCAGTTTCTCCTGCTTAGGCAGCACGCAGTTTACCAGCTGAGTCATTTTCCTAGTCCCAGTTTATGGAAACAAAGCTTATGGAAAGGAAGGAATCTTTTTTTTTTTTTTTCAAGACAGGGTTTCTCTGTGTAGCCCTGGCTGTCCTGGAGCTCAATCTGTGGACCAGGCTGGCCTCAAACTCACAGAGAGCCTCCTGTCTCTGCCTCCCAAGTGCTGGGATTAAAGGTGTGTGCCGCCATTCCTTCCGCTAGGAAGGAATCTTTTACTGAATAAATAGCTAGCTGATTTGGGATTAAATTTTTACTCTTTGAGTCAGGGTCTTGTGTTATGAGCCAGGTGGGCCCAGAACTGTAATCTGCTACCTCCCCTTCCTGGGATTACAGATAGGTGCTTCTGTGCCTGCCTTAGGGATACTTTTCATTAGAGTGCTGTATAATCTCATTGACTTAAAATACTGTTTTCTTTTCTTGTAGTCTGCTAAGCATTGAACTTGTGAAAGAAAAAAACTAAATTCAGTGCCTTCTTGTTTTCCTTTGTGGTTAGACAATCTCGGCCACCAACAGCTCGAACCAGCAGTTCAGGATCCTTGGGGTCAGAGTCTACAAATTTGGCTGCCCTCTCTCTAGATTCTCTTGTTGCTCCAGATACTCCAATACAGTTTGATATAATTTCTCCTGTGTTTGAAGATCAGCCTGGCCAGACAAAAGCCTTTGGCCAAGGAGTCAGGTGAGTATTGATGTCAGGAAGACAATGTAAGATTTACGATTTATATCATAATATAAGATATCATAGTATAAGATTTATGATTCCATGTGTGGTGCATTTCTGTATCAGCTATGTTGGTTTTTTGTGTAATTACCTAACAGCATTTTCATAGTTAGGGTAGAACCATACGTGTTTTTCTGTTGGTCTTCTGCATCTATTAAAGGTGTTAGGGTAATCAAATGTCAAAAAATTTAATTCTGAATTGCTTGTAAAGTCTATTACTTGGGCATTTGACCTGGTAATTGCAGAAGAAGTGATAGTCTATCTTTAGGTTGTGACATTATTTTTAAAATTCTGTCAGAATGAGGGGCCAGGATGTAGCTCAGCTGGGAGTGTGCATGCCTAGTGCATGGAGGCTGGATTCAATCTCTCGAAGCACAGAGAACTGGACATGGTTAGCTTGTGCCTGCACTTGTGGTACTTGGGAGTTGGGAGCAGGAGAATCAGAAGCTCAAGGTTGTCTTGGCGATATATGTGTGTGTGTGTGTAGTGTGTGGTGTGTGTAGCAAATTCAGGTCCAGTTGGACTATATGAGACCCTGTCTCCATGATATTGGTGATGATGAAGAAGAATACTCTTGTCAAAGTACTTAATTTTGAAATTGTTTTTAGGGGTCCTGGCTAGAAAAATGGCTCAGAAATTGAGAGAGCTTACTGCTGTTTTAGTTTATGGCACCCACATGGCAGGTCACAATTACCTGTGACTCTGGTTCCAGGGAATCTAAAACCATCTTCTGGCCTCCACAGGTCCCTGAGTGCTTGTGGTGTACAACAACTCACGCACACAAACGCACATTCATACAAAGAAATGAAATTTTGGCAAATCATTTATTAAGGAGGTTGGGCACTTACTACATTAAATTTGGATATGACATCAATATAATCATGAAAATTTGAATAAATATACTAAGTATGCATAGCATTTGATATACTAAGCCAGGCTGATATGAAAGAGATCAGTACTGGGTTGGAGAGGTGGCTCGGCAGTTAAGAGCACTTGCTGTTCTTGCAGAGGACCCAGGTTCACTTCCCAGCACCCACATGGCAGCTTACAATCTTCTGTAACTCCAGCTCTAGGGGATCGGAGGCCCTTTTCTGGCCTCCACTGGCACTGGACACATAAGTAATACATATATATACATGTGGGCACAGGTCTGTGTACCTGAGAGAGAACAAATCTTTTTAAAGAAGGATCAGTATCTCACCCTTTTAGTGTCTGTCATGTACACGTGTGCAGATGCACGCATTTACGTGAATGTTTGTGGAGGCAGAGGACAGTTCAGAGTTGTTCCCCCGTGATAGTCCTCACTATTCATTCTTTTGATAAAGAAACTCCCCCCGGGCCTGGAGCTTGCCAAAGTTGGCTGGCTGTCCAGTGAGCTCCAGGCATCTAGCCATTTCTGCCTCTGTAGAGCTGAGATTGCAAGTGTGTGCAACCTTGCTTGGCCTTTTTTTGTGTGTATGCATATGTGTGGTGTATTTGAATAAACCCTGTTTATTCAAAACAGGGTTTTTCTGTATAGCCCTGGTTGTTCTGGAACTTGCTCTGTAGACCAGGCTGAGCTTGAACTCAGAGATCTGTCTGCCTCTACCTTCTGAGTGTGCCACCACAGCCCTGGTTTTTTTGTTTCTTCATTTGTTTTTTTTTTTTTTCTTTTTTTTTTTTTTCTTTTTCTTTTTCTTTTCTTTTCTAGAAAGTTTCTTTATATAGCCTTGGCCATCCTTGAACTTGCTTTGTAAACTGGACTGGCCTTTTAACTCAGAGCTCCACCTGCCTCTGCCTCAGTGGTGCTGTGAGGTACATCACCATGCCTGAATAGTTGGCTTTTTTTTTTTTAAAGATTTATTTATTTATCATTTATACAGCATTCTGCCTGTGCAGCAGAAGAGGGTACCATCTCACTATTGATGGCTGTGAGCCACCATGTGGTTGCTGGGAATTGAACTTAGGACCTTTGGGAAGAACAGCCAGTGTTCTTAACTTCTGAGCCATCTCTGCAGCCTGCTAGTTGGCTTTTTTTATATAGGTTTTGGGGGTTGAACTCAGATCTGACTGAGCATGTTCTTAGCCCCTGTCCTGTTTTCTTACTGCCATAAGTATTTTAGACTACTGCTTCTAAGAATCCCTTTGATTTGAACTTTTTCCTTCCTTCATTGTGATTGTGCCACAAGCTAAGAACGGGAAGTGGGGAAGTAGCTTTTATCTTTGGTTTAGTTTTCTCCTTGCATTGTTACTTATACCTTGAGAAGTAGAGTTCAGTTTTGTTTTACTTTGTTTGTGGTGCTGGAGCTCAAACCCAGGCTTCGGGTGTATTATAGCAAGCCCTCTTAGTACATATGTGTGTGTGTGTACACACGGACATAATGTCTATGCCTATATAGACGTGTACATATATATGTCTACATATGTGTAATACTTACATGTAGATACAGGAAATACAATTAACAACAACAAAAAAAAGAATTCATATTTTGAACCAGACAGTGTTCAGATCTTTATAGTTAACTTGCAATTTGTACTTAAAGAACGGAGACTTGGGATTTTTACAGCTATAGGGAATCTGTGGCATTTTCTCAACCCTCCAATATTGTCACCACATTAGTTTTCCTCCATCTTTTTTTTTTATTATTAGAAAAGGGTTTAATATGAGGAGTTTTGTTGTGTGTGGTTAAATTTATGCCTACTGAAAGTACAGCAATGAAGGGCTGCAGTAGACAAATCAGTTAATGCAGACAGACACGTTACATTTGGCTCATTATTCAGTATGAGACTGAAGTATTTTGTATTTTGTATAGTATTTAGTCTATCTTATTATTCACTAACAGAGTGGGATACTTTAGAACCTTTCTTTGTAAATATGTAAAGTTCTATGACTCAGTTTTTAGTTTTGGTCTTTTTATGTTCTTACTGTGACTGACCTTTTTGTTCATTTTTTTTTTTCCTTAAACTTCAGGCGTACAAATCCATTTGGAGAATCTGGAGGAAGCACAAAATCAGAAACTGAAGGTAGAACAGATTGCAGTTTTCATTCTAGAGTGACCCAGTAGTAACCTTTGAAGTGTGTTATTTGCATTTGTTCTGCTGCTATGCTCCGTTTTGATGATATTTTCACTTTAGAATTTTCTCAGTTCCACCCCTTAGTACTCTTAAGGCAACCAAAACCTAATACGACTTCAGAAGTTACTCATACAAGATTGTAGAATGTCATAGATGTATAGAATGTCATAGACTTTTGACCTCATAGGCAAGTTCTTAGTACATAAACTGTCCCTTAAGCTTTTTTGAAAAAATTTATTTGCATTTTCATACCTTCCACCTCCTGAGATCCTTGACTTCAGGAGCCCTGGGTAGTTGGCCAGTTTTCCAATATTGGTATACTTCCCCTGTTGTTGAGTGGGTTTTAAGTCTTAATTAGAGAGCTGCAACTGCCAGGGTGTGCACACCACCATTGTACCTTAGGGTTATTGTGCGGGCTAGTGGTCGTTGTGGCTCATAGGCATCATATCTGGGTAGGACTGTTGGTTGTTTCCCTCTTTTGGAAACTTGGATGGTGTCTTCTGGTACCATGAAAGCTGATTCTCAGGGAGGGAGGAGGCAATTCCAGCTCAGGGGTCTCTGGGCCAAGCATCTTAAAAGTTCATGGTGTCTTCAGCAATAGGGAACTTACTTTCTACCTCTCAGGGGCAACCAAGGGCACTGGAGTGTTGTGTTTTGGGAGTCTTTCAGACAGCTCTGACCAACAACTTGAAAGAGGCCTTCTCATGCCTGCTGTTGAGGTTTTGGTTAGATAGTCTTTGGCTCTTTGAGGGAATATTGTCAGCCCAAATGAAAAAAAATTATCTCATTTAAACTATATATGTATATTTATGCACAGACTTATGCGCATTATAGGCTTTTTGGTAGTTAGTTGAGTAATTCCTTATGGCTTTTTCAAACATACTGTTATTTTACCCTCCTTTTTCCTTCTGTGTATTTTCTTCCTTTGTGACTACAGACCCCATCTTTTCTTCCTATTTCATGATCAGACATCTATACTCTATTATAATCTTCTCTCTATTGCTTCTCCCCAGCCCCTGGCCTCAGCAATAATTCTTTTTGTTTTCCTGTTTCTGTAGTTACGTATGGATATATACTCTCATTTTAAGATTTGGAGCTAGGAATCTAAAATTAGAGAAAACACGTTATATTTTGTCTTTCTGGGTCTGGGTCATCTCACTCAATACAGTGAGCTTTAATTTCCTTGTCTTGGTTTATTGCTCCAGCTCGTGCTTTAAGCACAGTAGTGAAAGGAGTGGGGAACTGGACATCTCTATCTCGTCTTGCCTTTAGTGGGATTGTTTTAAGTTTTTTTCTACTTTGCATGATAATGGCTGTTTCATATATGGCTTTTATTATATTGAGCTGTGTTCCTTCTAGTCCTACTAGGACTTTTATCTTGAAGGCATGTCTGATTTTTGTCAGCGGCTTTTTCTGCATCTATTGAGATGATCATGTGATTTTTATCTTTAAGTCCATTTAGGTTTATTGCATTTGTTGACTTGTATATGTTGAACTATCCCTGCATTTCAGGGGTAAAGTCACGTTTGTCATAGTGCATAGTCTTTTTGGATTCTCTTAGTATTTAGTAAGTACTTTATTGAGAATTTTTGAATCTATGTTCATCAGAGATATTGGGCTGTGATTTTCTTGTTGCTGTTATTTGTTTTTACCTGGTTTAGATATTATATGGTACTGGCTTCCTAGAAGGAGTTTGGGAGTGTTTCTTCTGTTTTTGTTTTTTGAATAGTTTAAAAGGATTGGCTGTAGATCTTTGAAAGTCTGGTAGAATTCTGGCCCTGCTCTTACTTTGTCTGAAAACCTTTTTATTACTATTTTATTTTCTTCATTTATTACATATATGTTTAGGTTGCTGAGTTCTTGGTTTAATTTAGGTGGTTTGGCTGAATCTAGAAATTTGTTTCTTTTAGGTTTTCCAGTTTAATAGAAAAGAGGTTTTTAGAATATTCCTTTGCAATATTCTAAATTATGAATTTCTTTGGTGTTAAAATATTTCCTCATTCATTTTTGATTCTGTTTGTTTGGGTCCTCTCTTTCTTTTAGTTACTTGGGTTTTTGTGTCAGTCTTTATCTTCTCAAAGAACTAGTTCTTAGATCATTGATTCTGGGTTTTGTTTGTTTTGCTTCTCTTTTTCTATTTTATTGGTTTATACTCTGACTTATATTATTTCTTCACCAGGCTGGCCTCAAACTCAGAGATCCACCTGACTCTGCCTCCCAAGTGGTGGGGTTAAATGTGTGTACTACTACTGCCTGGCAATTATTGAGTTGTATCATTAATTATTTATCTGTGCTCTTTCTGATTTTTAATGTAGGTTTTTGGAGCCCTAAATTTCTTTCCAAGGACTACTTTCAATATGACTCAGAAGTTTTGTTTGATGTGTTTTCATTTTCATTTAGATCCAGGAAATTTTTTCTGTCTTGATTTTTTGTTTGACCCATTCATCATCCAGGAATGAGTCGTCTAGTCATCATGAGTTTGTGTACTTACAAACTAGGGCTTCACGGTCCTTGGTTGGAGTATCAGTGTCAGAATAGATCCATGTGCCCAGATATTTGGTTCTGTTCTGTTGCTCTCCTTGTGGAGCTCCTGTCCTCTCCAGGTTCCACTATCTCCCCCTTCATTCAAAGGATTTGCTTCACTCTGCCCAAAGTTTGGCTGAGTCTCAGCATCTGCTTTTATATTGATATTATCTGTTGAGTTCATTTGATGTATGATAGTGTCAGTTCTAATGTTTCTCTGTTAATTTTTTGTTTAGATGATCTGTCTATTGGAGAAAGTGGGGTATTAGAATCAGTACTTAATAACCTGTGTTTTTAAATCTATTAGTACTTTTTTTTTTTTTTTAAATGAAATTGGGTTCATTCACTAGCCTTTAGTGGATGTGTATTTAGGATTGCAATGTCTTCTTGGTTAAGAGTTCCTTTGGTTAGAATGAAGTGTCCTTCTTTATCTTTTATGATTAGTTTTAGTTTGAAGTCTGTTTGTCAGATAGGACAAACAGGATAGGACACCTGCCTGCTTCCTGCTCTCATTTGATTGGAGTACTTGTAGTGCATTCTTGTACTCTAACAGGATGCCTGCCTGTCTTTAAATCTGTGTTTCTCGTGAACAAAAGACAGATGCATTTTTTTTTTTTTTAGATTCAAGGTATGTTTATTTTTTACTCTTTTTTAAAAACACTTTTTAATGATTTGTGCATTGGTGTTTTGCCTGCATATGTTTGTCTGTGTGAGGGTGTCAGATTACCTAGAACTTTTATTACAGACAGTTGTGAACTGTCACGTGAGTGCTGGGAATTAAACCAGAGTCCTCTGAAAGAGCAGCCAGGACTCTTAACTGCTGAGCCATCTCTCCAGCTCCTATTTGTCACTCTTCAAGACTTATTTTTGACTCAGAAGTAGAAGCTCTGAGGTAGGACAGCCTACATCTCTGGCAATTTGTTTCTGGCACTTTTTTTGTTTCCATCATTCTCTTGGCCAAAAGTTTAGCATATCCTGCAGCCTGCTCCTTATGTTTTTGTTTGTTTGTTTTGTTTTGTTTTAGTATGTTGTTTCTTTACAACAGTATGTCGGTGTTTGTGTTACTGGACACAGGGAGTGACAAGAAGCTGAATCTTGGGTGCTTTGGTCCTGGGCTTCGTAGCTTCTTTTTTAAGGGCTTTCTGACAACATGTTGATGTACATCATTTTCTTTAGAAAGATTAAAAAGCTTTCTGATTCTGCTAGCTTTTTTAGGTCCCAACTGAGAAGGCACAGTAGTATCTGTCAGTCCAGGAACATCGTTCTCTCCCCCTTTTTTATAATAACCGAGATGAGAACACTCAGAGTGGCATCCACAGTGCATCCACAAATGGACTTGCGCTCCCTCTCTCCAGTTCTCCTTGGTCTATAACAAGGATGCTCTGTGCTCAGCTGCAGGCACACTCTACCATGGGTCACAGAATGCCTTGCTTCATGGGAAACCTTGTTTGTCATTCCCAGCACTGCTCTGGACCACTTAACCCTTCCACTCTTGACCCAGGACATCAGCAGCTACTTCTGTGGTCATGCGCTTCTCATAGAACATATGAAGCTTGCGCTAATTGTCCATGTCAATGAGTTTCTGACAGACAGTAGCAGGGAAGAAGATATTCAGCTTCATCCTGACACAGCTGACCACCTAGGACATGTTACCAAAAAAGAGAGGATTTTGTTTTTTGACCCATTCAGTCTGTGTTTCTTGTTTTCAGAATTGAGGCTGTTGATATTTAAGGTTATTAATGAAATGTGTGTGTTAATTTCAGTTATTGTGTTTTAGGTTCTTGGTGTTGTATTTTCAGTGGTATTTTGTATTTTTAATAATTATGGCTCTCTATTTCTACAGTCTCTTGGATATGCTCACTTCTCTTGGTCTCATGGTCTTTTAGGACTTGAATGTATTTCTAGTTTTCAGAGGTTCCATTGAGAAATCAAGCTATTATTTCAATGGACCTTTTTAAAAAAATATGTGGGGTGTGTTTGTGTCTTGCAGCTTTCAACACTTTCTTTGTTATGTATACTTAGTGTTTTAACTATGATATATGTGCTGGCTAGTCTTATGTCAACTTATGTCATACAAGCTAGAGCTGTCTGAAAGAAGGGAACTTTAATTGAGAGAAATGGCTTCATAATATTCAGCTGTAAGGCATTTTCTTAGTTATTGATGGAGGAGGGCCCAGCCCATTGTGAGTGGCTCCATCCCTGAGCTGGTGGTCCTGGGTTCTATAAGAAAATAGGCTGAGCAAGCCATGTGAGGCAAGCCAGTAAGCAGCACCCCTCTATGGCCTCTGTATCAGCTCCTTTCTCCAGGATCCTACCATTTGAGTTTCTGTCCTGACTTCCTTTCATGATAATCAGCAATGTAGAAGTGTAAACTGAATAAACTCTTTCCTCCCCCGAAGTGGGGTGGGAGGGAGGGAAAATGCAACTTTTTGCTCATGGTGTTTTGTTACAACAATAGAAACACTAAGACAATATATTATGGGGATTTTCTGTTTTGTCTATTTGGTATTCTGTACTTATTGTATTTGTGTAGGGATGTCTTTCCTTAGTCTGGGGAAGTTTTCTTCTATGATCTTGTGAAAGATCTGATCTATGCCATTGACATGGGATTCTTTTCTTTCATCTATGCCTATAATTAAAGGTTTAGTTTTCATGGGGCCTCACATTTCCTATATATTCATTTACTGTGTTTAAAAAAATTTATATATATATATATATATAATCTATCTATCTATCTATCTATCTATCTATCTATCTATCTATCTATCTATCTATCTATATTAGATTATTTGGTCTAGATCCTTTATCTTTTGTATTTTATTTGTAGGGCTTTCTTTTGAGTTTTCTGTTTGGCTTACTGGACATTTCAGGTCCATCCTCATTTCATTTGAGTCCTCTTCAACAATTCTGTTGCTATACTGAATTCTATTCTCAAGTCCTAGATTATCCTCATCATTTTCACCAACCTTATATTTTCTTGGGCATCGCTCAGATATTTGTTCTCAAGTTCTTTCTCCTTAGTTTTATTGAGCTGTTTCTTTGTGTCTTAAATTGTTTAAATTACTTGATGAAGTTTATTATTGTTGGTTTACATTCTGTGTCTTGGGGTTCACCTAGGCAAATCTCATTGGCAGACACTTCTATGGTACTGGTAGGTTTTGGAGAGGAAATACCAGCTTGAACTTTTCATATTGTTGGTATTCTTGAAATAAGATCTTGGCGTATGGACTTCTTAGTTTTATGTCTAGTATGGACAGCAAGTTGGGACACAAGAAAGGATGTACAGGGTTATCCCTAGAGGCGAGACATGGCTTAAGTGATAGGAAGGCAGATGGGCAGACTGGACTGGACTGGTGAAAAGGATATGTGTTCTGTTCCAAGCCTGGACTGTAGTAGTAGATGAGGTTGGATATCATATGGGAGGGGCTTACAGGTTGGGAATAAACAGGGTAGGTCTTGGGTAGAGGTTGGTTGAGGCTCAGGTATGGGGCCCAGATTAGGCCAGTGCACTTGACGTGGGACCCAGGTAGGTGGGGAGGGGGTGAAGGATGTGTGGAAGGGTATGTACAGTCTTTCAGTTCTATTTTTTTAAAGACATTATCAGATAACTAGGCTGCCTTCGAATATAATACATAGCCAAGGATGGCTTTGAACTCTAATCCTTTTGCCTCTCCTTTCCAAGTACAAGGATTGCAGGCATATGTCCCCATACCCAGCCAGTAGCTGGCTTTCTTGTTGATTTTATTGTGTGTTATGTGTGTGGTATATGTGTGTGTGTACATGTATGTGTGGTATGTATTCTCACATGCGCGTGTGCGTGCGTGCGTGTGTGTGTGTCTGTTTCTGTGTCCATATTGGGCATCTTCTTGTATCCTATTTTTTGAGACATGGCCCCTCACTGAACCTGGAGCTTGCTGGCCATCAGTTTCCTCTCTGTGTCTCTTCCTTATGCTGGGTTATAGGCACCCACTATCTCACCTACTCTTGCAGCCAGTCTTTATGTGGGTGTTGGGATCTGAACTCATGCCTCATACTTACGCAGCTTAACTCACAGCACACTGAACCCTGTCCCCTGCCCCAGCGACTGTTTTCCCCCCCCCTCCCTCCTTCCTTCCTTCCTTCCTTCCTTCCATTGTTGCAGAAAATAATGGGTATTGGGTGAACTTTGGCTACACCTACCCCATCTGCCCTGCCCAGCTTTAAGCCTTTTAATCAGCCAATCAGGAATAATTGGGGACATTACATTCTCATCACATGAGTACAGAAGATAGTTCAACATTAATAACAATACCCATGGCAGGGCAGTAACTAGATCTCTAGGCACTGAAATCAGCATTTGACTACATAGGACCAGACCAACCCCCAATCTATCTCCCTCCCTTCCTTCCTTCCTGCCTTCCTTCCTTCCTTCCTTCCTTCCTTCCTTCCTTCCTTCCTTCCT
>NW_026591918.1:4578853-4605448 GCF_907164565.1 Psammomys obesus | reverse complement strand
CTTCCTGCCTTCCTGCCTTCCTGCCTTCCTGCCTTCCTGCCTTCCTCTCTCCCTCCCTAATCTCTCTCTTTCTCTCTCTCTTTCTTTCTTGTTTCTTGAGACAGGGTTTCTCTGTGTAGCCCTGCCTATCCTGGCATTCACCCTGTAGAGTGCTGGCCTCAAACTCAGAGATTCACCTCCCTCTTTGCTGGGATTAAAGGCTTGTAACACCACCTACGAGTATAGCTATTTTTCTTAAATATAATTTTAAACTTACAGAAAAGTTAAAGTACAAAGATTTTTTAAATCTAGAATTATGTTTTAGTTAGGGTTTTATTGCTGTGAAGAGACACCATGACCACAGCAACTGTTATAAAGCAAAACATTTAATTGGAGCTGGCTTATAGTTTTAGAGGTTTAGTCCATTGTCATCATGGCTAGAAGCAAGGTGACACACAGGCAGACATGGTGCTGGAGAAGGAGCTGAGAGTTCTACATCTGGACTGGCAGGCAGCAGGAAGAGAGAATCAGTTCACTGGGCCTGCCTTGAGCTTCTGAAACCTCTAGGCTCTCCCACCCCCACGGCACACTTCCTTCAACAAGGCCACAACTCCAATAATGTCACTCTCTGTGAGCCTATGGAGATTATTTTTATTCAAACCACCACAGACCAAATCACTATAATATTACATTTTGCTGCTTGAAACTAAGACCTTAATTTTTTTGTAACTGAACACTGCAGTGCTTAGAGTTATCTAAATTTCTCCTTTTGGTTTTATTTATTTATTTTACATAAAAATCTAAAAACATGCAGTATATTCTTTTGGGAAAGAACTGTGGGATTTAAAAATACATAAATATTGAAGTAGAATGGCACATGTTTGTAGTACCAGCATCTGGGATGTTAAAGTAGAATTGTGAGTTTAAGGCCAACCTGTGCTGCAAAAACTGAGAACAACAACAAAAAATTCCTCAACCATAATGTACCATTTTCTGTTACAGACTCTATTCTTCATCAGTTATTTATTGTTCGATTCCTTGGTTCTATGGAGGTAAAGTCAGATGACCATCCAGATGTTGTCTATGAAACAATGCGCCAAATCTTAGCTGCTCGGGCTATCCATAATATCTTTCGCATGACAGAATCACATTTATTAGTCACTTGTGACTGTTTGAAGTAAGTAGTAACCCTCCCCAAGCAAAATTATAGGAAAAATAATTTTCTAATTCAGCCTAATAAATTGTTTTCTGAATTTTTAATTATTATAGGTTAATTGATCCACAGACCCAAGTTACAAGGCTCACAGTGAGTTCTATGTCATTAGAACTTTAAATATCACTTGTTCATCTATACATTTTATAGTTTGATAATAACCTTGCTGTACATATTCTGGTCTGACAGTATCAATTATGATTGTTCTTTAGGCTGTAATTATAAACACAGCCTGCTCCAGAAAGCTACTGAGCACTGTGTAACTTGAAGAGTCAACATATTTTAGAGTTTCCATCCCCAGAGAGTTTATATACCAAAGAAGTTAACATAAAAATTAAGAACAACATAATTGAGTTTATTTTATAATTCTATATTTCTTTGTAGGTATGTGTATGTATTGAATCATTTATTAATTTTTATAGTTAAATTTATATTGGAAAATGTTATTGAAAAATAAAACTTAGTATTTAACAACTTTTTTGTAATAACCAAATGTGGCATTATTTGTTTGTAGATTATTGTTCCTTTGAAAATTTGTCTTTACAATTCTAATAATGATATTTTTAGAGTTTAACATGAAAGTTTATCATCTGAATGTTTCTGTAATGATTTGGAAGATCTCATGCTTATTTATGGTGTTTCTGTGGCAGTTTCCATTACCATGTGTAGTTTTGTATGCTACACACCAGGAAAATAAACGACTTTTTGGATTTGTTCTCCGGACATCAGGCGGAAGAAGTGAAAGTAATTTGTCATCAGTCTGCTATATATTTGAATCAAACAATGAGGGGGAAAAGGTACCTGATTTTCAAAATGTTTGTTTTGTAAAATGCCTATCTAGAGGTGCTAGTTTTTAAACTCTACTTGATTTGGGGTTCCTTAAGCCTCTACCTCCCTTCCAACCCCAAGCCCTAGGTAGGAGAGAAAGAAGGTTAGAAGGGAAAAGGGATGTAGACCTCTTTAGACTTAGTTCCAGCTGGTTAAAGTCATTGAGTTCTTTGGGAAAATACCAATCTCAGTCTTCAGGAGATCCAGCAGTCCGGCAACAGCAAACTCAGCAAGACGAACAAGCAGCCTTCTTCCTCCTCTGTCCATCTCCTCAAGGCCCCTTCCTCCTTCTGGGCTCTGGTATTTTATACTCTCCCAGAGTCCTCAGAATTCCACTAACTCCAGTGGGCAAAGACCATGCCCCTCTCTGAGCTCCAGAAGGTAGTCCTCAGCTTTGTACAAACTAAGGCAATCCCATATCCTTTTAATCCTTTGGATTAAAACAAAAACCTGCTTACATAACATAACTGAGTTTATAAAAGAAAACAGAATTTTCACTACACCTATCAGAGTCACAGTTTTAACTTAAAATTTTTGGAAAAAGTTCTCAGGTTATGCCTAGTCCCGCTGAGCTGCTTGATAAGAGAGAGCACACTGCTCTGGAAAGAGCCGTGCTGATGAGTGGAGCCTGACAGGTTCTGTGGACTGCTGACAGCTGGTGAAGTCTTCTTGCCTCATTAGCTTACCCTGAGACGGAGTATACTCCCACAGTAATTTCTTAGATCATTAATTTACACTAGTGTCATTACCCGATCCTTTATTCTTTTCATGACTTACTGTTTGAGTAATGATGTCTTAAAGTTTTGTTTTGTTTTTGTTTTTTTTGTATTTTGAGTACTGTATTTGCATCATGTCTTCTCTTCCAACTCCCTTTTCCAACTCCTCCTGTGTCCGTCCCTCTTCAAAAGTTCATGACTTAATTATTATTATTGGGGTGTGTGTGTGTGTGTGTGTGTGTGTGTGTGTGTGTGTGTGTGTGTAAATCTTACCGAGTTCTTTGAAGTGCTGCTTTTAGATGCATGTGTTTAGGTCTGACCACTTAGCATTGGATAACTTTTTGGGGCTTGTCCATGGACAAAACAGATTCTTCATCTATCAGCAACCATTGGTTGCTTGTAGCTCTTCATGTAGGGGTAGGGCCTTATAGTTCCTCCATCTCTATTGTCAAGTCAGTTATGAATTCATCAGTTCTGAGGAAAACATACTGAGATTATTTTAGGGGGTTGAAATATCTTTAGATTAATTCTTATTTGAAGCAGTTATTATAAAATCATTATTATAAAACTAGTTATGTCATCCATTTAAGTATTTGAAAATCTTTGTTTAATATAAAAGTATTTAACCTAATATAAAAGTTTTACTTTTTCCTTCTTTTAGATTTGTGATTCTGTTGGATTGGCAAAACAGATAGCTTTGCATGCTGAACTGGTAAGAATCAGAGCCACTTAATTTCCAAGTTGTCTAAGCTAAAGCAATGTAATAAAAGCTCTTTCATAATAGAAAGCAAAATTCTTTTGCTAAACAAGATTAACAGTGGGTACTATTGTTCATAATGGCATTTAGAATCTAGAGCCAGGCAGTAGTGGTGCATGTGTTTAATCTCAGTACTTGGGAGGCAGAGTTTGAGGCCGGCCTCGTCTACAGAGTGAGTTCCAGGACAGCCAAACCTACACAGAGAAACCCTGTCTTGGGAAAACCAAAAAGCTAACCAAACAAACAAAAAAGAATCTGGATTAATGTGCATTAGAGAATGAAAACGATTGGTATGCCTTATATAAAAGTACTGGAAAGTTACAAAGCTTATACTAATTGAAATGTGTAAAATTTAACGTATTTGTTTTATTTATTCTCCCACTCCCTTTTTAGGATCGTAGGGCATCAGAAAAACAAAAAGAAATAGAGAGAGTAAAAGAGAAACAACAGAAAGAACTCAGCAAACAAAAACAGATTGAGAAGGTACTGATGATGACTAATTCAACACTGTCACTTTCAAGTTTTAATTTCCAATGGAAGTCCATTTCTGCTTGTTCAGCCATCTGATGACCAGATGGCTCATTTCGTAGCAGACAAGGGTTGACATCTGAGTTGTGTGGTCGCTGCCAGTATATAGAACATAACTTGCTGTTACAGAAACCTGCCAGAATCTTCATGACCAGTTAGGGTTGTCGCTGCAAAACAAGTTCTTTTGAGAGACTTTTTTTATTTTAATAAATTGCAGTTTATTTACTTTGTATCCCAGCTGTAGCCCCCCCCCCCAATTCCCTTCTAATCCCACCTTCCCTCCCTCTTCTCCTCCTATGCCCCTCTCCAAGTCCACTGATAGGGGAGGTCCTTCTCCTCTTCCCTCTGACACTAGCCTATCAGGTCTCATCAGGAGTCGCTGCATTGTCTTCTTCTGTGGCCTGGTAAGGCTGCCCCACCTTCAGGGAGAGGTGATCAAAGAGCCAGCCACAGAGTTCATGTCAGAGACAGTTGAGAGACTTTTTAAGTAGACTTAATTGCCTTGCTGAAAGCCACATTGACTGTGGAGGGGAAATTAATTATTTTAAATATTACAGGTGTGTCATTCACAAATGTACACACCTATACATTCACACACATACACATTTATAAACGCATATATGTGTTTGTGTGTGTGTATTTCTGAATGCACACAGCATTCAGCGTAGGTTGGTTCTGGAAACCTAGCTGGGGTGACAAGGAATGAAGGAAGGACAGGTACTGAAGACAAGACAGACACATGTATAGAGAAGCTGGGATGGGGTACTTTCTGATAGAGTGGCGCCTTCTCCTACACAACAACCCCAAAACTCAGAGTTTCAGCACTGGAGTATGTACAGCGCTGGAGGTGAGGTGAGTGAGTTTCAGTAGGTCTCTGTCGGGAGTGGCTTCAGGTTGGAGTCATTCCTTAGGTAAGAGGAGGGAAGAAGAAGCTGTGGTTGCTAGTTTTGCATACACTCTAAACATCTGCACGTAGACTAGAGGAAGGCTTTGCCAGTTCCCATGGATTTGGGATGTTGTAGACCTTGGCAAGGCCATGCTCATGTCAGTAATGCACATTCACTCAGGGCTTCCTCCATGTTTCCTACAACACGCTCTTTTAAACTTTTTGGTGCTAAGGATCAAACCTACAAAAGAATAGTTAGACATACACAGGTTTCAGCCCCAGAGCTTGAGGAGGTGATTTGTGGGGTTATAAGCGCCTGTTAAGGGTGGTGATGTTGATGGTAGGAAAACAAGAGAGAAGGTAACTGGGTATATGTATGTGAAGAGACCAGTAGGAACTGGAAGTGAGTTGGATATAGGGTTGAGAAGAGAACATGGCAGACAGTACTGAGGTACAGCTTAGCTGAGGGAAAGTGACACTTCATTTAGCAAGATCACCAGGACAAGAGTAGAGACATGACCGGAGAGGAGTGGGGAGTGGGTGTGGAGTGACCATGAAACTTCTTGGCTATGAGATTACTTATATAGTGTATTACAGATGATGACAGTCCAGAACTTGATTATTAGCCACAAAAAGCCGGGGGGGGGGGCTAAAAACAAACTTTTTCTTGCATGTTTGCCTTTTGGGATTATTCAGATGGTGCCGAAATTCACTTTGATGTCTTACTTGTTGAATATAGCCTTTTTTTCATCCGGTTGTCAGAATGATTCATGTGACAGGATTGGAATGGCTCTCAAGTATAGTAAAGCTGAATGGAAAACTGCATGCAGTTACCTTTGTTTCTTTTTGTCTTTCCATAGGACTTGGAAGAACAGAGTCGGTTGATAGCTGCTTCCAGTAGACCAAACCAAGCTGGTAGTGAGGGCCAGCTTGTTGTCCTTAGCAGTAGCCAATCAGAAGAGAGTGATTTGGGAGAAGAAGGGAAAAAGAGAGAATCGGAAGCATAAACCTGTTGTTGCTTTTTGGTTGATTTCCCCCTTGCGCTGGAATGTGGCACAGGGTGCCATGCTGAAAGGTCAGGGAAGAGACTAAGCTTTATATTTGCTTGTTTCAGCTCCATTTAAAAAGTCTGAGCTTAACAACAGGTTACGGCAAGCATCCCCTTAAAAGTATAATACTATGCATTATCATCAACCTCTGCTTACCTTCTTCATTAGATTGCTGATGAGTAACACTTGCTCAAGATATTTCCCCTTCGAATTGTGGACTTTTTCTCTCGCCCTGTAATTGGCTGTCTCCGTAAGAGATCATTTGTTCTTCAGATTCTGACGTTTGTGTTTGTGCTCTCTCCAGTTCACTAGGCGTCTTGTTGGCAGTGAGGGAGTGTCAACCAAATGAATGTCAGATCCTTTGTGTGGAGAATTCTACAAATTTGCAGATGTTCTAACAATATTAAGTGTGCAATAGAATTTGTGTAAAATCACCAGGACAGTGGCAGGTGGTGCTGTTGATTTCAGGGCATTTTCTGGGCTTGCTCCATTTCTGATGACCGTGTCATGTCAGTAGGAAAGAAACTCCGTGTCTGTTGGTGTTTGAGCAGTTGGTGTTCTGTCACATCTTCTCAGTTCTCAGGTTGGGACTTTACTTACTGCTGCAAAGCAGCAAGGGTTAGAATAAGATTTCAGAATTTATTGAGAGAGTCTTTTGTTGTTCAAACATTTTCTATTAGAATTGACATGTTGAGGGAGTGTTGGAGAGTGATACATTGTATTTTCTGTATTGTGAAATAATTTTTATTGATAATAAGTGACATTTCAAAAAATGTTCTATAACAGTTATGTTTACTGCTTAAAATAAAAATGTGCAGTTTAGTTTAGAAACATAATCTTTTAAATTTCAGACTGATAATCCCAGTATTTTCATAATCCCACATTTTGATAATGTATTGAATTGCCACTTTATATCCAAAAAGGCAGATAACTAATTTATGAGTGTAGAATAATTTGCACTAATTATTGTAAATACTTTTACTTTCCAGATGAGTAAAAGATCTAATTCCATGAAAGACTGAAAAGAAATTGAACACCTCATATAGTATAGGACCAAGGAAGGAGTTAGCTTGCTACCAAGGTTGACATGTCTCTCCAGTTTATCTTCTGTCAAAACTCTTTCTTTACTCAGATTTTAAACTGTTTATAGATATTATTTTCATGTGTTCTACATGAAAAAGTGTATATATATATATATACACACACACTCATGTATACAGGTTAAATATATTGAGTAAAGTATTTTACATAGTCATGTATTTATAGGTCTCCAAGAGGTTAACCACTACTTTCACAAGTAATTTTCTTTTAGTTCTGAATTAGAAGTAGTTTCTGTGTTAGTTTTCAGAATAAAGCTCAGTTTCACATTTTGTAAGTACACAGTTTTCTGCAGGAATGAGCTAACAATATATATATGGTTATGATATTCTTTTTATCCATGTGCCAAATGGGAGTAATGGTTATTTAATATTCTTAAAGTCTTATGTTATCCAAACATACAGTTAATAAGTAGCAATTTATGGAGTACGTTTGGTTAAAAGTATATTTTGTGCTTACTACAGGGAATGCTTTCATATTAGTGTTTCCTTCTTGTTAAACTAGAAATTGCTGTGGTTTGAACTTGATTAGTGGTAGCAAGTTTTGCTTTTAAGACTTTTTTTTTTGAGATTGGTAATGGTTCTGGTTTGTGTTTGTTGTTGTTTTGTTTTGTTTTTATTTTTTGTTTGATTTTTGGCAGTGCTAGGGATCAAACCCAGGGCCTTACACATGCTGAGTAAGCCCTCCACTGCGGGCTACATCCCCACCCCAAGTTTTCAGTTTAATGAAGTCTTTTTTTTTAATCTGGATTTTTTTTTTTGAGGCAGGGTTTCTCTGTGTATAGCCTTGGCTGTCCTGGACTTGCTTTTTAGACCAGGCTGGCTTTGGACTCTCAGCGATCTGCCTGCCTCTGCCTTCTGAGTGCTGGGACTATAGGCATGTGCCACCATGTCTGGCTGTGAAGTCTTTTCTTGATATAAGATGTCTTGCTTACTTCATATGCAGTCTGTCGTTTTATAGTGAGAGTGGTCACCATCAGGAGGCAGTTCTGTTTGGTTGGTGCTTTTCATGGTAGCAAAAAGCTGCTCTTTGGATAAAAATTTAGGCCAAGGGTAAGGCTTTTCTAATTCTTTTTAAGTCATGTTTCGTAGGAATTCCCACAGTTGCTGTGCACAGGTCAGACCAAAATGTGTTTCCAGTGCATAGGACACATCCTGAGTGGATTGAACAGTTTCAGATGATTCAGCTTCTATTCCATCACAATTAAACTGTATGGAATTCTTCACATCAGCTTTAAGGAGCTCTCCTGTTTGAAGAAGGCTGCCTGTGAGCTTCTTCCTAAATGTTAATGCTGATCTTGTTCTGTTCTAGTGTCCTCTAAAATCTCTCCTGGCTTTTTAGAAGTTAACAAAATTCCTTTTTAAAAAAGAAATTTAGCCTAATTCTACTATTCATTCTGTTACCTATATTGACAGTACTTGCATAACTGTGGTAATAAACTCAATAGAAATCACGAATTTCTGTATCCTTCTATAAACTTGCTAGAGACTGAAACTGTCCCTTTGAACAGAGTCCCTGAATCCCTGAAGTTAGTCTTGTTTTTGCCATGTATTTGGTGATTACTTGGTGTTTAATTTCAGAAGAATCCCAGCTCCACAGTGTTAGGATGAGGAAGTTGCCATGAAAAGGCCAGTATGGTGTGCATAACACCATAGGTAACGTGATTGTGTGTGGTTAACACACACAGGTTACTGGAGGAGCCACGCTAAGCACAGCGTGAACTGACACTGCTGGCAGACCTTTAACGCTGGCTTGTTACAGTCTTCTGACATGGGTGAAATGAAAACATTTGCTTCAGGTAACAGTCTGAGCATCCAGATTATACTTTTAACTATATAAACACCAGTGTGTGTGTGTAGCAAGCAAATTTTTTTCATTTTGTTTTTAGCAAATTTGATTTAGTTCTCTTTGAAATTTCTATTCTACATTAATAGCATAAACTTTTAAAACTAGAACCATACTGAACTTTTAATCAGTCTCTGGCTGTACTTGTAGGTAACTGACTTCAGTAAAATGAACACTGGGGATTAAATGATAATTAACGTCCAAGACTGCTTTGTATGTTTTGTGATTTTTTTTGTAATGTAAGTAAATTGATTAATTCGTATTTCACTGATATTAACCAACTGTGCAGTGTACAATTAAAAATCATGCAGCATCTCTTTAAAATTGGGTTTGTGGTCATTGTATAGCGTGTGGGGCAGAGAACTTATTTTTTCATTTGTCAAAATAGGTATTTGCTGACAAGAAATATGTTGTTGGATTTTTTTAAATGTAAAATAAAGTCCATGATTTTTATACAGTCTTTTTGTATGAAATATGTAGTAGTTACTTTGAATTTTATTTCTCCAAGTAATTTCAGATATTTTCAGTCTGGGCCTGGGAGGGAGCTCCGTAGTTGAGTGCAGTTTCTAGCACCATGTCAGATGGCTCGCATTTGTGTGCAGTCCCAGCCTTTTGACATTGATGGGCCTTGCGCTTACATCTCCCATGCTCACATGTACATACCTCCACACAGACACGTATGTACACATACAATTAAAAATAGTAAGACAAATATTAAATTTGCTTTTAATCTATATAACCCAGTTGGCTCCATTGCAGTTCCATGACAGGCAAATTGGGGAAAAATCACTTACTAAGAAAAATTTGTTGACTTTTCTTATAGCAAAGGAAAGAGACATCAATCGTTACTGCCAAAAGTTATTTATAGTAATTGGCTTTGTGCTGTTTTCCTACTTGACGAAATTCATCTGGTTAAAAAGCAGGTTTCTTGTTTCTTTAACTTAAGTTGCTTGGACCTGTAGCTTTAATATTAATGTAGTCATTCCATGTGCTCTGTGCAGTTTATTATTAGAACTTAGCTCTTTCCTTCTGCTGAGAGTCTGCATTCTCATTTACTTCAGTAAGATACATATTCACTGTAAAAAGATTACAAGAGTCATGGCCAGGTGTTGTACACACTTTTAATTCTAGCTTTCATGGGGCGGATGTAGGTGGATCTCCGTGAGTCGAAGCCAGCAGAGCTACTTTAGTGAGAAAAACAGTTGTCAGAAGGGACAGTTGCATTCATACACTTCCTGTGCGATGCACACACAGACCTGGGTGTGTTCCATTATTGAAATGTGCATTAGCTCCCAAGGTCTTGCCATGTGGCCTGGGTGGCCTCAAGTTGGCAGTCCTCCCCTTCAGCTCCTGAACAGTGGGACTGTAGGCGTGTGCCACTGCATGCGGGAGTTTGGGGTTGAGTTTTAAGTACCTTTCAGTTTTAGCCGTGTGGAGAAGCTGTGTGCAAAGCCTTTTTTTTTTTTTTTTTTTTTGAGACAGTCTTAGTCTTACACAGCCAAAGCTTTCTTGAATTTACCATGTAGCCATGGATGACCGTGAATTCTTGATCCTTCTACCTCTCTCCCCAGAGCTGGGATTACAGGCATATACCACCAGTCTAGCTTCAGAGCTACTTAAAAAAATTTTAACTTAGCTGGGTTTGGTGGCTCACACCTTTAATTCCAGCAGAGGCAGGCAGATCTCTTGTGAGTTCAAGGCCAGGCTGGTCTACAAAGAGAGTTAGGACAGCCAGGGTTACAGAGATAAACCCTGTCTTAAAAAAACACACAAAAAATTAAGTTTATTTTGGCAGTTTTACACGTGTACATATTTTGATTATATTTACCACATCATCCTCTTTCATTGCCCTCACATTCCTTCTGAACCCCTTCTTCCCTTTCCGTCTTTATTACTTCTATGTTTGACTCACTGAGTAATGAGGGTTGCTCGCGTGTGTGTACAGGGCAGTACAAATGTAAAGGGCCTGTATGTTAAGTGACTGACTGGAGCATGGACAACTCTAGGGTTACACCACTGAAGAAAGTGACTCTTCCTTTCCTTAACTGCAGTTAATTACCACGAGCTCCTCGGGGAATGCTGGGACCTTCTGAGCCCACCATGATCCATGATGGTTTGTTGTTGTTTAGTTAGAGTGTATGCATGCGTGTGTGTGCCATGGTGTACATGTGGAGTCAGAGGACAACTTCTTGAAGTTGGTTTCTCCTACCTGGTCATCAGGCTAATGTGCAAGCACTGTTTCCTTCTGGCACCATGGTGGAATGTTGGTGGGCCCAGTCTTGGGCAGTGACCACAGTTTCTGTGAGTTCATGAGATCACAGTAACCACGTCATGTATAGTGCTACAGTGCCCCTCACCGTCCTCTGGCTCTGAGCAGCCTTTCTGCAGCTCTTCCTCCTGCCACGTTCCCTGGGCCTCAGAGGGGAGGTTACAAACATTCTGTGCAAGGCTGAACACCCAACAGTTTTTTACGCCCACACTTTCACCAGTTACGAGTCTGCCATAGTGGACACCACTGAAAAAAGAAACCTCTCTGTCCAAGGCTGAGATAACTAATTTATGAGTATAACTATACTTAAAAGGCAGTTTGACAACATGGTCATTTAGCACAGCCTTCCTGGGGCTTAGGAACTCTGCAGCCTGGGGCTTTAAAACATCAGCAGCAATCTCTTGCAACAGGCACGAACTCCTTCCTGTGGAGAGAGTCTCGGATCCAGTCAGAGAAGAGTTGATTTAGCCCATCATAGTCCTGCCACTGGTGCATCAGGGGCACATTTTCCCGGGTAGTTCAGTACTGTACTGTGCAGAGCCCCTAGCTAAGACAGTGCCGGCTCCCACCCCACCCCCAGTTGTCTGCATGGCAACTTCCAGCACTAGGAAAGCTAGCCAGCAAGGAAGAAACTTCCAGATCATTTCTTGAGATCTCTGTGTCCTGCAACCACAGAGTGTGATGGCTTTGGCAGTTGCGTCTCACCGTCGATTACAGTGGGGGTTAGGAGCAGGAACAATGACCTGTATTATTTGAGGGGCTTCTGAGACGCTTTTAGAGAGCTATCCCACCTAGAACAACTTTTTAAACAATATAGACCATACTGAGATTGTAATTACTAAGAAAAGAAAAAGTCACTCAATAACAAGCAGGTGGTTAACAAAATGCTGCAGAGTATACCTTTTCCTCCAGAATTGCTCAGTTACCAGCTTCCTGTAACATGTTCTTGTCTGTAAAGGTCATATTCTTTGTAAAGGATATAAGTTTTTAGGCAGTTGGGCAGTGGAAGAAATGACATGAAGACAGGGCAGCGCAAACGTAACCGTCCCATACACTTCCGGATCTTAAGGCGGCACAAATGTTTGAGAGAACGGGGGTTTGCTAAAACAAAAAAACAAACAAACAAAAAAAAAAATGGCTTTGTTTTTTTTTTTGGTGCCCTGAATGTTTAGTTAGATATCTGTGTTAACAAGATGCACATTTGCTATCACTGTCTGGAGGAAGACAGCTCTTCAGATCTTATCACAGTCTTTTATGTAGTTAGTTCCAGAAGTATATCAGTTGTGAGTCTGGCTTGTGAGACTCACACATTTCACGTACTTAAATATCAGCTCCCCTCCTGTCTCTTGGGATTGGCTAAAAGCTCAGAGATCACCCCCGGAGAAATGAGATTTAAGAAAATCCTAATTTGACCTATGTGAGAGAATTGTAAAAGAAAAAAAAAGCTACAGGGTTAGAACTTAGCTTTCCCTCTTGCTGTTGCCACTTCATAACTTACAATTCCTGGGTTTGTTGTCCCCCATAGCCATCAGTGGCTTTGGGGAAGCAGCGCTGCCGGCCTGGAGTAGGCCATTAGATTCCATCTGCTGGGAGATGATGGCAAGCATGCAGTAAGGGTAGTCGTTCATGGGCAGCACTGTTTTAAAGGAATAGCGTCTTTCTACTCTTTCTTAGGTCAACCTTTAAATTATTAGAGTGTTCTAAACATTAAATAAAAATACAGTTAGTGTTTTGGTAAGCATTTTTTATAAGAAAACAATACTTACTCAAGATAAAATGTATTTCTGACCAGAGCTTCTGTTTCTCAAGCACAGCTTTCAGTTTGGAACAGATTTGCACTTGATCGACATAGTCAAGCATCACTCGAACAACTTTCCCAGAGAGATGCTGTAGCCATGACAAAGTTATGACTTCACAGAACTGTGAGGGAGACAGCAGAAAGCAAATGACAAACAGCACTGAGCACCCGAGTACTGCTGTGAACTCAGCTTTCTTATCTGACCTCAGTGAGGCCTCAGAACCACAGGTGAGGCAGTGGGTGTGGCCGAGCATCACGGATATTTGCTGCTTGGCTCCCTGCAACTCAGATTGCCTTGTAACTAGCTGTGGCCTTTGACAGTTCTAGCTGTCAGATGTAAGTGGGAGTCTGAGCAGCTGCCCAGATAGCCTTAAAGAAAGCAAGACACCTGCAGCCTTCTGGCTAGCTGGAGTATGGGTGTGTGCTTCTGTGAGACACAAAGCTATGGATCCGTCTGCCTGGAAGATTACTTCTGGTTCTTATAGGAGAACAGAATGAGGCACTTTGATTATTTTTTAAAAAACATGTTTAGTGTATGTGTGTGTACATGTGTGTGCGTGTGTTCATGCATATGCATATATTGAGGTCAGAGGTCAGAGTTCTGGAGTTAGTTATTTCCATTATGTGGGTTCGGGGATCAAACTCTGGTCATAAGGCTTGGTGTCAAATACCTTAACTTGCCAAGCCATCTTGCTAGTCTTTTTTTTTTTTTTAAGATTGAGTCTTGCAGTGTTGCTCAGGCTGGCCTCAAATAATGCTGCCTGAGTATCTGGGACTATACGTGTGCCGTCGTGCCCAGCTAGCATTTTTTTAATCTTCTCTTTTTTTGTTTTGCATTTTCTTCTATTTATAACTTAAATCTCATCCTGATGCTTGAATAACATGATTTCTGTCTTTAAATAATGTATGTGCCCTTAAACAAGATGCCCAAATGAGAATTGAAGTTACACATCTGAACTGTTTAGGAGATAATACCAGATGGTGTATGTTTAAACGCCCAATCAGAGTACAAAGTAACTCCTGTCCCAAATAAACACTTCACTTCATCAGACCATTTCAACGTCTTGTATTCACCATCTTGGTTTCACATTTTGATAATAGAAATTCAGGTATGTATAGAACATCCAGACCTAAAAGCCCATGAAACAAGAGCTGATGTTCATATATTTGTGAGGGAGCAAAATAATTAAGATGGTAATTCTAAATAAATGCTAAAAAAGAAACAATCTCCACAATAAGAGAATGAGTGAGAGAGGGAACTACTTTAAGGTGACTGGGAGGGGTCCCTGGGAGAGGAGACTTGAAATAAGACCTGAAAAGTTGAAGAAGCCATCTAAAAGCCTGGAGAAAAAAATTGAAGGTGAGGAACATAGCAGAGGAGGTAAGGCAGAATGAAGAGGCTGGTTGTGATTCTCTTTTCATCAGAAAGATGGCCAAAGGAAATGGGCTGATCAAATTTGAGAGCTAGAAGAGATAACTAAAGAAACCCAGTGATTACAGGTATGGGGAACTTAAAAACATTTTAGCTAAATAAATAAAAGTAGCTAGAATGCAAGATCGTTTAAAACCTTGCTCTCCTGTTAAATTTCTGAAACTTCCTCATAGCGATGACTAAAGTCACTTTCTCTGAATTATTTCTGTATTTACATCTTCCCACTGTTCAGCTTAGTTATTGTATCACGTATCAGAGTCTTTCCAACATGAGCTTTTCCAAGGGCATATGTGTCTAATGTTACAGTTCTAAGGCGGCAAGATAATAAATGCTCAGGGAATACCACCAATACTTGGCTTACCATAGTATCTTTAATAACTGTAGATGTCCAGCCTTCAAAAGTACAAAGATGATGAGCCCTTTCCCCGTGAGGACAATCAAAACATCGCTCGGTGTCATACCCATAATTCAACAGCATCCTGAGCATGACTTCATCTTTCAATGTGTATTGTAGTGCTGATGGGAAATGCAGAGGATTAACTCTGCAGTAGTAATTGACATTGGCCCCGTGCCTCAGTAGTAGGCTTATGAGCTCATAGTTGCCCATCCTGAGAGCTATCTGTAGGCAGTTGACAGGGTCTTGATTGGGTAGAGCTCCAGCGCCCAGAAGCAGCTTAACTGAAGAGAGGTCACCATTTGAAACAGCAAAGTACAAAGCCGACTTCCTTTGGTCATCATAATGTTTACGGATTCTCTGATCTAGCATGAAATTCACATCAAATCCAGCCTGAATGAGAAGTTCCAGGCACTCGGGGCGCGCCCCTGCCGCTGCGCAGTGAACTGGACTGATCCCACTCCTCTTGATGGCAGCAATGTCTGTGACTGGGATCAGTATCTTCAGAGCTCTGAGAAAGAATTTGAAAATGCACTTCAGGTTTCAACACAGCATTAACCTGCTTATGAGTCTGTTATTCTTCCATTGATTGATGTTAATCTGGCAGTATTTAGGACCCCTAACAAAAGTGCTAGCTAGTTTCTTCAACAAGAAACTCAGATGCCAAGTAAAATGTAATAGAACCACTGTTTAGGTTTTAAAAACTCTGAATTAGCCCAGTCACCTGAGACCCAAGGCTTCCCATATTTCTCAAGATTTTTTTTTTTTAATTACGATTTTCAGTTATTTACAATTACAGAATTGTACTTACAGGAAGTGGCCTTTGTCAGCTGCCACATGAATGGGCAGGTGGCCTGAACTTTTAGGAATGTTGGCATCAGCTCCATACTCTAGCAAGAGAGTCACAGAATCTGGATTCCCTCCTCTAACCGCTTCAAGTAAAATGGAGGAAGAATCAGAGGCCTGACTATGAACATCAGCTCCTGGAAAAAGAAAAAGTCTCATTAGGCAGAGATCTTTTTTCACTATATTGCTTCAGCAGCTACAATATACCACTGTCTCCACTAAGAAGCAGTTAGGGCCTGGAGAGATGGCTCAGCACTTAAGAGCAATTGTTCTCCCAGAGGATCAGGCTTTGGTTCCCAGCAACCAGATGATGCTTCACAGCCATCGGTAATTCCAGTTCCAGGGGATTTGGTGACCTCTTTTGACCTCCATGGGCACCACACATACATGGACATATACATGCAGGTAAACACTCATGCATAGGTAAATGTAAAAATAAAACATTTTAAAAACAATTAGCACCTGTTGTAATAAAGCACTAAGAGTGATGTATGTTGGAATAAATTGTCCAAAATTTAGTGTGGGGAAGAAGTAAGGGGAGGTGTTGGAAGGAGCCTGCTGTTTGAGGTTGCAGTCCTCCCAGTCTGGAGAGCCATTCTGAGCTCAGTATTAAGGTCCAAGACGCCTTCTCCCCAGCAGGGCCTCCTGCTCTCTGCCTGATTGCATCTGGAGAGTCTTTTTTAAATTTCATTTTATATGCTTTAGTGTGAAGGTATCAGATCCCTTGGAAATTGGCATTACAGACAGTTGTGAGCTGCCATGTGGGTGCTGGGAATTGAACCCAGGTCCTTTGGAAGAGCAGACAGTGCTCTTAACCACTAAGCCATCTCTGCAGTCCCTGGAGAGAGTCTTGACAAAGCTGCCCCTAACCACATTTGATATAGGGCCTTTGACACAGTTCCCTGCTAGCTCTCCCCTCGCTGAACGTACAATAGGAGCATGCTCTTTAATTCGAATCAAGCATTCTTGAAGTTCCTAGTTTTAACCAATTATGTACACCTATCCTTGGAGCCCCACACACTCCCCAAGAGAAATAAAGCCTTTGCTCTCTGGAATGAAAGTTGAACTAGTTCCCTGAAGTGGTTCCCGGAGTATATGATGTCCGTCATGCTCAGGATCTTCCAGGCCCTGCGCCTTGCCTTCTGCTCCTGCCTTCATGGACTAGTGGTCAACAGCCCCCAGGAACAAGGAAAACCACAGAGAGAAGGCCAAGAAATACAGTTCATTGGAATAAGTACGTTTAGTCTTCTCATTTGGATCATCTGGAATTTGCAGCACGTATTGAGGCCTAATTCATCCTACTTTCCATTAGACCAACATTTGCGTGTTCTACCTTGCTAGCATTTATAGTCATTGTCCAGCATCCTTTTATTCTTACACCTTGCTCACCCTCGTTACAGAGAAGCACCGTTCTAATCTCTAAAGGAGGCCAGCTTTTGAGACTTTGATACTTACATGAGATCACTGTGTATTCTCTCGTTTTGTGTCAGATCTACTTCACTTGACATAATATCCCTAGGGTCACTGATTGCCAAAGAATTATAGGATCTCATCGCCCTTAATGGCTTGGTGATATTTAAACATTTATATACTACATTCTCTGATGATTCATACTTTAATACAATTAGTATTTTAGAGAGAAAAAAAATTTTCTAGACTGTCTCTGACATGAACTCAGAGGCTAGCTCTCTGACCGCCTTCCCCTCATGGGGGAGCAGCCTTGCCAGGACACAGAGGAGGACAATGCAGCCAGTTCCGATGAGACCTGATAAGCTAGGACAGATGGAAGGGGAGGAGGCCTCCCCTATCAGTGGACTTGGAGAGGGGCATGGGAGATGAGGGAAGGAAGTAGGGTTGGATTGGGAGGGGGCTACAGCTGGGATACAAATTTATTAAACTAATTAATATAAAGAACAAAAATTTAATTGAAAAAAATGCATTAAGAAAATTAAAAAAAAAAAAAAACTTCTAAACTTCACAACCAATCTCAGAGAAAGGTTCTAATATCCTCACTCAAAAGGTGAAGAAACTCAGGCTTTCTGGGTTTAAGTGTTCCAGAGACACACAGCTAGTAGACAAGCAAGGTGATGAAGACTTGTGTGCAAATCTCCAGACCCACGTTTATTTCTGTGAGACCATGTAGCTGCTATGGCCACACAGGCTGGTAAACAATGTGATTTCCTAAGCCAGGTTGCTGGCTTAGTGGCAGCAAATGCTGATTTATTTGAAGGTGAAAGATTTAAGAGGAGTTGCCGTCCCTCCATCTCTAATTAAATCAATGGTCTAAACAAAGGCTTCCTCTTGGGCTAGGGATGTAGTTCATTAGAGTTCTCGACTAGAGAAGACTGTGTTCAACCCCAGCAACACACACACACACACACACACACACACACACACACGGTGGGGAATGGATGGATTGCAGCAGGGACTTTGGAGGAAAGGACCAGTAACACAAAGTTTAAAACTCTCTTAGTGTGATGGGCAAAAAGTCATCTGCAGCCTCAGAATTTTAGTAAAATTGTGTCACAGGAGACTCAGTTTCCATTTCAAGTTCAGGCTTTTTAAAAGCCAACGCTCACACACATTTTCTCAAACGTTGGTCTTAATAAAAGTTAACTTTTTATAATTTTGAAACATCCCATCAAGAGGAACCTGAATGGGGAATCTGAAGAGGTGGTTCAGTGGTTAAGGGGACTGGCTGCTCTTCCAGAGGACTTGGGCTCAATTCCCAGCCCTACATAGCAGCACACAATTGTTTTAACTCTAGTTCCTGAGCACCTGACTCCATTTTTTGGCCCCTGTGGACTTCGCATGCACAAGGTGAATGGACATACTTGCAGGCAAGAAGTGCACACACACAAAAACTTAAAAACAGCAACTTCCCCCAAACCCCTTGGATCTTAGTACCCCTGTAATGAGCCATTAGATAAATCTTGCCTTTCTGCAGTAGAAGTTCCATGATTTCAGTGTGTCCGCTTTGAGCAGCCAGGGCAAGAGGAGTAAATCCATAGGAGCTCCGTGCATCTGGATGTGCTCCAGAGGCCAGCATTAACTTTACCATGTTCCTTCTGCCTAGCTTGGCAGCTTCATGGAGAGCTGTCCTCTCATTGGCACACCTCAGATTGACGTCTGCTCCATGGCTGATCAGCAAGGTGACCATGTCGTAGGAGTCTTTCAGAACAGCTGGGGAATTGTGAAATGGACATTATGTTAAGAGGGGTTTAGTATCATGTTAGCGAGCACTCCTGAGCGTCTTAAGGAACGCTTTCCCTCTTCGCCATGCCCCAGCCGTCTGTGTTTAGGAAGCGCATTTTAAAATAGGGCAGATGCAGAGCAATGCTAGAAGTGTTTTATATCAATGGGTGTTTGCTTTTTGTAAACTGTGAGCAGCTGCTGTCAACTGGGTGTTTACATGGTTGAGACAAAGTTTAATTTACTATATTTTCTCAAGAATATGGGAGCTTGGTGGAGAGGCTCTCAAGCTCCATCCCTCCCTAGGATCCACAGGCAGTTAATGGTTACTGGAGGACAGAGACGTTTCTTCAGAGATAGACCCACTATACCTTGTCCATGCGCCTGTAAATACCCTCTCAACCACATTTCTTTAAGCAACCGTAATTAAACTCACTGAATCACCAAAAACAAGGACATGAAAGGGGGTAGTTGGAAAGAGGACCAGTAGAGGGAGAGGAATAAGAGGTTAAGTGGGGAATGAACATGACAAATACATTATGCACGTATATGAAAATGTCATAGTGATGGTGTACGTCAAGTCAATATACAAAGCGCCCTGCGTCAGTCACCTGAAATATGTCACACAGGAAAAACCTTTCACTTTGGAGAATGTTATAATGAAATCCAGTATTATGTGTAAATAATTATGCTATTTTTCTTTTCCTTTGTTCCTTTGTTCCTTCGTTCCTTCGTTCCTTCTCTCTCTCGCTCTCTTTCTTTTGAATGAAAGTAAAGAAGGGACAGTGAGATGGCGAGGTAGACAAAAGCTCACTGCTCTGCCCGACAACCCGCGTTCCTTCGCTGGGCCACACATGGTAGAGGGAGAGACCCAACATGTGCAAGTCGGTACGTCACCCCCACATGGTGCCCTGGCATGTGTACCTCAAGCTCCCCACACAATGCAGAAACAAATGAAGAATACTATACGAAGGGAAAGAAAATGCATGTTAACCATTGCAGAATACTTCAGGAGGACAGAGATGCTAAACAAGCCTAAACCTGATACTGACATTGCTTTTTGACCTGTGACATGGAGTGGAAGGGACAGTTTTTATTTACATGTGAATTCTATTTTTGGAGTTGTTTCTGTAAACCATCTTTAATGAAAGTGAACTATATATATATTTTTAACTGTATATTTTTAATGGGAGTCTAAATGCTAACCCTGAGTCCTAAGATACCTGTCATACAGAATGCTCTCTGAGGTTCGTTGTGGTGGGAATCATTATATAGTTAGCAACAACCAAAACAATAAACAGTGCCGGCCTAGATTCACAGCACCACAAGCAAGATGAATAAATGGAAGGCAGAGCTCCAGAGGCAAGCCAGCTTTCCATTAGCACTGTGAAAGTCTTCAGAGTTTAATGTGTTTTTCACATGTGACTTTACACACCCTGTTATCACAGACAACCGAGGTTCCGAGAGAGCTGAACTGAGCCTCGGCTCTTGTACCTCCCTGGGGTAGTGCTTTGTAGTTCAGGCACTGCCTTCTCAGAGGAGGCTCTTCTGCTCAGTGTGGGTTTTCTAAAACGGAAAGACTCAAAGCCACACAAGACAGCTTTGAGCAGTGCTGCTCAAAGAATTTATTTGTGCTGGGTTTGAAGAGACAGATTATCTACCTTTCCCACCTATTTTTGTTCTTTTTCGGAGGAATTTTAATCCCCCCCCCCTTTGGGACACGTTATTGCTATGTGACCCAGACTGGCCTCAAAGTCAAGAAGGCTTGGTTTTATGCCGAAGCCCCCACACCCAGCTGTATACAAACTAGAAAGCAGGTTTCTGTGCTGGTCAGCAGGGACCAAATTGTCAGTACCATAACTAAAAACCCGTGGGCATGGTGGAGACTGAGACTCTCCTTCAAAGACAAGGTATTCATTTACCTGTAAGAAGAGGAGAATTGCCTTCAAAATTCTTAGCATTTGGATCGCAGCCATTGAGAAGGAGAAAACAGGCATTTTCTAGGAGGCTACTGCTGACAGCCAAAAAAAGGGGTGTTTCACCATTGTGGGTGGTTTGTTCCCACATGCTGGGTTTGGAAGCTGAAATAAATCCATCACACCACACAGGTTAAGATGCAGAAATAAACCTAACCTATTCCTCAGAAGCAGCAAGAGGAGTGGAAGGAGTTTACCATTCAGGGTCATTTCCAAGATGTTCTTATTCAGCTGTACTGCTGCCTTGTGCAGAGGAAGCCAGCCACTCCCACTGGCTTCAGCAAAGGCAGGGTGGCACTCGGCTAACTGTGCCAGCGCGTCTTCCTTACCTAGTAATACGGAAAACAAAACAGATTCACATTTGGCGCACGCAGGGGTCCACACTGCTTTTGAGATCTACCAAAGCTAGTGGAGAAGAGCGGAATCTGAGCACCTTCATCAAGGAAAGGCAAGTTTAAAGTCATAGGACAAGCACTGACGCTTTTCGCCCAGCCTTCCCAGAAACGCCCCCAGCTGTCTATACAGGAACTCTGGCACTCTTTGATAAGTTATGCTGAAGCATTTCCTCCCAGAAAAGACCACTTCAGACTCTGATCTCCAAAGGCCCAGTCTGTCATAGAACCTGTCTCCAGACTTTGGAGCATGGAAGCAAATGCTGTCTGCCTCCCCGCCCCATACCCTACCACACACTGAAGGGAGAACTAGGAAGAGTACTTAACTGTCTCTATTGCTTCAATTATCTTCTTATAATCATCACTCAAAATGGAATGGGATCTGCACAGAAAACAGTACGTATTATCAGTCTAAGGTTTCTGATAGAGACCCCAGGGGAAAGGCAGAGACAGCAGTAGCTCCTCGGTTTGACCTCTCATCTGAGGCCTCCACTGAGACCTACTAGAAACACTTGGCACAGGGCGGGCGTGAAGCTCAGTGTTGGAGTGCTCGCCGAGCACGCACACCAGCTTGGGTTTGAATCCCAGTGCTCACATCAGTGCCTACGCCCATGTGCCCACATACGTAGGTGTGCTTGTCCACGGGCGCCTCTGGGTTAGGGGTGAAGACAGGTTTCATTTGTGCAGTGTAGTATGTTCCTCAACACATTTCCAGAAGCTGCCCGTGCAGGCCCGCCAGCCCTTAGTACACACTAGCTTCTCCGAGGCACGGAAACAAGGTCTACATGGGAGCCTATACTCAAGTATCTGCCTTCCATCCATGTTGCCGAACTGATTCAAATCTGCCCGAGAGTGACATATCGTTGTACTGCATGGAAAAATCGATGGCCACGCTGTGATTTACCAAAATTTATTGCTAAAAAATACATAACCAGGCTGTGATCTTTAAAGTGTCCCCATGGTTAGAATTCTTTCTCAGGAATCAGTAACAGCTTAAATTATACTTTTGTGAAAATACCTAAACGTTAAAGCTTTGTATCCGAATTTTTAAATTCTGAGACAGGATCTCACTCTGAGGCGCAGGGCTGCTTCATAGCCCTGCCTCATTTCTGCCTCTGTAGGGACTAGAGGCACGCAGCTCTGTGCCTGAGTTCAATATAGGAATCTTAGGTTGTTTTCTCTCATTACTCCATGACTCTAGGTTGGAGAAAATGAATTTTCTTAGATACTCTGTCCTGTTCACAGTGTGGACAATTGATTGTCTTTAACATTTAAAACTGTGTTCGTGGGTTTGGTGCTGTGTTAGTTTGGTGGTAAGAAACTACCAAACCCGTTACTTTACAGTTCTTCGGCTCTGGACTCTCCCACAGGTCTGCCTCCTCCTGAAGGCTCTGGGAAGACTTTGTTTCCTCGTCTTTTCCAACTTCTGGTGCCACCATGTGGTTTTTGGTACATGAACCTGTTCCTCCCCCCGTCCCCCCCGCCCCAAGGTCCTTGATTGGTGCAGCCTTCTCTTCTGTGACACCTTCCAGGCACTTTCCTCTTTTTGATTTTACCTTCACCTTTGAGGGCCCTTGTGACTACACTGGGCCACCTACACTAGGCGAGTAGCATCTCTAGCACCGTTTCGCTTTCCTTCACTTTGCTACGTAAGGTTTGTGCACTCCGGTTTTTAGGAATTAGGGAGTAAACACCTTTAGTTTGGCTATTACTCCACACTGCACAGGAATATTCACTCTTTCCTTTGTGTGCGTGGTCCCTGTGTGTGCACAGTTCCCAGAGGTCAGCACCCGGGCTGCCTCTATCACTTCTCCATGTTTTTATGACACAGGGTCTCTCACCGCGACCTCATCGGGCCAGCTGGTCTGGCTGTGGGCAGCCAGTGAGCTTGGGTACTGATCTGCCTGCCTTCCCCAGGCACCGAGGCTGCAGTCATACAGCGCCCTGCCTCACATTGTGTGGGTGCTGGGGTTCTAAACTCAGGACCTCACGTTTGCACAGGAAACACTTTATCCAGTCCCTGTTCTAGACCTCCGACACCAACAAATGCCTGACCCAATCAGCAATCTTACCTAAGTACCGTGCAAATTTTGAAGTTTAATAAAAGAAATTTATGTAATGACTACAATTTCAATTTTCTTTGAAGCATTTCCATACTGTACTTAGTCAAAATATTTTATACTTTTTATACTCAAATTATTATTTCAAAATTAATTACTTGATTATGCATTTAAAAATAATCATAAGAGTAATATGACAAGACAACCTAATAAGTCTGATTTTCTTATAAAACTTTAAGCATTTAACTCTCATTTAGACCATCATCCTAAAGTGAACACCAATGTGTGGAATAGTGGTGTGATGGAAAGCACAGAGCTTGTGTCAGCTTGCATCTTCAGTAGCTGAGTGAATGTGAGAAAGTTACTCTTGTCTGCCTCAGTTTCCTTATTTCTAAATGGGAAAATAACAGCACGTCCCCAGAGAGAAATACTGAGAATTCGGATTTAAGTGAGTTAGTGGCTAACGAAGTTCGTGCATACTGTGGCCGCACAGTATGAGTTTGTTACACGTAGAAAATACAATAGGATGCTCGGGGGAGAGACGGCTCAGTGGTGAAGAGCGTGCACTGCTCTGGGACATGCTCATAGAGGACCAGAGTTTGGTTCCCAGCACCCACACTGGGCAGTTCACACCCACCCATAAGTGCAGCTGCAGGGGGATCTGACACCTGTGGCGTCCACAGACACCTTCGTTCAGATGCCTAAGTCCACACCGTACACAGACATTTGAAATAGAAAATAAATCTTTAAAGATCCTATAGGTTTGATTTAATTCATCAGTTCTATGTTTAATTTTAAGATCACTTGAGGTTAAAAATGGTAACTAGAGGTTGTCATGCCAAGCAAGCTCGGTTTATCATCTCAGGGGGGAAATGTTTTCAACCTCAGGGGCCAGTGTTAGCTGTGCATGGCTGTGAAATGTCCATACCCAGGCGAGGGGACCCCTCTACTGTTTAGAGCCCGAGGGACTGTTTCGCCTCTAAGCCACACACCAGAGGCATCAGTCTCTTGAGATTACAATCCCACGTCTAGATCTGAGTAGATAAAAGACTGGGTTCTTCCTCACCTGCCTCACTAAGATAATTGTCTATGTGTAGATTCTTGTGTAACTTGAACTCCACAAGGACAGACGTGTCTTCTCTGGCCCTTCAGAGACTGCATTTACTTCTTTTTTCTGGTTTCCAGTGTGCATCTTCTCACTCAGATTTGCTGTTACCCTCCTTCAACTGTTTTCTTTACCTATTAAACTTTTTGAGTCCCCCCTCCCCAAGACAGGGTTTCTCTGTGTAGCCTTGGCTATCCTGGACTCGCTTTGTAGACCAGGCTGGCCTCGGACTCAGAGATCTGCCTGCCTCTGTCTCTTGAGTGCTGGGATTACAGGCGTGTGCCACTGTACCTGACTACTTATTAATTCTTAATTCTTTCCATTTTTTTTCTGTGCATTTGGGCATCATATCTTATATACACTTAAGTTACAGTTACTTGTTGGGAAACAGGTCAGTGGTGCAGTGTTGCGGATATAAACATGATTTTGTTTTAATACCAGATGTGGGATGTGGAATGATTCAGATGGTTCACAGCAGAAAACTATTTGCCTCGTGCAGGCTCTGAGAGGCGCTCTTTGCCAGCTGCAGGTAGTTTAAATCTGAGGACTCTGGAGAGAGAATAAATGCCAGAGTCCAGAGAGTGTTGGGGAGCTCCAAAAAAAGATCAAGGCTGCTGCTACTTCCTCCCTTCAGCTCCTGTTGCTGTTGAAGCAGTGAGACAAGAAGTTGGAGATCTCCTGAAACAAGGATTGGAGTGGCTCCAAGGAACCCGAATACCTTGACCAGCAAGAAAAAGCTAAGAGAACTGTGCCCCCTCTCCTACTAGCCCTTTCTCTCTCCTCCCTGGTGTCAGGATGTTGGAAGGGATTGGGGTGGAGTAGGGAGAAAGAGATATAAGAAATGTAAATAAAAGTTTTTAAAAAGTATGCCAACAGTATGGTGCACGTGGCCTTGGGTTCAGTTCCATCCACTATTAAAAAACAAAAACAAAACAAAACAAAACAAAAAACCTCCTTGTATTCTGTCTGACTTTCCCTTCTGTTTTTGTCACATTGGAATTAAGATCATGAGTACTCTCAGCTGCTGACTACTTCTTAATACTCATTGCGAATGAGAAGGACTTACCTCTCATCTTCTGGAGTGTGTGGAGTTATTCCTGGCTTGTAAGTATCCAGCAAACTCTGTTGGATGATGAGTTGGGTGTCAACGTCAGCGTCTGTGTCCTCGTCACTGCTGCTGTAGTTATCCATGTGAAACTTGGATAGGTTTACTTTCAGGTCAGAAGCAATTAAAATATTTTTCCAGTTGTGAAAAGATTTTTCAAGTGCTTAAAAATATAGATGACATTTAGAAAACTAGGAAATTGTTAGGATGGATAAATGAAGAAAATGCAAAATTTTAAAACAAAGAATACATTTAAAATCTCCCATGATTTTAAAACGTTTCTGGACTGCCATGGTCAACATAAATGAGAAGTTTCAGTAAATAGACGTTACCTAAAGCTTAGTCAAGAAAATCCTTTCATGTGAGACCTGGCGCATGAATCATTGCCAACTGTGCACAAGGATTAATATCTAAAATATATAAAGAACTGCAAGATGTAGGTAGCCAAAGCCTGAGCTAGCTACTGACTGGGCTAATGAGCTGTGCAGACAGCCCTCAAAAGAAGAATTCAAGTGGCCAGTAAACTGGTTGCATAGTGCCAGAAGGTGCTTGGCAGGCTTCTGGAGGGGGTATCAGTAGCCCTACCCAGCCCTGGGCTCTGCACACCACAATAACGGCATGCTTAGGAAGACGCTCCCAGAGACTGAGACCTCACTGCTTTCTGACTGGCTGTGACCCCTGTTCCACAGGAGGGAATCCATGCCTGGTACTGTCACTTCAGCCCTCCTGCTTGAGCTGCTCAGAGGCTCCTGCAGGGAACCTACTATTGCTGCTTTACTAATGGAAATGCTGTGAAAGTGCTTTCTAAATATTTATGTTTACAACCATAGATTTATGCTGCTCTAGTCTTTGGTATAGAAGCTCCTGTTTGCCATGAGTAGTGGCTAATGCAGAGACTCATAAATGGTATAAGTAACTCTGAGTGTTCAGCTATGGATGGGTCATAAATCAACATTCCCCATATCAAGGAACATTGAGGAGGAAGGGCCAGAAGGTATGAGCTGGCCGATGAGAAGGAGGGCTGTAAATGACTTTTGGACAGGCTGTGGTTGCTGCACACACCAATGCCAGCAGCTATGGTTCTAGCACAAGGCCGATACAAAATGAAGCCAGTCTAATTCTAGCAC
>NW_026591918.1:4576352-4578843 GCF_907164565.1 Psammomys obesus | reverse complement strand
GTCTAATTCTAGCACAAGGCCGATGATACAAAATGAAGCCAGTCTAAATGCCACATGGTATAGGAGAGACCCTGTGCGGCCCTGCATCCACCTGAAGATCTCTTGACGTTGATGGCTGCTGGGGGAGAGAAAGGCACTTTCTTTTAGGGAGGGATGCTGCTTCTGGTGGGTCGCTCATGCGGGACAGCCCCACAGCCATGTACCCATGTGGGCAGCACCAGTCAGGTGGTTTTTGATAGCCATAAACTAGAGACCATGAAACTGGGAAGGGAGACAGAGGGGGAAGTACAGGAGGGATCGTGGTGGATGGATACCGAAATACTTGTTTACATTCTTGAACGTTTTACACAAAAGACAAACCCAAGGAAAATGGCCGCTTATTATCTGAGGCCATATTCAACACTGACTCCCTGGGCCATTAGGGAAATGCAAATTAACACTGCTCTGTGGAGCTGAGGAGATGACTCAGTTGGTGCACAAATATGAGGACCTAAAGTTGCATCACAGCATCCATTTCTAACCCTAGCACCAAGGGGACAGGGTTAGCTGAAGTGATCGAGCCAGCCCAGCGCTCAAGAAGAACAAGAAAGGGTGAGCTTATTAAGAAGTAAGTCTCAGAGGCTGAAAATATTCTAGGCCTAGGTTAGACTGTAAGGAGGCTAGAAGCTTCCAGGACTAGGCCTAGGTTAGCAGACAAAGGCAGTAAGCCTCCAAGACAACAAATGAAGCAGGCAAATAAAAGTTCCTTTTACAACTGGCAAGCTTTTCTAGTGCCCACCCTCAGGAATTCACAGCCGCTAGAGTAACCTGCAAGAAACCGGAACAAGATCAAATTCTGGCACAGATGGAACAGATGAATCCTCAGCCCCATCCCTCACTGCAGAACGATAGCCAGCTGACATTTTCTAGGGGAGTGAAAATGTGTTTTTTAAAGGATTCCCATGCTCCAGTGGAGAGCCTCACCCACAGCATGCACGCGTGCACGTGCACACACACACACACACACACACACACACACACGGGCAGCACTAACTGGACTTAGTGAATTATAAAAAGGTCATGAAGCTGGGAGGAGGACGTGATGGGGGAATATACAAGCATATCATATGGAGAACCATAGAGGAATGCACACCCCACACCAACCTTTGCACATCACACACATGCTACATGAAGGTAGAAAGGGGGCCAGAGAGGAGATGGTCTTAGGGAGGGAGGAGGGCTGAAAGGAGTGACGGAATGCACATGGCACGAAGGGGGACTGCACGGGGAGGAAGAGGCTCAGCGAGAGAAGCGGGGGCACTACTGGAACGAGGAAGACTGGGTATGACAGAATGAAGGAGAATGCCATAGGAAAATCCATTTGTACCCTACGGAACTTAAGGCAAAGAAAATTTAAAATAATAAACAACGCCCCAATCTATTTGTAAATAAACAATCAAATGAAACTTTAAAGGGCTTTTTAAAAAGTCCAGGTCATTTTACAGTTTTGAAAGTGTTTATTATTGATTTATTTTAGTCACGGATGGTGAGTTTTTCTCAATGATTATAGCGTCCAAAAGATTACCTTTTCTGTTCACAGTGAGTGTCGTGCTAAGAATACTATTTTGCCTAGTAAACACTAACCGTGAGCATGCTGTGGGAATAAATACACCACAAAGAACAAGAACAGTAATAGTTAAAAACAGCCAGTGCATTAGGCAAAAGCACATTATTGCTTTAATATAGACTAGACTCCCAAAGATGAAGTTTTACCTTTTTTTTTTTTTTCCTTTTTAAATATCCTCTAGGACTGCTCCGAAGTTTCCACGCTGCAGGTGGGTCTGGATCTCCACTCCCCTCTGGTGAGCATTATAAATAGCCTTACTATAAATACTTGATCACAAGACAGTCTGGCTTGTTCTCCTTGTTTTTCACATGTGGATGGATTTGTGCTGTTCAGAAATATGGGCTTTATTTTCTGCTACATTCATCAAATTTAAAAGATTTCATCTTATTTGGAAGATATGTAGTATTTGCAGGTGGTTGGCCATGAAAATCATTTTGTTGTTGTTGTTGTTGTTCACTGTTTTTTTAGTGTTTGTTTTGTTGTGTCCAAGACAGGATTTCTCTGTGTAGCCTTGACTGTCCAGGACTGGCTTTGTGGACCAGGCTGGCCTGACTGCCTGCCTCTGCCTCACAGAGTGCTGGGATGAAAAGAATTCATTTTCTTAAGACTTAGGCATATAGCCACTGGAAACTTGTCGCCTCCGAGGCTTCCTGCCTCTGTCTGCTAACCTAGGCCTAGTCCTGGAAACTTGTCGCCTCCGAGGCTTCCTGCCTCTGTCTGCTAACCTAGGCCTAGTCCTGGAAACTTGTCGCCTCCGAGGCTCCCTGCCTCTGTCTGCTAACCTAGGCCTAGTCCTGGAAACTTGTCGCCTCCGAGGCTCCCTGCCTCTGTCTGCTAACCTAGGCCTAGTCCTGGAAACTTGTCGCCTCCGAGGCTCCCTGCCTC
>NW_026591918.1:4528933-4576342 GCF_907164565.1 Psammomys obesus | reverse complement strand
CTCCGAGGCTCCCTGCCTCTGTCTGCTAGCCTAGGCCTAGTCCTGGAAACTTGTCGCCTCCGAGGCTCCCTGCCTCTGTCTGCTAACCTAGGCCTAGTCCTGGACGCTTCTAGCCTCTTTGCAATGTGACCTTGGCCTAGAACCTTTTCAGCCTCTGAGACTTCTTAATAAACTCGCCCTTTTTTGTTCTTATTTAGCTCTGGGCTGGCTGGATCAATTCAGCTGTTTTGGCTCAAACTACTCTCCCAGCTGATTTAATCAGTCTGGCTTCTCTCTCAGCCTCTGAGTTGCTCTGTCTGAGCCTCAAACTAACTCAAGCAATCTGCTCTAATCTACTGGCTCCTTCTCATTCTCTGGCTTATTCCATCTTCACCAGAGTTCTCTCTCTCTGCAACCTCTCTCTATTACTGTCCTGGTAAAAACTGCCTCCTTTCCCTCTCCCTCTCTTAATCCTTCTCCCTCCCCCCTCTGTAGTTTCCCTTTCCTCTCCTCCAGAGAGTCGGGCATATCCTAGTCTGTCAAATCTTTCTCTAATTTGTCGCTTTCTCTGCCACTCAATTAGACATCATGTTCAAACATGGGTGCTTCCTTCTACAAATTAACTTACTTTACCTTCATTGTTTGGGATTAAAGGCATCTTTAATCCCACTACACCTGGATAAATAAGCTATTTATTTATTTACCTGAAACTTGCTCTATTCCAGGCTGGCCTTGAATTCAGATCTGCTTGCCTCTGTTTCCTGGATTAAAGGTGTGTTTGTATTCCAGCTTGATCACATAGAACTAAAAGATCTTTGGATGTGATGGCTCTTGCCAGAACAGCTATATTCTGAATTAACTTTCTTCTATAAACCAGAATTTCTTAATTAAAAGGAACCAACATTTTGCTCTGATGCATTATCAAAAGTAATTTACCTGCCTCTCCTAGTAGCAGTGGCTGTAATCCCAGCTGCTGGGGAGGCTAAGGCAGGAAGAACCAAGGTTCAAGGCCTGACTGGGCTACAAGGTGAGTTCATAGCTAGCCTGGACAACTTAGCGATACCCTGTCTCAAAATAAGTGGACTGGGGTAGCAGCGCGCGCATGAGGTCCAAGGTCCCCAACACCATTTCAAAACAAGGTCCCCCAGATTCACTGTGTATGCACACCTATGTACTCCCCGAGCTGCAGAACCCTGGGAACCCTAAAAAAGGAATTACAACACAACACAACACAACTTCGTTTTGAATTTGTGTGTCCAGGTGTTGCACGCGCATGTGTGGAAGCCAGACATCGACGCCGGTGTATTAGCCCTCAGAAGCCGCTTGTGTGCCTGCACGTGTGTGCGCGCCATGGGAATGGCGGTGCCCGTGGAGGCCAGAAGGTGGTTATGGATCCTCTGGAACTGGGGTTACAGGTGGTTGTGAGCAGTGGGAACTGACCCCGGGCCCTCTGCAAGAGCAGCAAACGCTCTTACTCGCTGAGCCGTCTTTCCCGCCGCCGCCTTGTTTACTGTGACCTGGGGCTTGCTAGTTCGGCAGGCTGGCCGTGAGTCTCAGGGATCTGCCCTGAAATTACACCTTCCCAGCCCTGGAATTACAAAGTAGATGTCATTACATTCAGCTTTTTAAAAACTTAATTTTTAAAATTATGTGTAGATTTGTTCATCTGTGTGTGGGCTTCTGCACACGCGCAGTGGCCACAAGAGCGAGAGGAGGGTGCTGGACCCTTGGAGCTGGCCTTCCAGGCCGCTGTGGGTGCTGGGAGTTGTTCTCGGGCCCTCCGCGAGGGCAGCAGGGTATCTGGCTGCCGAGTCATCTCTCCAGCTCCCAATCCAGATTTTGTCTGTAGGTTCTGGGGATTGAACTCAGGTCCTCGTGCCGGAATGGCAAGTACTTGACCCACTGAGTGATCAAGCCAGCCCTACAGCAGAATACAATTTTGGCATAATTTAAATTTTGTTGAAATATTTATAACCCCTCCGTGTATGTTAACATTATCACAGCACACCGAGTAATAAGAGCATCAGGTACTAACAATAGCAAAGAGGCCGGGCAGGGGTGGCGCACGCCTTGCATTCCAGCACCCTGAAAGCAGAGGCAGGAGGATCTCTGTGTTTGAGGCCATCCTGGTCTACAGAGTGATTCCAGGACAGCCAGGACTACACAGAGAAACCCTGTCTCGAAAAACAAAATACCAAACCAAACCAAACCAAACCAAACCAAGAGAACCTTTAAGCCAAAACAATGACAGAGAGGAGACAGTCACCCAGCTGTCTCCGCGGGTAAGCTGAGGAGCGGAGTTCCAGTCCCGGGATCCCAAGGCGAAAGCGGATTATCAGCTCCCTACGGCAGTTCGTGATCCTCACGTGCACACTGCGGCATGCGCGCCCTCCCACCTCTCTCCATACACAGGCTGGCAACACTGCTGGTTTTCCTCTGCCACCTTCACTTCCTCGTAGACGCAGGCTGTCTTTAACATTTCCTCCCTGTACTTACAGGTATCTGAGGTGTTCATGCGCGATGACTTCAGGTGGCTCAGAAGAAAGAACTCAACGATCGGGGCTGGAAAGGGCAATCCTAGTGAGAGAATATGCCTTCTAATATAAATTAGATTGCAGCCACCTGACTGCCCAACACTTAGGTCTTTTTTGTTCTGTTTTTAATCTATTATTTTTATGAATTACAGTTTATTCACTTTGTATCCCAGCTGTATCCCGCTCCCTCGTCCCCTCCCAGTCCTGCCCTCCCTCCCTCTTCTCCTCCCATGCCCCTCCCCCAGTCTACTGATAGGCAGGTCCTCCACTTAGGTATTTTTTTAATCAACCTTTAAGAAACTAGATGAAATCTACAAAGATTTTCATATGCTTCAAAGTAACAGTTTGCTTTCCATTTTCCCTGAGGGTGTCTAGCTAAACTTACAAAGGAATCTGGTTATGGGACTTTTCTAATGGAGGGTGGAACATTAGACAGACGGGGCACAGACAAGGTCAAAGAATGACGCCACAATATTCAGTTTGGAAACTTCATTTTCTTAATTGTCGGGCTTAGTTGTCCAGCTGGCACAGCAAGGCCACCCCTCGCTTGACCCAGTGCTGAGCGGGCTGGTCTGTTTTCAGCAGCATGGCGATGACGAAGTTGGTGGAGTGCCCGGTAGTAGAAAGCGTCCCTTTGCGCTCGCTCGTCTTGTACAGGGGACAGTTATAGGATTTGGACTTCACAATCTCAGACTTCTTATCTGGGGAAAGAAAAGAGAGAAACATATCCATTAAAAGGAGGAAACAGCCCCTGTCTCTAAAAGGTAAACACTTGTTTACCTTGTAGTAGGATGGCCAAGATCTTGAGTGTGATCTTTGGAAGATTTTTAATAGTTGGTATATCAAGGCAAGCACTTTCATATGGTACTTGAGTCTAGGTCTGGAAATCAGGACTTGATTATAAAGTTTTGTTCTCTTATGGGGCTGGAGAGGAGAGAGCTCAGCAGTGAAGAGCACCGGCTGCTGCTCCAGGGACCCTCAGGCGAACGTCCAGCACCTTCCTCTGGCAGCTCACAACCTTCTGCGGTTCTAGACCCAGGAGATCTGGACCCCTGCCTCCACAGGCACCTGCACACATGCGGCACACAGACACACACATAAATTAAAAACAGAACTCTCTAAAAATAACCGTGTGCATACATGTGTGTCTCTTCGTGTGGGGATGGGAGTACATGAATGTAAGTTCAACGGCCCATGGAGTTCAGAAGGGGACACGGGATCCCCTGGAACGGAGGTACAGTTGTAAGCCATCCAACGTGGGTGCAGGGAGGCAACTTAGATCCTGGAAGAGCAGCAAGTGCTTATAACTGCTGGGCCATCTCTTCAGTTTACTTAAAAACAAACAAAAACAAACAAAAATAAAAACAATGATGGGTCTTTAGTCCCAGCACTCAGGAGGCAGAGGCAGGCAGAGTTTGAGGCCTGAGTTTGAGGCCAGCCTGGTCAAAGAGCAAATTCCAGGGCAGCCAGGGCTACATAGAGAAACTCTGACTCAAAAAAACCAAACATAACCAAAACCAAAACAAAAAGAAAAAAAGAAAGGGGTAAAGTTGACCTCTTTTCCACATGGCTTCCATATGGGTCTTAGATCTCCTGGTTGGCTCTAAGGCCTATGGGTCTCTTACAGCCAGAAAATGCTCATCCAAGGTGTGGAAAGGCGAAAGAGAGGCTGACACACCATGAGACCCATCATAGGAAAGTGAGTATAGAGTAAACAAAATGGTATCTTAAAAAGATGGTTATTTGCTCATTTCTGTGTCATGAATGTAACTTCTCTTCGAATGTGTGCCATGTGTGCGGGGCCTGCTGAGGCCAGAAGAGGGTGTCAGATCACCTGGAGCTAGCGTTTGAGCAGGCCAGAGATACCACGACCCCTGGAGCTAAGAGGTGGGAGCTGGGAACTGAACTGTACCCTCTGGAAGAATAGAAAGCACTCTTAACAGATAAACCATTTCTCTAGCCTTAAAAGTGTAGCTTATATAGATTAGGAACACAAAGAAGCAGAACAATGTACCCAAAATAATATAAAATGCCACAATATATTTACAGCACAGATATTCCACCTTTTATGAATCATAACTGAATTAAATCCTAAAAGGTTGGAGAAAAAACTTATTAAGGGGAACAATTAGTTTCTGCCATTACTCTCTGTAAAACTCAAATGTATTTTGTTATGTATTTACTTGGTTTTATCCATATGATGGGCATCAGGTCAAACAAAAGTTTGGGGTGTTGTTCAGCAAGCAGTCCACTGCAAAGAGAAATCGAAGGACATTGTTAGTAATTTCTGAAATTTGCTCATTAGAACGAGATTGCTAATTGGACATTGGCCTTCAATATAAGAGAGGACCAGAGAAACAAAAAATTATTCTATTTATATAGAGAAGAGGAAGAATGGAAAGGGGAAGAGTAAAGGGAGAAGGCGGAGGCTATGAAGAGTTGAGAGAAACAAATGAAGATTATGGAAAGACAGTGTAAAACAGTGAACACATATCAACATCTGCCAGTTTTTATGCTCATGAAGTAGACACTGTGGTTCCGCATTCCACCCTCACAATGATCATGTCAACTCTCAGTCCACTGACAGAGTATGAGCTCAAAGACTCTGAATAATCTTTTCAGGGTCAAGATTCAAGTATAAACTGGGCATGTCGGCTCACTGCGTCAGCTCAGTACAAGAGAAGCTGAGCCAGCAGACTACTGTGAGTCCAGAGTGAGACTCTGACAAACAAGATCAAACAAAATAAAGTTAAAAAAGTCTGTCTCTCTAGAGAATCTGTTTTGTTAGGAAGAAAGGAAAACTAGGTAATAAAAGAAGGCAAAAGAAGAAAAAAGGAATAAATTGAGGAGGTGGTAAGAGCAGCCATGGTGGTACACGTGAGTGGGACAGTGCTGAAGAGGACGAGGTGGGGGACAGTTCACTGAAGCCTAGCTTGAACTACTTTTGTGAGGACTGTTACTCAGAAGCATGAGTAGTTTGCCTAGCATGAGTAAGGCCTTGGGTTCAAGTCACAGAACACACACACACACACACACACACACAAACAAACGACAGAAGAAAGATGGAGAGAAATGAAGTCTATATAGCTGGTTATGGTAGTTTGAGTTTGGAGATGCAGTTTGGAATTTGCCCAGTTTGTTTTAGATCTTGTTTTGGCTCAGTATTTTCCTCATTGGGCTCCCTTCCTACTTTGGAATAATAATGTATATCCTGTGCCTTTGTACGTTGGAAGTATGCTCATTGATTTTGTAGGGGTTTAAACTTAAGAGATTGCCATGAATCTCAGAAGAGACTTTGAGCTGTGGACTTTTAAACAGTGTTGAGACTGTGATAGCCTATGGGGATTTTTGATGTTGGACTGAAGGCATTTTGCATTATGATATGGCTACAAGCCCACAGAGGCCAGGGAGTGGACCGGGCCTCGCCATGACCTTGTCTTGAAATTATCTTTGTGCCTAGGCATGGTGGCACACGCCTTTAATCCCAGCACTCAAGGAGGCAGAGGTAGGCAGATCTCTGTGAGTTTGAGGCCAGCATGGTCTACAAAGTGAGTCCAGCACAGCCAAGGCAACACAGAGAAACCCTGTCCTGAAAAAAGAAAATTATCTTTGTAGAATTACTCCCTCGTCAGTGATTTCTCCTACCTTCGTCTTTCACATGCTTGGGAGCAAAGTCCAACCCTGCCTTTGAAGATAGATAGTTTTTGGACCAGGAAACTATCTTTACCAGGAAAAGCTTAGTAGTTTCCTTTTATCTTCCTAAAAACAAAGCTGGAAATCTTTCTCTTTCTCACACAAACCCACACACATACAATACACACACAATCAAATGTAAACAGAAGATTTCCATTCGCTAGATGGGAACTTTGTTAAACTGTCAGTTGTTTAAACTCTATTCAGTCCTACACGTTACAAGATGGAAGGGAGCTGTTATCAAGTAGAAGCAAAAAACAATAATAATTTTGGCTAACTTTTCTACTAATGAGACCACTAGAATATCTGCAAAAATTCTTAGGTACTAAAAAACAAAAAAATCACTCAACTGTCCCAGCTTGAACAATGAACAACTTGTGTAAGGATTCTGCTAATATATTACTCCTCATAGAAGAGCTCCTTTGGTTTGAAAGAAGACGGGAGAGCATCTATCTAGCTATGATTAATCTACAGCAACAGAGGGTTTCACATTCAAAGTACTGACGTGTTCCTGTTCCATCGTGCTCCATCAAGATATAACCCGTGAATATAAACACCATCTTCTGGTGAATTGTTAGCGATATCAGAAGAAATCACCTGGAGAGAGAGACCCACTCTATTAATGTTGCTCACCACAGACCTTCATCTCATGGAGAAATCTCTGCCAAATGATAAGAAACACTAATATAAAAACTTGTTAGACTATAAAGTTTTTCAGCCGTAACCTACAAAAGTATGTATAGCTATTGGTTTGCGTATGCATGTGTATGCACACTCTGGCAGATGCATGCATGTGTGTGTGGAGGCTAGAGGTGAGCTTTGGGTGTCATTCTTTCAGAAGGGTCCATCTTAGTTGACTGGACAGTGAACCCCAGGAATGACCTGTCACCTCTCCAGCACTGGGATTAGAGGTGCTTGTCACCTGCCCAGCATTTTCACACAGGTTCTGGGAGCAGAACTCAGGTCCCCATGCTTCTGTGGCAAGCATTTTACTCACTGAGCGACCTATCCAGCCTTGGAGAGTTATTTTGAAGGGTTTTATCAAGTTTTACTGTACCTCACATTAATTTTTATCAATGTAAGAACAATACTGGATTATTTGTATCAAATATTGAGATTATGAAAGTTCTAGATATAACAAGACAAAATACATACTTTATAAAACACAATGAAAAGAACAGTAATTTAATTTGATTATATGGGGCCGTAATATGTAAAATTTGCATATTCTTCTTGCTTAAATATACGGCTGATTTAATATCATACTGTTGATTTAAAGGCGTGACCTTTTATACCTCAAATTCGTAGCCTAGTAAATCAATAGGGATGGTGTATTTTCTGGCATAATTCTGCATAGCTCCAGTTAAAAAGGCTTGGGTGAAAAAGAAACCAGAGATCCAAAACACATCTGGTTTCCCCATAACGAACCACTCCTGTAAAGGGAAGCAAAACACATTTTTACAAGTGTCACTGTACACACAAGCCATGATTTTGATTTTCATCTACGTTGCCTGCACTCTCCATCATGAGACTGTCCCTGCTATCAAATGCTCTTCCCCCTTTCTTCTCCTAGTTATTCTTCCTGGAAATTCAACATGGTCTCAGCACTGATCTGAGTGAACTGAATTTGAAAGAGTCAAATCTCCTGCAAAAAGGCCAAATGTAATTATATTGCTCAGCCCAATGAAGCGCCACCATCTTAAGAAATTTTCCCCACCCACTAAAGCTGTAGCCGGTGCTATCTGGACCTTGAGCTCTGGTAACCCCTTGTCTGTGGGATCAGGGGTTCTCCATCTTTTTTTTCTGCACAGTCCTCCCACTCGTGTCTACTCAATAGCTGACCAATGTCACTGAAACACACCTGACCATGCGTAGTTTGGACCAGATTTGTCGTCTTGCATAACTGCTCAACCACCCAGCAAAGTAAAACCAAACCTCCTAGCCTCCTAGTCAGGATCCTTTATGATCTGGCCCCAGCATGTATTTTACAGTGTGCCCTTTACTTTCAGGAATTCTTTAATTAGCCAGGACTACGTGGCGGCCCTGTCAGTGTGAAGTAGGCCCTATTTCTCAGCCTCTGAGAAGGGAATACTGCCCTTCTTTCGTAGCCCCTGCACTTCAGTCCAGCCTTGCGGGGCTGTACAACCATATGTACCTCCTGAAGTGGGGCATGTGATCACTATCGGGCCAATCGTAAAGTCATGGCACCAAGTAATACAGCGTAAGCAAAGATGCGGAAGCACTTGCTACAACTCTTGGGAAACACCCCATTCTGAAAGTGTGCCTGTAACTCTATCCACAGTGTACCTTTGTGCAAACATAAACCGTGAGATGAGAAAGCAGAGGAGCCATGAAAGAAAACAAGTTTGTTGCCTTATTCTTTCCTGTGCCCTGAACATCCTTGTGTATGGGAACACACATGTGAGCACATGTGTATGTACCTGTATCCACACATGTTGGGTGACCGCTGGGAAGGGAGAGTCAAGGACCCATTTTTGAGAGCATAGAAAACAAAGCTCTGATTTTTTTTTTAAAAGATATATTACGAATACAATGTTCTGCCTGCATGTACGCCTGCACGCCAGAAGAGGGCACCAGATCTCATTATAGACAGTTGTGAGCCACTATGTAGTCGCTGGGAATTGAACTCAGGTCCTCTGGAAGAGCAGCCAGTGCTCTTAACCTCTGAGCCATCTCTCCAGTCCCCCCAAGCTCTGATTTTTAAGACAAAGGACAAATATTGATAAATCTAAGTTTTGGGCCCTTTTATAACTTCCTTTGTGTATTAAAATCACAAGATAACATTAAACAGCAGTGTCTGGGAATCACAGACTTAGAACTTTCATAAATATAACTATCACTTGAGTTCGACTAAAGTATAATTTCTATTTTCTACTTAGTATTTCAAAAAGTGTGCATTTTATAATATTCATACTTTGGTTAGATAACCAGGAAACTACTAATCACATTCCATTCAACCTGGGGACATTAAAATGATCACAGTTGATTACTAATATCTCTCCATTCAATGGTGACAAGTATATATTGTGCTTGTAATTTCTGGCAATATTTGGATGAGTAATTTTTCACTTGAATAATATATATTTTAGGTATAAAATTATCTATCTATCTATCTATCCATCCATTTGTCTACCTATCACCTGTCTACCTAATATTTTACCTCTAAAAAGTTCAGCCGTGCTAGGAAATCTGTGATGTAACTTCCAAGGGGCTTCAGACTTGGGTAGGATCGCGCTGCCCATGCTTCTGGGACCTTCCCAATAAGCAAGCTGCTTGAAAGTGCTTCCAGCGCAGAGTCCATCACAACTACCCCTTTAATAGCCTTCTTAAGGTCCCGGAGGGTGTTACGGATAGTTCTAATTAAGCTGAAATCAAAGAAACCATGTTATCAACATGTATTTCATAGTAAACATCAATGTACAATCTGCAAAAGAGAAGATGGCAGGAAACAGTCACAGCCTCTTTGTAGGCCTGTTTCCCAAAGCATGGCTGTGCCCACTTGATAGATAGTGTGTGAAGTAAGTGTAGGTACCATTTGTAGGTATTTTTTCATTTTAGCCATTACATACTTTCTTTTTTTTAAAAGATAGGGTCTTACTAGGTAATCCTGGATGACCAGGAACTGGCTATGTAGACCAGACTGGCCTTGAACTCACAGAGATGCTCCTGTCTCAGCTTCCTGAATATTGGGATTAAAGGTGTGCACAGCCACAAGTGGTATACTGTTTTAAAATATAGAATAATACAAGTAGCATATCAATTTATTATTATTTGATGTTAGTATAAAATAATACCACATTTTCTTCTGGCTATTACTTCCGAGGACTTAGATAACTTTAAAGATTACATATTGATAAATTGTAAATGTATATGTTTATGGAATATAAGGTGGTTTTATAATTTTCAATACAATTAGAAAATCATATTAAACATGTCACTGCAAATATATCCTATTTTGCCATGAGGACACTGGAAACTTATATTTCTATGGCACTGAAATGTAACACGTGCAGAATTATTATCCATATCAGGCACACTGTGGGACTAATGTGACAAAGCAAGCCTCCCCCTTCTGTCTAGCCGAGACTTCACACACCCTGACTCCCAGCCCCAAATCCTCCCATCTCCCAGGGTTGGATAACCACTATCCCACTCTGCTCAGATAAGATTAGTTGTTCGCAAAAATGAGAACGTGCAGTATTCGTCGTTCTAGGTTTGACTTATTTCACTTAGCGAATAGTCCTCAATTCCATCACTGTTGTTACAAATGACAGAATTTCTCCCTTTTTAGAAATAAATCCTATTGTGTGGATGTAACGCATGGATACAAGTTGATTCTGTAACACAGTAATTGCGGATAGGAATGCAGTGAGCATAGGAGTAGGAGTAGACATCTTTTTGACAAAGTGATTGAAAATCTTTGGGAAAATACTCAAAACTGGGACTGCTGGGTGGCATGGTAATATTTTTTGTACCTTTCTGAGGACCCTCCATGCTGTTTTCACATAATGACTGTCCTAGTTTCTTTTTCGCTGGCCATCTTCATGAGAATGAGGGATGGCTCTTATGATTTTCATTTGCATCCTTCCTAGGTGCTAGTATTGGCCTTTATTCTAAGATTTGGCCTTTGGATATGGTCTGTGAGAATGTTCAAGCCTCTTGCCCATCGATTAATCATAATATTTGTTTTATTTCTGTAAGTTGTATGAGTTCTTTATGTATTTTATATATCTCTCATCACATGATTGTTTCCTTTGATCAGAGAATCTTTGTATTTTGAGGTTATTCTACTTGTCTGTATTTGCCCTGGAGGGTGGGGGTCAGATCTTACAGAAAAAAATCACTGTGCTGATCAAAGTTATATAATATTCTTTCACGCTTTCTTTCAGCAGTTTATAGTCTCCGGTCTTTGGTGAGGAGAAGCGAGCCCAGGGCCTTATGCACGCCAGGAACGCAGTCTCTCGTTTCGGCACACCCTCAGCACACACACACACACACACACACACAGGTGTGGGTTAGGCTTCAGCTGTTTGGAGTCGGCTCTGCATGTGGCATGACATAGGCCTTTCGCCCTGTGCACATCCGGTGTCCCCAGCACCGCTCATGACAAGAGAGTAGCTCCTCCCTTGTGCATCACTGGCAGCACTGTCAAACATCAGTTGATTACAGACGCACGTTTTCCATTCTCTCTCTTCTGTTCCACTGGTTAATGCTGTTTCAGTTACTACCATTTTTTTTTTTTTTTTACTATACTTTGAGTTTAGGTAGTGTGATGTCTCCAGCTTTGCTCTTTTTGCTGGTAACTACATTAGATATTTGTGATACTTTCTGATTCTTTATGAATTATATGAATTCTAGGATTGTTTTTCCTATAGCTATAAGATATCACATTTGAACCTTCATAAGGGTTTTTTTTTTAATTTATTTTTGGAGGACCCAAGTTATGTAAGCAAAGAATCACCCAAGGGAAAATATTAGGTAATGACATTACAGGTACCGTGCAAATACAGGCAAAGTTGAAAAAAGGTGTGCAAACAGGACATGGTGGCATACAAATTGTATACTAGTGATTTAGACAGGGTTTCTTTGTGTTTGGGGCCAGCTTCGGCTATATAGTGAGTTCAAGGACAGTCTTGCTATATAGCAAGATTTTTTTTTTCACAAAAACAAAACAAAAAAGTGTTATATAATGGCTGAAAATAGAAACCCTGTATCAAAGCATAAAGTACATATTGATTTTCAAACACTTTTCTACTTACACTTAACTGCTGAAAATACCATAAACACACCTGGAATGGATGACGAGGCCCAACTAGCTGAGAGATTGCATATTATTATATATATAGTAAAAATACTGAATTATGGTTGCAGATGTAGCTCAATGGCAGTGCATCTGCCTAGCATCGATGAGGCCCTAGGTTCCAATCTCCAGCGCCACAAAACAAAGAGGCAATCAAACAAGCCCCCAAAAGATCCCAGAGTTAAAGAGAGCAACGTGGCATTTTAATATAGTTTCCTTTTTTGTTTGTTTTGCTTTTTTTTTTTTTTTTTTTCAAGACAGGTTTCTATGTATAGCCCTGGCTGTCCAGGAACTCTCTTTATAGTCTCAAACTTACAGAGATCTTCCTGCCTCTGCCTCCTGAATGCTGGGATTGAAGGAGTATGCCACCATGCCCAGCCTTATAGTTTACTTTAATATATCAGCAAGTCCAGAAAACAAAATAAATATGAAAATATTACAGGAAACTCATAACAAAAATAACTTTCTATTTCTTGGTCCAATATTGAATTACAAGAAATTCAATAAAAGTCGTAGTAAGTAATTTGTTTATCGTAGGAGATGTAATCAACTTCAGGAAGAAAAGGGAGCCAGGCACAGCAGTGCACACCTGTAATTCAGCACCCCCAGAGGTGGAGGTGGCAGGTTTATGAGGTCAAGGCCAGCGAGAACTTCATAGCAGGTTTGAGATCAGCTTGGGCTATATTCTGTCCCAAAAACCAGCCAACAAATAAACAAGATCGGGTCTAAAGGTTAGTTGATGGTTAACCTGGGCCGCAGCACTTAAAAATAAAGAGAAAGGAAGCATATATCAGGGTCAGAAACCGCTGAAAGGGCATATAGACCCAGCCGAGCCTCACTCTGTCCTTCTTTTTAAAACGATCTGTCTTTTTAATCATGTGTGTGCTTGGGTATCCGCGTATGGGAACAGCTGCCAGTGGAGCAAGAGGAGGGAGTTGGCAACCATGGAGCTGGAGCTACAGGTGGTTGTGAGCTGCCTGATGAGACTGCTAGGAGCCAGGCCCAGTGCTCGTAGCCACCGGGCCGTCTCTTCAGCCCTGTCTTTACTTTGTGAAGAGGACAGTAACAGATGAGAAGTCACATGAATAATGACTATTTATAATCAGTAAGAATAGATATTTTTCATCATCATTTTTACATTATAAAAAAGTTTCTCCTGAAGCAAAAGGCTATGGTACTTTACAAAATAAATGGGGCATTTTAAAATCAACACTGACATGTCATTTTGTCAGCTTCGGCTGGTTGCTTCCTGAACTCCTGGGGATTTACTCACTTGTTAAACCGTTCCATTTCTTGCACTAACACAGTATTCATGCTCTCCTCATATCTCACAGGGTAACTAATCAGTGCTGCCTCAATGTCAAAGTCATCTGGGAGCTGAAAGAACAGATGTTGAAAATCACAAGTGACTCTCAGAAGAGACAATGAGTTTCATTCAGTCATCATGTCAATAATGGCTAACACATAGGCAGCAATCATTATTTCCACTTCACAGACAAGGACATTGGGTTTCTGAAAAGCTCTGTAGTTCCCTTTTGTAAACTAAGTCTTGTTTTCCACTACCAATAAAAGGTACTTACAATTTTGTAACTTTTTATGTTCACTCATAATCAATTATCACTGGCTAAGTTACTCTCCTGTCAAGTAGTCAATCTTGTAAATGTAGAAATGTTCTCGGGCATAGGGAAAGAGAAAGATGTGATTTCTAGGCAATACTAACAGACACTCGGGGTGAAAAGATGATAAGGGCTTTGGAATGCTGACAAGTCCTAAGGCATTGAAGTGCACACCCCTGAGGTGGCAAAGGAGTCCCCATTCAGGGAAGGGCTGAACTGAGGGTCACACTGCCCTCCCTGCTCCAGTGTGGTTCTAAAAGAGTCTAAGCGCTGTCCCTCAAGTGATTTTGACTCTGTGAGCCTCCTTTAGCTCCAATAAATCTTCTGCCAGGCCCTTGTTGGGGATCTCATTGGAGATAGCATTCATGAAATCAGCATCCTTCCCCCACAGAGCTAAGCCATGGAAGCAGGTGTGGAGAGGCAGGCTGCAGAACAGCAGCTTGGAGGCCAGGCCTGGCTGTCGGCCTCCGTCACGGCAGCCATTGGTGCCACCCCCACCCCCCCGCTTTACTGAGCGCAGCCAGGGTGACAGTGGATCCGGCAGTGGCGCAGCCTGTGGGCTCCAGAGGCCAGATTCTGCTCTGTCAGGGTGTCTGCTGCTAAAGCATGGGCATATTTACAGTACTTGTATCAGAAGGGAACTATAAAGATTGCTGTTGAGGATCAGAATCTGTTCAAATTTCCCTTAGTCACTCTCTATTGAATTTAGACACAGAAAAAGATGATAATACAGCTTTGTTCTGCATTACCTAGTAGGCTAAGTACACTGGGCTATACCATGGGAAGGGAATGCATAGCTGCTGGCTGAGTTCTGGTAGTCACCCCCTGTGACTCCCCCCGCCTTGAACCAGCAAGTTCACAACATTCCGTTTTTAAAAAGCCTTCTACGTTTTATTTAGAAATAAAAATAAATCATATGCACATTAGTTCATCCATAACTACTGTTACTAGGAACTTAGCTATGTAGTAGGCATTTTACAAACTACTTGACATTAATGTTGTCCTTAATGTCCTCAAAAAGCTTTATAACAATTGAAACTATTCTCAGCACCTAGCGGAATTGGAAATGAGAGTATGCTAAGTAAAGCATCTTGCTAAAGGTTATAATGCTGTTTCATGGACTTTCCAATCAGATTCAGTTGCTCTTATGGCCTGAGCACCACACTGTAAGCCAAGTATTACCTCCTCGAGGATGTCTTCGGTGATCTCTAACAGGACCTGGTCAGTGCTTCCTGAGGAGCCTGTCTGTTTGGAGCCTCCTTGGGTGAGGAGCAAGGACTCAAAAAGGATTTTTGTTTGTTGAAGATCTTTGGAAATATCAACATTTTCATGTAATCCGAATATCTCGGGTTCTTGAGTAAATGGAAGTTTCTATTAGAAAACATATTAAGCACGTATCAAAAATTCACTGGGATCAGGATGCACCACTTCAAAATACAGCACTTAGCAGAACCAGTTTGAGCTAACGGCGATTTAGTATGGACAGGGTTAGAGTTTGTGCCCTCCCTTCGTCTGCCTAACAACAGAGCACAAGTTTCCACTTGTGCTGTGCCAAGGAGAGAAGACAGTGTCTTCTTAACTAGAGACAGAAAGCCGTTCTAGGGGAACCTGCCCAGATCTCAGCAAGATAACTTTATCCTCCATTAGTTTCCTCCATCTGTTCCTAATCACTTTCTCACAGTTTATGGCCCTGTAAGGTCCACGGCTTTTCCTCTGTTTTATCAGTTCTCCACAGTCGCCATGTTTTAAAGTGGCTTTATGAACTCCAAAGCAAACTGCTTCTTTTGGGTCTCAGTCCTTTCACTGAAGCTTCTGTCTACATAAAATATTAACATTAATACAAATTATATGCTTTTTCTCATTTTAAGCCCAAAAGCTTCAGATTTTCTGATGTCCAGTAATTACTCAAACAAAAACGAGTCTGAAAGTTTATTAAAATCTTTCTTGACTAAACTTGTACATTAGAGGGTACAGCTCATCATTCACTTAACACACACAGACACAGATCCAGACACACATGCATACATACACACACACACACACTGCACACATGCCACACACATAAACAGACACACACACACACACACACAGACACATATACACCACACACCACATCACACATGCACACATATACCACACACACACACACACACACACACACACACACACGCGCGCGCGCGCGCACTGACACACACCCTCTCAGATACATACAGATACACACAGATGCACACATACACACAGACACACAGACACACACACAGACACCTGTCTTGCCCTGGCTTCAGAACACCATTTACCTTAATGAATTCAATGTAGTCCTCATAAGAACCTCTGGGTGGCGCGTAATAGTTCCCACTGGGAGAAAACTTGTAATGGGGGTTTTCAATGATGGATGGGTTATAAAAGTCAGCCAGCATGGTTAGCAGGAGGCGTCTGTCCCAGTCATCTGTTACTCTTCCTCCGTAGTTACACTCCCCAGTCAGGTAAGAGATAGCTTCAAATGGGATTATGTCATATTCATTTATAAACAACTGAAGCAAAGACAAAAGTGAAAAAAGAAAAATTTTAATTCACTTATTTCATTTTTACTTTAAAATGGCAAGTTCTTTTCCTTCCCTACCTATGCAGAAAGAGGGTTGGAAGAATGATTATCGGGGTTTCTGGTGTTCAGTATTTTGTTTTGAATTACTTTGTCTCCATTCTCCGTTTTTTTCTGATATAAATACATCGCTATTTATTTTCTCACTCTTACTCTCTAGTCCAGACGGCTTCAGACTAATGCCAATAGGCCTGCTTCAGCCTCCCAGGCGCTGGGATGAAAGAGTGAGCCACCATGCCTGGCTCACATGCAGATTGTGTGTGATGCGCACACACTTCAGTGCGTGTATGTGGAGTCCAGGTCAGGACACTAAGTGTCTCTGTCTCTTTCCCTTACTGCCTTGAAATCCAGTCTCCTTGAACTGCAAGCTTGCCTCTTTGGTTAGGCTGCCTGGCCATACACTCCAGGGATTAGCCTGTCTCTGGCCCCTAATGCCGAGTTACAGGCATGAAGGTAAGTGCTGGAGATTGTAAAAGTGCTCTTTCCTACTGAGCCACCCTCCAGCCCTCAGAAAACTCTTTTCCTTTAAAAATCACATGTGACTGATGATGATGATGGTATGTGTGTGGGATGAGAACACGTGAGTGTGGGTGCTCCCAGACTGACATGGGGTCCCCTACAGGTGAAGTCACAGGCGGTTGTGAACTACCCAGCACGGGTTCTGGGAACTGAACTCAGGTCCTCGGCAAGAGAAGTATGTGTTCTTAGCCCCGGGGCCCTCTCTCCAGTCCTCATAATGGTTTTTTAAATGAGAAAAACTTAAATAGACGACATGGAAATCGCTAAAGCCTTTAAATATGGATCCCCATAATAAACTGTTTCTTTTCATGAACTAGGGTCCACTTTATCCGTGAGGGGATACTCTGCAATGACTAGAGATCAGTAAATTCGAATTGTGGTGGCTGAGAGGTGCTACTGGCATCTCTTGGGTATAGGGATGGGATGCGGTTAATGCACAGGACAACTGCCCAGACATTAACAGTGCCAATGCTGAGGACCTGATGCCTGTTTTAGGTCACCTTTCATGATGAGAGAAAAACAAGGTAATTGAAGTTTCAGGGCTGGGTCCTTGTTCCCATGGTGACATGATTTCAGTACACGAGCGTTGAAAGGACCCTGAATGACTGGGAGGGTTATTCTTTGAGGGAATGAATTATGTGATATACGAAAAAGTCTTCCCTTCCTTCTGTTTGTGGGAGGGCAAATACATGTTCTACTGGGTCTCTCCAAAACTGGAAGAGACCCCAAAAGAACTGAATGTTCCATCTGTACCATGTGCAAGAAATGAAGACAACTCTCTCCCTGTTGAGTACCCACTTAGCTGTCAGTTTTCTGCTTTGGCCTTTTGGAAAGAGCTATTGTGCAGTATGACCAGATGAGGATGGTTTAAAGACGAATCTCCTTCCATGTCCCCACCGCCTACAGGTATGAGAGCTGGATCTAGCTGATGTCTGTGGATTTCAGTGCCGGTGCTGGGAAGGTTGAGGGCAGGAGACCACCATCTTGGGCCTGGAAGATGGCGAGTTCTCAGTTGGTCGCTTACAGGTTATATGGCAAATATTTTAAATAAAATGTTCTCTGTATCTATTACTAGTTCCAGAAACAATGTTTAAATCAAAGTCATTCAACATATATTATAGTTTGTAAGCACTGATTCCAGCAACTAAACAGATTTTCAAGTTGAAGGACTTTTTTTTCAGTTAAGGTTTCTCATTTATTATTTTTTTCATTCATTATTTTAAAAAGATTATCTTTAACTCTTTTTTCCCCTTCAGCACTGAGGATCAAACTTGGGGCCTCATGAATATTAGGCAAGTACTCTACTACTGAGTCATATCTCCAGCTAAGTATCAATAATCTCCATTAAAATAACCTGTTATCTTTATTATAAAGTTTGGCACAAACACCATATAATGTATCCTAGGGGATGTTAAACAGTGATCTTTCATAAGTGCTTGTTCTGTTCTCATTTTACCTGCAGTTGCCGAATACTGATGCGTAGATCTGACTCATTAAATCCATATGGAATATTCCAACCCAGAGGACCGAATTTCTTTCTCTCTTGAACAAGGGCATGAAAAAAACAAACTCCAAAAAGCAACTTCTCCCATACCTTTAAGGCAAAAATTTTACAAGCGAAAAATCTTATTAGATTTCTATTAGTAAAACTAGAAAAACAGATAATCTATTTATCACAAGGTTCTATGGCCAGCTATCATTACACACTTCTATCTTAAAAAGGCATGTACCTAAAGACATTCTTTCTATAGAAAGCATTCATCCTATGCTTAATTCACATATCCAAAGCTAAGAAAACATAATATTAAGTGTTACTAAATGAAAATTATTACTACTCTATAAATTGTTGGTTCATGGTGCCTGTCATTCATAGATCTCTCTAATCCCAGCCCTTAGTATTATCTTATAGATTTGTGGGCATGTACTTGAGACTATACGTGCAAAAGAATGACTAATGAAGAGAATATCAATAAATTCCAGTATATGATTCCCAACTTTGTTACTTTTCATTTGGCAGTAGTAAAAGCATTTTTAGTTGATTTATCCATGACATCTTCTAGTGTTTAACATGGATGCCTTGTATGTCTCCTGTATCAGGGCCTTGGAGGATGACACCCATTTCTTTAGAGCTCTCACAATAGATTGCAAGTATATTAATGACAAATACATATGTCACATATATATGCTATATATTCATATACATACATTTATGAGCATGCCTTGCACCTAGTAGGTATTCAGTAAATACTTATTGAACAGAGATCACATCCTTTATAGAGACTATAACTCAGCATAGATGATGTAGAAACTGAAAAGCAATTGATATCATTGTTAAATGGCTAAGATATCAACAATTTATAATAAAAGATCGTATATCCTTTCAGTGGCCAAATGATGATAACTCAAATTATTGTTGGCTCAATTGTTAGAAATTACCAAAAGTATGCCAACTATTTCTGGGAGCCACATATAAAGAGTTTTATACGTGACTATGAATTAGTCACCTGAAAAAATGTTAGAACAGTGGTTTCCAAAGTATGAGCCCCAGAATCAGCAGCAGCAATTTCACCTGAGAGTAAGGACTGTATATTCTTAAGCCTCCTCCTAGATCTAATAAGTTAGGAACTCTGAGGGGTCGGGCTCAGTGAGGTCTGTTGAACAAGCCCTCTAGGAAAATCTATGGCACAGTGAGAACAAATATAGGGCGTTTACTCTCTGTGAGGGTCAGTTTTTGTCAACTTGACACAGACTGGAATTCCTGGAATCACCCAGAAAGTTAAAAAAACAGCTTCCATCAGATCGGTCTGTGAGCATGTCGAGGCATTCTCTTCATTGCTGATTGGTGTAGGAGGACCCAGCCCACGGTGGGCGGCACCATTCCTAGGCAGATGGGCCTGGGTTATGTAAGAAAGGGAGCTGAGCAAGCCAGCAAGCAGCTTTCCTCCTAGTTCCTGTCTTTGCTACTCCTTGAATTCCTGCCCTCATGTTCTTCAACGATAGGCTGTCATCAATTCATGTAAGCCAATCTTTTCTCCGTGGGTCGGTTGGGCTCATTGTTTTCTCACAGAAACAGAAAGTAAAACAGGGTATACTTTTATTTGACCTATCATCTATTTGTTTTTGCTTCCAGAGAAGTTGCTTGGTGAAGGTCACCACTGTTAACCACAAAACTAGGATACATGGCATGGAGACTAACTTTGGATCTCACAGACAACAACGATGGGTCCCAGTAATGCTTGATCCATGTTGTAATACCGAAAGGGTGAGGGGGTTTCTTCTCCAATACAGCACCCGTTTTATTTGAGTAACCTGAGCCCCAAATTAGCTCTGTTTGTGATTTTCTGTCTCTGTACCTTTTTCCTCTGATTGTGGGGCCCCAAACACCATGCAGCTTTCTCTCTTCTGCTAAGCTCTCTTCTAAAACCCTAAAGAATCTTCTCAGTATCACAAAGTGATTGTGCACAAGTAGGGAATAGAAATCATCATTTAGCAGAGAAAGTAGTCTTTGAACCATTCAGTCCTTTGTCTTACCCTCAATATTATTCTTTTTTGGCTTAATATAAAATAGTTAATGTTGGAACCAGGTATGATGGCACATATCTATGGCACATATGCAGCACTTGGGAGTCAACAGGACTGCTGTGAGTTTGGGATTAGTCAAACCCTGACTCAAAATGTTTTGGAGAGTCTGCAGAGATGGCTCTTGCTGGGAAAGCAAGTGCAAATCTGCCGTACCAATGTAAAAGCCATGTGGTAGTGTGCCTGTAACTCCAGAGTTGGGGCTAGAGACATGCGAGTCCTAGCCAGCCTAGGCAGAAGGGCAAGCTTTAGAGTCAGTGGGACCCTGCTTAAAAAAAACTAAGGTAAAGATCAGTAGAGGAAGACAGCCAATATCAATAAAGTTGTGGTTTTGTCTTTGCTATGTATTTGCTTTTTTGTGAGATTCTTGGTTTTAAAGAATTCAGACAGGGAAAATGAGTGTTATGCTGGGTCACCTAAGGTCTTCAACACCACGTGCAAAGCTGTGTACTTATTTACTTAGAGGTTATTATGCTTTACAGTTTTTATTGACATTTTCCTTTGTATTCATGACATCAATACACAGTGTTACATTTCATGAAGAAAATTTGTTTCAAATATATCATGTACTTTAATCATACTTATTTCCCTAGTCTCCCTACTATGTTTATATGGTGTGTGTGTGATTAATTCCAAGACCTGCAAATAAAAGAAAATATGTGATATTTGTCATTGTGTGTCTGGCTTGTTTTGCTTAGTATGATAATCTCCCTTGTATCCGCTTTTGGTGGATACTCAAGAGAATTCTATAGCCTGGCTGTTGTGAATGGTGCTACAGTAAACAGCCATATGAATGCTCCTGTGGTGTATTGCTTTAGAACCCTTTGAATAGTATGCTCACTAGTCTTCTGTCAAGCTAGAGTCACCAGAGAGGAGGGAGCCTTGATTGAGAAAACGCTTCCATAAGATCTGGCTGCAAGTGAGCCTGTGGCTAAGTTTCTTAATTAGTGATTGCTGAGGGAGGGCCCGGCCTGCTGTGGGTGGGGCCATCCCTAGTTTTGTAGTCCTGGGTTCAGGACAAGCAAGCCACAGAGAACAAGCCAGTAGGCAGCACCCCTCCACAGATCCGCATCAGCTCCTGCCTCCAGGTTCCCTATTTGAGTTCCTGTCCTGGCTTCCTTCCATGATGGGCTACAACTCATATGTGTAAGCCAAATAGACCCTTTCCTCCCCAACTTGCTTTTGGTCATGGTGTTTCATTACCACAACAGTAACCCTGACTAAGAAAGAAATTTATCCAGAAGTGGCTCAGCTAGGTCACACAGTAGTTCTCGATTTAGTTGTTTGAGTTATCTCCATACTAACTCTGAAGTGGCTGGACCAATTTGCATTTCTCCAAGCAGAGTGTAAGGGTTCCCTTTCATCCACATCCTCACTAGGACTTTGATGTCCTCTTGGATAGTCATTCTGGTAGGGATAAGATAAAATTTCTATGTGGTTTAGTTTGCCTTTCCCTGGATGGTTAGGAAGTTGAGCATCCCCATGAGTTTACTGGCTGTGTGTACTTCAGCTGCTGAGCACTTTGTACGCTTTCAGTAGCCCACTTACTGGCTGGGTTAGGTTTACTATTTATTTTTAAAATTTCACGGCATGTCTCCATTGCCATGGTGCTGTGTACATGAAGGCATTTTCATGCAAGTGTATATTGTACACTGAGCACATTGCCTTTGCGCCTCCGTATTCTCTTTCTCATCATCCTCTGTGGCTCATTATTTTTTTTATTTTCCTAGATAGCGTTGCTTCTACCTTGATATAATACACATATATGATTTCTTATATAAAATAGAGAGAAACACATTAGAGACTTTTTTGAGTTGGCTTAATTCAGTTAACATGTTTACATCCTTTGTACTTATTTTCCTGCAAATGGCACAACTTCACTTTCTTCATGGCTGAAAAGCCCATTTTGTTTATGTACTGTAGCTCCGCAACTTAGCTCCTCTGAATACTGCTGCAATAAATGTTTGTGTGAGGTGTCTCTGCGATGTGTTGACATGGAGCCCTCTGAATAAAGATCCACACATGTATGGTAGATCCATTTTTAGTTTTCCAAAGAGAAGATTTTTGAATTTTATTTCATGTATCATGTATGTGTCTGCTTTCTTGTATATGCACGTGTGCACACAGTGCCTGTGAGGATCAGACGAGGACAGAGGCTCCCCTGGAGCTGGCCTTACATATGGTTGTGAGACATGTAGGTGACTGAGCCGTCTCCCCAGCCTCCTGTTTGTTTGTAAATGACTGTCAATCTCACTTGGGTAAAGGCACTCTCAATGGAGGCTGAGCATTTTTCTTCTGTTTATTGAATGTTTGTATTTCATTCTTTGAGACTGTTCATTTCATAGTCTTATTTAGTGACTGAGTTGTTTAATTTCATGTTGAGTTTTTAAAGTTCTTTGTATGTTCTAGATATTCATTCTCTGTCAGATATATAGTTAGCAAAGATTTTCTCCAACTCTAGTCTGTCTCTTCAATAACTGTTTCCTTTGCTATGCAGAAGGCTTTTAATTTCATAATGTTTGAATCTTACTTCTTAATTGCTGACATTATTTCCTGAGTTACTGGAGTCCTATTTGGAAGTTTCTTGCCTGTGCCCATTTCTTTCTTTCTTTTTTTTTTTTTTTTCATTTTGCTTTTTTATTTTATTTTTAATTTTTATTTTTTTAATATTAGTTACAGTTTGTTAACTTTGTATCCCGTTCCCTCTTTCCTTCCCAATCCCACCGTCCCACCCTCATCTCCTCCCTGCCCTTTTCCAAGTCCACTGATAGGGGAGAACCTCCTCCCTTTTCATCTGACCCTGGTTTATCAGGTGTCTTCAGGATTGGCTGCAAAGTCCTCCTCTGTGGCCTAGCAGGGCTGCTCCTCCCCCAGGGGTGGGGGGAGGAAGTCAAAGAGTCCACCTTTGAGTTCATGTCAGAAACAGTCCCTGTTCCCCCTATTAGAGTACCCACTTCTGTGCCCATTTCTTATAATGTTTTCCCTACCTTTTTTCTCTGAGATTCTCAGTTTCAGGTCTTAAAATTTTTGATTCATTTGGAGTTGACTTTTGTGCAGGGTGAGAAGTGGGATCTAGTTTCACTCTAATGTGGTTTTCCCAATACCACTTGCTGGACAAGGTTTTATTCTGTAGCCCAGGCTAGCCTACAACTGCTTACATAATACAGTCTGGCCTCAAACTTGTAGCAATCCGCTTTCAGTCTCCTGAGTGCTGGCATGACAAGCATGAACCATGATGTCTGACTGAGATAGTTTTAGTTATACAATGAGAAACATAGTGTATGAAAACATTATCACTAGGATGCAAGCTCTTCAAAGGCACATTTCTCTGTATCTATGTTCTTCCTATTTTATATCTTGTACTTTGGAAAGTGCACAACACACATATTTGTTGAAGAATGATTAAATGATACAATCTAAAACACTTCTGGGCTTTAGCTTACAAATTCAATTACATTAACTTAAAATTATTTTCTTCAGTATCTACTATGTCATAAACAGAATATAGAACACTGGGAATAAAATGACAAACCAGAGAGAAACAATTTCTGCCACATTAGGAAATACACTCAGTATAGAATATAAACTAAATAAAAACCTTACATTAACATATTAATTACTATAAAAACAGAACTAGAGAGTGTTAAAAACTGGGCATTACCAGTTCTTTGCCATGGCATCCTCTGAAAAAATTAGGGTCAGAAATTGGATCAGAGAGATATGACTGGAGGAGATTTAGCCGAAGGCCCGTGGGAGGTTCGTTAGTCATTTTGACTCCATTCTGCAGAATTGTCACTGGAAACTAAGACAAAGCAAATGTAAAGTATTAGGCAAGATGACGACCTTGAGCCATAAAAATCTAAGCAAAAGTGGATTAGAAAGCAAGTATAGCAGCAGGTTATATGAAACTCTCTAAGCTTAATAATTTAAAACTCAGGAAATATCGTATAACAGACACCTAGTAAAGGTAGTAGGCTCTAGCATAAGAACTAAACATACTTTTGGAGATGGGTAGCTTGTGAGCCAAAGCCTGAAGTTTGGATTGCAGAGTTCAGGTGAAAAATCTTCACATATTTTTTCCAGTGTGGGCATCCAGGAGACAGCAAGGTGACAGTTCTGTAGACAAACCCAAGTTCCTTCTTCTACGGCCTCTTTAATCATTTTTGATGCAACTGGTCCCTGTCCTTGCCCCAGTGAAATAGCTTGAAATTTATTTCCAGACATGGCTTTATCATTTGCAAATTTCAGCAGGCCTACAAGGAGCATGAGTAAACAACACCACTTGTTACTCTGTTCCAACTTTCAGCGCCTGTGAAAGATTCTGGTTGCTTTTCCCTAAATATGAGATTTGTTAATGGATTTACAGTCCTATAACAATGTGTATTGAACAAACTATTTTAAGTTATGCTTAACTTAAAATATGCTGCCTATGCATGGTACATTTATATAGATGCAGGCAAAACATACACAGACAATAAAGTGTGTGTGTGTGCGTGTGTTACAGTACATATACTTACTGGCCATAGGATCTGCTCCCGGAGACAGCACAAAAATTAAGGGAATTGTACAATTTGAATCCAAATAACTCTTTGTCAGGTCAAATGGTGGAGGTTCTACAAATTTTTTTCCTAGCTTGTCAGTTACATAATTCGTTATAGCTGGGGTTATCTGGAAATAGAGAAGACACAGTCTTTTGAGAACAGTTACTGAAAAACAAACAAACAAAAACATTAGAATTTGAGCATAACCGCCAAAAGGCACACAATGAAGCACAGAAAATCATTAATTTCCCTAATATGTAAAAAAAATAATAATAATGTGTGAACTGATAGGACAGGAAAAACATTCCAAAGGAAAATGGACAAGGTAGATTATCTTACTGAAAAAGACATCCAAGTAAGGAAACATGTCTCCGGACTAGAGCGATGGCCCAGCAGCCGAGTGCTTGCATCTCTTGCAGTGGACCCGAGCTCTGTTTCCAACGCCCACTCCTGTCAGTTCACCACCATCTGTAGCCCTGGCTCTTCTGCTCTCTATGGGCACACACGACAGCATACTCTCTCTCTTCACACACACGCACACACACACACACACACACACACACACAGTCTTTATGGATCCTTAGAAATAAGATCTTTCCATTTAATATGGCAAAAACTGCACACGATCTCCCATCCTCGTCCCCTTTACGTAGCAAAACTCCAGCTATTTCTCAGCATTGCTTGTAGCTAACGGCACATGTGACTGTGTAAGTTAGAAATCCAGCCAGGTGAAGGGGTGCATGGCTGTGATCCCAGCACTCAGGGAGGCAGAGGCAGGTGGATTTCTGTGAGTTCGAGGCCAGCCTGGTCTACAATCAAGTTCAGGACAGCCAAGACTACACAGTGCTGCACCCTGTCTAGAAAAACAAAACAAAAAATACACAGGTATAAATTATCATTCTTATTTATTCTATTCCATGTATTTGTTTGTGTGTATCTGTCGTGGAGGTCAGAGGACAACTTGTGGGAACTGGTTCTCTCCTTCCACCATGTGGGCCCTGGAGCTCACACTCAGAGCACTGGGTATGGCAGTCAGTGCCCCGGCATTACTGAGTCATCTCATTAGCCCACAAGTCTTTATAGAAAGTTTTCTTCAACACCTTCTTTCCACCTTCAGCACACATACTGTTCACGAGGATGCTCCAGTCTTGCTGACTCAGGACTTTGCTAGGTGAGTAAAAGACTTTCTAGGTGATCTCGAAAGTAGAGCGACCGAGCAGGGCAACCCTCGAGGCAGGGATGGCAGTTCCAGAGCAAAATGGTCTCAAAATAAGAATAAGCAGGGCTAGAGAGATGGCTCAGCAGTTAAGAGCACTTTTCACCCTTGCAGAGTGAGTGGTTCCCAGCACTCACATGATGGCTCACAACCACTTGTAACTCCAGCTCCAAGGGATCTAACGCCCTCTTCTGCCCTCCATGGGCACCAGGCATGCACACAGTGTGCATACGTACATGCAGGCAACACACTCACTACATAAAATAAATCTCTAAAAGAAAGAAGGAAGAAGGAAGCAAACATACAAGTCGTTTGTCTTTGGGCTGTTGAGTAAGAAATTAACTTCTAAGCACCTGTATTTTTGGTGTCTTTTTTTATGGTGGGTTATTTTTTTAAATATTTATTTATTTATCTTTATTTTATGTACATTTAGTGTGAAGGTATCAGATCCCTTGAAATGGGCATTACAGACAGTTGTGAGCTGCCATGTGGGTGCTGGGAATTGAACCTGGATCCTTTGGAACAGCAGACTTTCTTAACCGCTCTTAACTGCTGAGCCATCTCTCCAGCCCCTTATGGTGGGTTATTTTATGCTCATTTATTATAAGAAAAATGTAACTTATAATAACACTTAGATCTAGTATTTTGCCTTTCACACTGCTATTTAAATAAGCAAAAGATTTCTTTTAAGGCCATGATACCCAAACATTTGGTCGAATAGTAGTCTACACTTTGTTGCTGAGACTAAAAAGTCTATGCTTTTCGGCTGAGACTAATATTTAAATCCACAGACTAAGCAAAGCTGGCTTCTTTCTGTGATGTAGTGTGAGCAGGTCCTGTAGCCAGTGTGGCGTTTCTAGAACGAAGGCAGTGTGTCTTCTCAGGCTGCCTTTGGCCTGAGCATCAGGTCAGTGCTTCCTCACTCTCAGCTCTCCCCAGCTCCCTGCTGACCTGCCAGCTTCTCCAACCCACTTGTAGAAATTGACTGACCATGTAGTACCTGCCGTGCGGCACTTTAAGTCCTAAAGATATACAGCAGATGTGGGCCCCCAAGGTCAAGAGTTCCCTAGTCCAGCTGGGAACCCTAACAAGTAAACAAGGAATTGTGTGTTCTAGCAGCGTACGGTCTATGGTGTATAGCTTCAGCTTTCAAAGCCTGAACACAAAGCAGTGACTCCATAAGAGGTTGGGCTACCTCCAGTGCCCTCCAGAGAGCCAATCTGCCAAGTGCAAATGGGTGTGGCCCAGATGCAAAGCAAGGGTCTTATCAGGTCAGTGTAGCAAAGTTTTTCATTCTTTAACACTTGGGCCAAAGATATCTGGGCACAGGGTCTTTTCTGAGACTGACACTGCACCAAGGACCATGTATGGAGATAACCTAGAACCTCTACTCGGATGTAGCCCGTGGTAGCTCAGTAACCAATTGGTTTCCCATAGTGAGGGGAACAAGGACTATTTCTAACAGGAACTCAATGACTGGCTCTTTGGCCTCCCCACCCCCGAAGGGAGGAGCAGTCCTGTTAGGCCACAGAGGAGGGCTTCGCAGCCAGTCCTGAAGATACCTGATAAAACAGGATCAGATGAAAGGGGAGGAGGTTCCCCCCTATCAGTGGACTTGGAAAGGGGCAGGGAGGAGATGAGGGAAGAAGGGTGGGATTGGGAGGGAATAAGGGAGTGGGATACAGAGTTAACAAAATGTAGCTAAAAAAAAAAAAAAAAAAAAAAAAAAAGAACTTAACACTTGGGACTGGATAGATGGCTCAGTGGTTAAAAGCACTGTCTGCTCTTTCAAAGGACTGGGGTTCAATTCCCAGCACCCACATGGCAGCTCACAACTGTCTGTCACTCCTGTTCCACTCTCACAGAGACATATATTCAGTCAAAGCACCAATGTACATGAAATAAAAATAAATTATTAAAAAAAGAACTTAACACTTAGCTTATATAGACATTGCACAGTATCAAAAAACATTTCCCTTTCTATCCTAATACTATATGATTTTCTACATTTAAATTTTAATCTATCTATCTATCTATCTATCTATCTATCTATCTATCTACCTACCTACCTACCTACCTACCTATCTATCAGGATTTTTGAAACAAGCTCTTACTCTGCAGCCTAGGCTAGCCTGGGACTCATAGTGGTCCTAGCGCCTCAGCCTCCTGAGTGCTGCAATCACATTTTCTATAAGCAATACCCAGAAAAATAAGGGCTTTTCCTTCCTTCTTCTTCCAACTCTGGCTAAAGCTGTAAAGAAAATAATCCATTTCCCTTTGCTTATTCCTGTCTCTAGGTTTTTAATACTAGGCACAGAGCAATTCTCACGTTCCAGTTACACTATTTTTTTTTTTTTTTCTGATTGAAAGGCCCATCGTGGACTATAGTACCATAATGCAGCATGAGGCTGTTGTGTTTAGGACTGATACTTCATAAACTACAGTTTATCTGCATTTTCAAACTTGTCTTTTACCTTATCAGGCCTTAAACACCGAAGAACTATTATTTTCTGTAGTTCATTCAGCGTCTTATCCATTGGCTCTGGAAATTTCATATTGTGCGGATCTTTGCTGTCGTAGATTTCCTGCCACTCCTCTATGTGTTGACAAAAATGCTCCCTAGGGAAAAAAAATATGTTTAATTTAGAAATGACTGAACAAGGGAAGAAGTAAGATGGTAGGGGGTCATGTCAAAGCCACTAGCACACAGGAGCTGTTCTGGATTCGGGGTGCCAGGGAATGCACTCGATCTAGGGACAGGTAGACAAAAGCTTCTGGCAGAGCAGGAGAAGACAAGAGAGAAGAAGCCAGGACCCTTGATTCAGACAACACAGCTCTAGTGAGAGTTATGGCATGGGGCTCCTGCAGCCTGCAGAACTCTGGCCCTGGTGATGACAGATTCATTGACTTTATCCAGCTGGGAGATCTTCCATGGCAGACGCACCGTGGTGTTATTTCAATCCTGAAAAGAAATGCCACTTTTTCTTGCTCTTTGAACATAAGAATTGCAACATCTTCACAAAAGAAGAGCATCATGGACAAAGAAATGGAAAGAGATAAACAGAAAATTAAAATAAGCAGGTTTTTTCCCCACTGTCATCCCCAATGACTGCCATTTAGCCCATAAACTCTGAGTAAAAAAGGCCTATGTTCAGAGCCCAGGTCCCTCTGCTCTGGCAAGTGGCCAGTTTAACCTCGGACACCAAACATGACCAGATTTCCACAAGAAGACACTCCAAGGATACCCTCAGCAATGCGTGTGACCTGAAGGTCTCCATGTCCAACACACACACACACACACACACACAGTGTCGACACCTCTAATTCATCAGCATGAAGCACATTCTGTGTTCTGGGTGCCCATATGCTAGTGGACTGGCCTGGAACATTTAAGCCAGGCGAGCCTTGAAGTTGACCCTGTTTCTTTAGTCTCTGCACTGCTAGCATCACAAGCATGTTCCATCGTGTCTCAAGATGCTGAATGTCTTACGTGAAGACACTTTAGCAAAGTTATTTCAGCTAAATGGTTAATTGGGAGCTTTTTTTTTTTTTTAAAGAAAAATTAATCTTGTCAAATTATTTTTCTGTCTCTTTTTCTAAAAAAGAAAGAAAAAAATTAAAAAAATGTGTCTGGGTGGGGTTGGAGGCTCCCCAGCTCAGGGCTAAAGATTGGCAAAATGGAAATAATTAAATGAAAGTATCTCCCTTCACTTAAGGAAAATGGATACTCAGGCCAGTGGCACTGTGTTTTGGTAGTTAGGCCTGGTTGAAGGAGCACACCCATCTAGAAGGCCAGCAGAGGTAGAAAGGTACAGGGAAACCTCTTTACAGGAAGCAGTCTCTACAGGATGGTTTAAACCTGCAGTCTGGAAGCATTACACTCATTAAACTTATCTTCCTGGCACGGTCTACCACAGCTTTCTGGGATTCTACCTTTATTATCATTTATGATCTCCTCAAGAGAAGACGGATCTTTAAAATGGGATGCTGAGGTGATTTTTGGAGACTGGCTCCTGTATCCAACTTGGTTCTTGTCCCATCCTTCTGTGAGAACAGAGTAGGTAGGTAGCAAAGAGTACTAATGGTGAGGCTACTGCTAACTCCGGATTAAAAGCCTTAAAACAGAATAGGGCAACTGAAAACAGATTGCCATTGGGATTTAAATGAAATGGGCTTGAACTCTCCGTGGCAGGAGGCCATTGCAGGTCTGAGAAGTGAAACCAAGAGCGGACTCAAGAGCGAGCCGCAGCGCTGGGAGAGTGCTGCCGCCTCGCAGGCTTCCAGAGCAGCAGGTCTTAGACTCACGGGGTTTGAACATCTGGAGGCTGCAAAGTTCCCGTGGAATGAATTACCATCCAAGTCTGAATCCTGGTGCCTTAGAGGCTGACACAGGAACAGGTCCCCTTTGCCTGCGGTAGAAGATGAGTCTGGGGGCCAGCTCAAGTGACCTGTTGTCCCAGTACAGAGGCCACAAGCATAGGCAGTCTTCTCTATCCACTTACCTTGGCCTGTCCTCCGAAGCCCAAGCTCACAGACTGCCAGCAAGGTGACTGAATGTGGACATGAAGTGAAGAAAATAGGTCCAATCAGGAAGAGAGGTTGAACCCAGTGGGAGAGGGGAAGCATCTGAGCTCACCAGATGCTCATTGTCAGGTCCTCTCCAGTCCACTCCGCAATACTTAGCTTGTTAAAAAGGTGCTGTCCCCTCCAGGTCTTTCTATCTCCCCCTTCTCGCATAAGATTCACTCTGCACAAAGTTTGGCTAAGAGTCTCAGCCTCTGCTTTAATTCCCTGCTGGGAAGAGTCTTTCAGAGGTCCTCTGTGGCAGGCTCCTGTCCTGATCCCTGTTTTCTCCCTCTTCCAATGTCCATTCGTATGTTTTTTGACTATTTAAGAATAAAATGAACATACATGTTGTTCTCATATAGTATGCTTAAATGGTTTTAAATGTTTTCATAATATCTTGAATTTGTTTCAACAGAAAAAAAAAGTTACTGTTGGTTCTGGTCGCCACGACGCAGCTCTCAGGTTGCCTGCTGTTTCTCACTTCCTTCATCTAGGGGGTTTCATGCAGCTGAAGGGTTTCGTTGTTGCTGTTTGCTTCTAGCAGTTGCTGCCACTGAGTTAACAGCTATCAGCAGCCCACTCTTTGGCTCCTTTGCCCAGTAGTCTTGAGCTCTCTGAGTTCTGTCAGAGGCTGTCAGGAGCTCCATGTGGGTGGGGAGGACACTCACCTGTGATATTACCTTCCAGAATGTACAGTACAACAGATTGTGTTTCTATTTTTGGTGACTTAAACGTTAGCTTCAAGGATACAGGGTTAAATAAGCCTGGCTTTGGCTTCTTATAAGGCAAGAGCTAGAATATGTGAGATGTTTATGAAAAAGACCCTTCCTTAGAAACTGGTTGAGAAAAGGTATTGACTCCCCGCCTGGGCCCCAAGGTGACTATGTCACAATAAACATGTTGCTGATCTCTTTTACTTTGGGCCACCGAGCTACTTCCGCAGGTCTTCATGTGAGTAACTCAAGCAGTGTATGTCTAACCTGCCTCAACCCCTTCAAGGCTGAAGGCACAGAGTTGGGTTACAGTTCTAAACCTGCAGTCACCTTTGGGGCCAGGAAGAACAGAACCTCAGAAAATGAACTCCTGCTTCCCCAGAGGAGGACCAGGCTGCACGTCTAAACAGAAGTAATCATTCATCTCTCAGAACCATTTCTCAAGATTATTTTGGACCACTTTGCAAGAGTGGAGCAATGATCAAGAAGACACACTGGACCCGAGACGAGAACAGGAGATAGGAACTGGTCAGGTTAGTTTAGGACTGTGACCTTGTTTCCCATGCTTGGTTGGAAGCTAGAAAAAACCTTTGCTTCTGTTCTGGTCAGAGGCTTTGGTTTCTTATCTTCTGTTGTCCTAAATGAGCACGCCTGTCTGGAAACTGCGTGTGAGGACTTGGACTGAGCAGCCCATCTCCCCAAGCCTCACCCCAGTTTCTTCTATGCGCCCAATAAAACCCTCCCATGCTAGTCACTCACTAGCAACCTGTTCCCCAGGATCTGCTCTCGCTGCTCAGGAGCTCTGCTTTCTTTCCTTAGGCTCCTACCTATGAGCTATGCTAAAACTTCTAAAGCTCATCCTTCTGGGGTTCAAGGGCTTCATTTTTTAAGTTTCCAAGACAGGAACCTGGAGCCATGGACTCAGTGGAAATCTGTGAGATTATGCACCCCAACTCTTGAGTTAGAGCCTTCCTGAGGCTAGGTCCTCTGCCACACTCAGAGACCCCTCTTTTCGACCTTAAGGACCTTACTTTTCCAGCATCACTAGGACTAATTGATCACTCATACATCTTGCCCTAATTTGTCCCCTATAGACATAAGTCACATGCCAGTGCTCTGAATATGGACTTGGGGAGGAGTTCACTGGACCCCTTTGTTTCTCTTCCTGGTGTGGCCATGCTTCTTTGTCTCTTTCATTGATGTCTTGGGACTACACGGCTGCAGGAAGCATGGTTTCGCATGTGAAGTGTTACATTATGCGAGGATCCTGTCTTTCTACTAACCAATAAACTAGAAAAAAATTTAAAATTTTTTTTGTAAATTTTAAGTTACAAATTTAACATTATTATTCAACATCCAGTCACCAAATGTATACAATTACCTGAGTCCTTGGAAGACAGGAAGTTCACTTGCTCGACAAATCTCCTCCCAGCTTTTGTCCTGCAGCCAGTCTGGATCAGGGTTTTTTTCAGCACTCTTAAGACTCACTCCTCCAGTTAAAAGAAACATCAGTTCCTGGTATTCAATCTCTTTCTTGGCCCTGTGTTCCCAAACAACAGCTGTTGTAAACTGTTGACGTTAATGGGACGCCGTCAGCTCCTACATCAGAGCCTGGATGGAGTAGCTCAGATTGTACTCAGCCTCACACAGAATGAAACAACTGTTGTGGAAACTGCAATAGCCAGTGAGGAATGCAGCCACTAAGAAACAGATGAGGTGGCTCATATGTTGCCTTAGCTCTCTGCCCAGTGACACTTCCCTGATGCAGGTGTAAAAGTCAAAGCTGGGCGGTGTTGTTGAGACAAGGAGGCAGACGGGAGGAGGGCTTGTCCAGGGCAGAAGGGAGACGCAGCAGGCACTGCTGACAGTGGCTGAGGGGCTCTGCCACGCAGGGGCCCTGCTCAGGTAAAGCTCACTTTTTATTCATGTGCACTGGTATGTATGGCTGTGTGAGGTTATCAGAACTAGAGTTTCAGGCAGTTGTGAGCTGCCATGTGGGGGCTGGGAACTGAACCTGAGTCCTTCGGAAGAGCAGACAGTGCTCTTAACCACTGAGCCATCTCTACACCGCCCCCCAACTCTTTATCTGTGCTACAGAGAAGAATTTCTGGGTAAGCCGAGTGAAGCAAGGTCAACAGATTTACAAAGGAGAGATAAAGCAGGGTCAAAGGCAAAGAAAATGAAGGGCACTGGAATGGAAAAGGAGTGTGTCTCTCTGACCCTCTGAGATACTTTCTTGGAATCACAAAAAAGGCTGCTTAGACTTTGAGTACATGAGAAACATCTTAACTTTCTCTGTGCCCCTTAGGACCTAGGATTTTACTGTAACAGCTGTAATCCCATCTAAGGCACAAAGGGACTACCCTAAGATCTGATTTACTGAAAACAAGACCCTTTGAGATATAACTTCAGGCCTCAACAAACCTCTGTATCTGGCTGCTGTGAAGATTTCTAAGTGTAACTCTCTTGGGCAGCCCATACGCACACGTGTGTGCGGCTTCTTACTACCCTTGGTGCCTGTCTCACTTTCTTTTACTTCCTGTGTTTAAAATCTATGTTAAAAATCTCTTTTAATAAACTCCAACTCTGCTTCACACTGGCTCATCCTGAAGCTCCTGCAGTGAAGCCAAGGATCAAGGCTCTGGCTTTACCTCACTGAAAACTCAGGCTGCTGGGGACAGCATGGAGCGACATCTCTATCCCAGCGCTGCTGAAAGAAACATGAGACTGTGCGTACTTACATACAAGTGGCAGAAAGAAGGGGAGGGGAGGGACAGGAGGGGAGGGGAGGGGAACAGGGAGGAGAAGGGGCAGGGTACCTTCAAGTATAATAAGAGAGAAGTGCTTACGTATTTACAGTGGACAGAACATTTTTGTGTTTTGAAGTGATGGGAACAACTCAAATCTTCACCAAAAGTGGAACAGATAAACTGTAATGTGTTCTTACAATAGAATGCTACAGAACAGCTAATGAGAACAAATGATAGCTTCCCGAAAGAATCTTTTTAAACTTATGTTGAAGGGCTAACAAGATGGTTCAGTGGATAAAGACACTTGCTGCCAAGCCTGATGACATGAGTGTATTCCCTAGGTCGCAATTGATGGAAGCAGACAATGAACTCCGCATGCTGCCTTCACACACACACACACACACACACACACACACACACACACACAAATAAACAAAGTAATAAAAAGTTCAGATGGTGAGAGAAAGCAGACAGAGTACCTACATTTGGATCCTTTTTTGTATAAAAGCAAAATAAATGGCAACACTGGAGACGAGAGTAGCAGTCCCCTTTGGAGAGAGCAGAGGGTGGAGCACAACAGATTCCGGGACGACGGCAAAGTTTTCCCTCCAACTTCGCCTTTGTAAGAGTCGACTGAGCTCTCTACTACATTTTGTGAACTTTTGTGTAATAGATAAACTTTAAAAGTTAAAAACAAGCACCAGAACATCAATATTATCGTGGAGACCATCGTAACATGGAAAATAATGAATTAAACCAAGCACGGCACTACACCATTCTCTAGGAAGCCATTTGGAGGGTCCCTGTCCAAGGTGAGTTTTTAAAGTAAGCGGGTGGAGGAAGTGCCGTCACTTACAGGAGAAGGTTAGCACATAGCAAAAAGGAGAAGAGCAGCTTGTCCTTCTCGAACAACGATCGGCATATGTTACAGTATAAATTGTACGTGAAGTGATCATTTAAATATCGCAGGCGTTTCTCCAAAATTTTGGATTTGTTACTAAAAGGTCAAGAAAAGAAAAATATGTTGTCAATCAAAAATAGGACAAGTAAGTGGCCTGGGTTATCCTCTAATATGTTCTACACTTATTAAAGTCCTCATCACTAGAAACATCAGAAGTCACATACAAATGTAAAACCCGCCAATGAGTTCTAATCCAAACCATCACTGAAACACATAAATGACATTTTCCCAATTCTTTACCTTGACCCTCCTCCATCATGAGCACAGAGTAAATTCAGGCTCTAAGTCACAACTGGGGACTCTTAGGGATTTTAATTATTCAGGAGACATTGTTCTATCAAGAGGTGACATAGAAAGAAATTTCTTGAAGTACAGATGTGGGTCGCAAGTCATACTTTAATTTTACTTAAATATAGAAATTACTAAATAGAAGACATTGTTCTCAACACTTTGAAAAATCTCACTTAATTCTCAAGACAACCAGAGGAGATAAGTACAGTTATTATTTATGTTTTATACAGAAGGAAACTGAGGCCATTATAAAGGTGCTGGCTTTTCTATAGTCCTGAGCTGGTAGGAGGTAAAACAGATGGAATGACGTCAAGACCCGTATACATTCACTATGGTCGTTCACTGGATGGCTTTAGAACCATGACGTAAGACAGCCCCTAGGAAAGTCTGTGAGGGATTTTTATAGCTGAGGGCATTTGAAATGGGGAGCATCAGCCCATGGGCTGGAGGAGGAAGGGAACTGAGCAGCTGTGTCCATACAACAGGACTAGCTACCTTCTACCCTCCCACCGTGTCGCCCCCAGCATGATGGACTCCAAACTATGAGCCAAAATAAATGCTTCCTTCCTTCCTTCCTTTCTTTTATTTTCTTTCTTTTTCTTTTTTTTTTTTTTCTTGGTTTTTCAAGACAGGGTTTCTCTGTGTAGCCTTGGCTGTCCTGGACTCATTTTATAGACCAGACTGGCCATTCATTCACAGAGATCCACCTGCCTCTGCCCCCCTGAGTGCTGGGATTAAAGGTGAATGCTTCTTTTTCTTAAATTGACTTTTTTTAGGTATTTTGTTCTAGCAACAAGGAAAGAAGCTAACATACTTATTAATCCTCTAAAGTGAAAATACCTAGCACAAAATATAAATGTGGTACAGCCTTTTAGACACTTCAGAGCTGGAGAAAGAGACATTAGAATAGTCCCATCCTCCCTCCCCCTTCTCCACCCTTGCCCCTCCCCCAGTCCACTGATAAGGGAGGTCTTCCTCCCCTTCCTTCTGATCCTAGTCTATCAGGTCTCATCAGGAGTCGCTGCATTGTCTTCCTCTGTGGCCTGGTAAGGCTGCTCCCCCCTCAAGGGGAGGTGATCAAAGAGTAGGCCAATCAGTTCATGTCAGAGACAGTCCCTGTTCCCATTACTATGGAACCCACTTGGGCACTGAATTGCCAGGGACTACATCTGTGCAGGGGTTCTAGGTTATCTCATGAATGGTCCTTGGTTGGAGTATGAGTCTCAGGAAAGACCCCTGTGCCCAGCCCAGACTTTTTGGAGCTGTTGCTGTCCTTGTGGAGCTCCTGTCCTCTGCAGGTCTTAGCTGTCTTTCTTTCTTTTTTTTTTTTCTTTCATTTTTTTCACTTTCTTATACTTAATGTTCTACAGTAAAATACTAGAGAAGTAAGTACAAACAATAATTAGATTTTTTAATGGAAAGGATGGTGAAAAGCCCAAACTAAGGAAATGGATGAAACTAGAAAGCTGCTTACCTATCATGAATAGAGTTGATATAAAGGTTCACAAACCAGATGAGAGAGTATTGGTACATGGGATCAATGTTAGCCAGGTCTGCAATGCTAAAGAACAACACTGATGAATGTTTAGCAATGGGTCTATAGCCTTCTCGGGATTCTGCTATTTTGAGTTCTGTTTTTTCTGCAACCTGTTAGAAGGGAAGAATCAAGATAAATGAATAGGAGTGTCTTAATCATACATTTTTCCTATAATGAATTTTATATATAGTTGAAAAGCCCTTAACTCAACGACAAATTATATGAACTTAATATAAGCACATTCTACAAGAGGAGTTTCTAGCTAAAAACTAGAAAGCAAGAAAGGAAAAATGGAAGAATTACAGAGGAAGGAAGAGGAAGGTGAGAAGCCGGAAAAAGAAGAGGAAAAAGAAAAACTTTACACTATAGATTAACAGCGTGGTTACCCACTGACCACTACTTTCTTATCTGAGGAATACGAGTCTTCGGTTGTTTACTTTCTTTTGCCTTAATAAGGTGGGACATTGAAACAGAGAGCACTGTGTGCACATCCATGTTGGAGCATTACCATGTGTTCCCCAGCGCAGTGTGAGCCCCAGTTAGCAAGCAGCAGACAGTTTTATAGACATTGACAATGCTTTTCTCCACTAGTCTCTCTATATGTTTAACCTCTTTACAGTTAATGATGCTAGATATTCTAGGGTTGAATATCTATTCAACCCTGGAAGAAGAAGAAAGGAGGAGGAGGAGAAGGGTAGGAGGAAGGAGGAAGAAGGAAGAAGAAGCAGCAGCAGCAGAAGAAGTAGAAGGAGAAGGAGGAGGAGGAAGAGGAGAAGGAGAAGAAGAAAAAGAAGGAGGAGGAAGAGGAGGAGGGGGAAGAAGAAGGAAGAAGAAGAAACATCCCTAAGATAGTAGCTCCTCACTTGACAACCCAATCCGCTAGGCTGAAATTCACTCTATGGGGAAACATTTAGAACACTACCCCAGCCAACTTTCCCTATTTTGCTGTTTGTTTCCTATCCACCAATTGCTGAGTGGGTGTGCCTGTGCAGCCTTCATTGCACACAATAATTCCATTTGTAACTATATACTGTCAGGTGGTGTGATTTGACTAGACCCAGGAGAAAATAATGGAAAGTGTCCTGAGAGAATTGAAGCTTTAAGCGCCTCAGAATTTTAGTCAGGTGGTACTTGTAATAAGCGCTAACAGATAATGGAAATTTTTCTTTATATTGTTTTCTACCTGTTAGATAAATGTATAAAGAAACAGGGACAGGAGTTTAAAATAAGAAACTGATTCTTGAGCTGGGCATGGTGGCGTACATCTGGAATTCCAGTATTCAGAAAGGCAGAGGCAGGCCGATCTCCTGGTCTACAAAGCCAGTCCAGGACAGCCAAGGCTACACACACACACACACACACACACACACACACACACGAGATTATATTAATCACTAATCATTTTTCCACTGTGCCCCCTTCCAGTCTGGCTCCACTCTGGGACAAATGTTTAAGAGGTTTAGTTTTCTAACAATGTGTTATTGATAAAGATTCTTTCAAGTGTTTGCTCCCTTATTTTACACTTTTGAAGAACCAAAAAAAAAAAAAAAAGATAGTGTCTTACAGAAATACTCTACAGCAGCCAGCATCTGAGATCGTGTGTGTGAGACACACACACACACACACACACACACACACAGAGAGACAGACAGAGAAACTGATATCTGATTCTTTAATAGAAGGACCACACAGCCCCAGTGAGAGAAGAGACAACATGGAAATTCAGGGCTCCTGTTATCCTCCAGTCCTTGATATAATGCATAACATGGGCAGTTTTATCCCAGCAACAAAGTAAAGTAGGATGTTTCTCCTCTCTGATAACTAGTTTGGTGTGGGGACAATGTGAAGGCCATCAGAGTTTCCTGGGCTCTGATGAACAAGAGCTGGGGAGACACACCACTCAGCATCTCAGTCATGAAGCTGCTCTTGCAGAGAGCCTGAGTTCAGTTTCCAAGACCCAGATAGCAGCTCCAAACCATCTCATCACCTGAGTTCCGGGGAATCTCCCGCCTCAGCAGGCAACAGGCAGCGCACAGACACATGCAGACAGAACACTCAAACGCATATAAACAGAAAAATGTATCTTAAAAACCCTTAAAATCATTACAAATACTTTTAAAGGAAAGAAGAAGGAAAAACAAATGTTTTAAAGGGCAGGCCTTGGACTGAGATGGTGAGGTGGTGAGGTGGTAAAAGCACTTCCTGACAACCTGAGTTTCTTCTCCAGAACACATATAAAAGCCAGATGAGGCAGCTCTGTAATCCCAGAACTTCTATGACAAAATGGGAGGCAGAGACAGGACAGTAAGCAGAAAACAAGAAAGATTTGGCTTCAGTGGGGCAGAAGGAGAGAACCAACTCCCAGAAGCTGGCCTCTGACTTTCACATATGCGCCACTGGGTACCCTTTCACGCCCTGCCTCACAAACAAATAAAAACTTCGGGGTGGGGTGTAGTGGGGTGATGTGCAATAAAAATAGCACCTGCCTGTTTGATGAATCTGGAATGTATTATTGGTTGTAGACCACCTGAATCTTTCCTCCACCTGGCACTTATGTCTCCTCTCTCTTCCTCCTCCCCCCTATCTCCCTTCCTCCTTCCCTCCCCTCCAATAAGCACATGGATGACAAGCTGATGTCAGAACATCCCCTATTGGTTCTAAGAACCACGTATTACTCAGCCATTCGGAACTTATCTCCGCACACCTCAAAGTCCAACCACTAACTGAGGTAAGACAACTTTCAGAGTTCAGTTTCTAGATAAAGAGTTAACTAAAATGTAAAAAACCTGCCTTGACTATGCTGCATGCTTAGCTGGTGACTTTATTTCTACTGTGTATAGCTAAAGTATAGATTGAACTAAATTTAGAGATATTCAACAGTAAGATATTGTCTTCTGCATTTAGCATTGGTTTTTAAGTTTTCATACTTTATCAATTTTCCTTTTCTTGAAAACCCACTCTAGCATTTCCGAATGCTAGAATCCAAACATTTCTAGGAGTCTTTATTTTACCTGCTGTTTCTTTGTTATCTCATTAGACATTATTTTGGCAGAGTCTAAGACTTTTATTGCACTTTCATCTTCCAAAATGTTCCCTTCTGAAGATGATAATGTCTCTAAAATTCTTGTCTCTATGTCTTTTAGCTGCTTCTTGTTAGCTGCAGACTGAAGAATAAGAACATTTCGCTCCTCCTCTAATTCTGGTCTGAAAAAGATAGAAACATTTACTGTAAATCTGTAGCATTTAATTTAACTTTATCTAAATATTATGCATACAATTTTGTGAATATTTGAATTATTATATAGATGTATACGAAACTAACCAATTTTACTATGGTAAGGGGAAATAATTGCATGCTGAGATGGTTAGTTTTAGAGGTTAATGTGGTGTAATCTAAAATTGCCTGGGAAGGCAATCTCAGTGAGGGTTATCTAGCTAGGCTGACTACATGCCTGGCCCCTCAATATGGAAAGGAGAGAGGGAGCGAGTGTTGGCATGTGTGTGTCTATTGCTCTCTACTTCTCATAGCACATGGCGTGTGACCAGTTCTCTCACGCTCCTGCTCTGTGACTTCTCTGCTAAGGAGGACTATAAACTGGAACTGTGGTTGGAAGAAACCCTTTCTCCCCAACTTCCTTTTGTCAACATATTTGATCACAGCAAATAAGAAAATAAGAAGGCTCATACAAATATAGATTTGAGAAATTTAAGGAAAGAAAATGTCATTGACATACTTAAACTGTGACAACAACTCTCAGAATGTTAGATTAATCCTTGTGGCATAGCTGGTCACATACAGGAAAAGTTAAAAAAAAAAGATTTCAAATAGATTTCTTATCAGTTCATTGGCTTTGTCATCAATAACTCAGAAGGAGGACTGGTCTTACTAGCTTTTGAAGTGAAAGGCAAAATTGGCATTAAGCATTAACAAGCAAAAATTGGATGAAACTTCAAAATAAAATCATCTGTTATAGAGAATGTAATGACATAGGTCTTGTTTATATTTAGTAACAAAGTTTTATATAATGTGATTTTCCTCAACAGAGCACTTAGTAACATCATAGTAAGCTTTAATGAGAATCAATTATTTTCTTCCAAAATAATTTCTTTCTCGTAGCTTTTCTGGCTATTGTTGTTTTTTTCTCATTTGAAAAAGTAGTGTATGTTAGTAATAGAAAAATACAAAAGAAACAAACAATAAAAGTATAAAAATGATCTTTGCTCTTACATCCTAAGTAAAATAACGGCTAATATTCAAGTATAGTCTATCTTAATCTTCTTTCTTTTTTCATTTTGAACACAAAGAGGTTCATTTATCAATTTTTAAGTACAATATTACTTATCCTCACATGTAGATATAAAGCTATTTTTAGGCTCTATCTCAAACAGTTTATGAATTTCACACTCTGCATAGAAGTTCTGAATACATTTCTGATTCTGCCTATGGTCTGTACTAATATGAACACAGTTTCTAGCTCAGTGTGAGAGAAGTCACAATGTGCATTCTGATCTCATCACCCAAAATAAAAGACCAATACAACATGACTTGGTTTAGAAGTTAGTACTTTAGAGGGCTATATAATTGCTTAACTTATAATGTACAAAATATAAAATTTAGTAATTTCAAAATAGTCACAAAACAAAAATACTAATGGCCTACAGATATTCTCTAAACTGTCTGAAGCATCTAAAAAAATACGTACCTTTCCTTTGCAACAACAATGCCTAGTAATTGATCTTCAAGCCCTTCTGGAGTTATCATGAAATTGAGCAAAGACACTTTTGTAGCTAGTTCTGGCATGTAGTGTGGATTTCTCAGTTTTGTGGTTATATAAAATTTAAAATCAAAAGAATATTCAATAATGACTTCACCAAGTCGAATGCAATCAATACCACCTATATTTCAGGAAAAATTGAAGACAACATGAGCCAAAATTACTTAGCCTCTCTTCCTATGTGCTTCTAAAGCCTTATCTGAGTTATAAGCAAAGAGTCCCAAGTAATTTAAAATAGAAAACAGACGTGACAAAGTCACTGATGCAGAGACAAGTAAGCAATTATACAGTAGGACTCATTCTGAAGCAACATGAGACACTGTGTCTGGTTGTCAGGAAACATGCCTTTAGTTCCAGCACTCAGGAGGCAGAGGCAGGTGGATCTTTTTGAATTCAAAGCCATCTGCGTCTACAGAGGGAGTTCCAGAACAGCTGGGACTATACAGAGAAAACAGAAACAAAAAACAGAAAACAAAATATTGAGGGATTTTCTATCAAATTTTAACTGTGATTCCATTTTTTTTTTTTTTTTTTTTTTTATGATTAAAGCTCACCAGAGTATCAGAGCCTGACAGAGATAAATGCTCATCAGCAGGAAGATACATAGTGGGTGATGTTTGTCAGGGTTCAACTCTGGCCACATTCTTGTTATTATTCATAATTAATGGACTTTGTGAGGTCAATGATCACAAGAGAAGGGGATTTCAGACTGGCCTCAACTGCCCCGTGCTCTCAACAGCACTAGAATCCAGGGAGTAGTAAACAGGCAAAGAAGACGAGGCACAGTACGTATCCTAGGATGCCTGATCAAGGTTCACTCCTGAAAGCTTGCTCCAGATTATTTCCATACACAGCAATTACACGGGAGTTCTAAGTCGTTATCATTAGTATTATATTTATATATTATTTTTCTTTCATGCCCCCCAAATAATCCAATTATCTTTTAGTTCTACCTTGTTTAAAAGTTTGTCTAAGTAGCAAAGGTTCCAAAGAGGGATCCAGATCCTCCCCGACATTCTCCAGAAGAAGAGGAGTTCCAAACTGTATGCAGTTTTCCAGGGTCCGCATGTAGTCTGTGTCCGACAGCTTAATAACATTAAGCTGATTGTCTTTCTCAGAGTTTTTGATCCACTTATTGGCTTGACCCTGGGGGTCAATCATTAAAGGCCTGGAAATAAAGAAGACAGTCCCAAGAGGAACAGATAAATGGTGCAATTTCTTAAAAATCTATGCAATTAAAGTAAATGTTGTCCTCAATTATTACAAATGCAAAGTATTTTACGTGAAGATTTATTTTCAGTAGGGGGTAGCAGCGCATCTCTGTAATCCCAGCACTTGGGGAGACAGAGGCAGGTGGATCTCTGTGATTTCAAGGCCAGCGTAGTCTACAATGCAAGTCCAGGACAGCCAAGGCTACACAGAGAAACCCTGTCTCTTAAAAATAAAAAACAAATAAAAAAGATTTGTCTTCATAAAAGTTTTATGATTATATATGTATATGTATGAGACAATGACAACCAAAGAAAAGGTCATGAATGTGCCAGGGCGGGAGCAAAAGAGGAGTTGGAGTGGGGAATGAGGGTAGAAGTTGTATAAATAAAGTATTCATGCATGCAAGTCTCAAAATATTAAAAATGTACATTTAAAAAAGTGTTCTTGGCTAAACCCAGTGGCCACAAAGCAAAAACAAAGGACCCTGAAAATACAAGGGGAACTGGTGGGAGGAAGTTTGGGGAAGGACTAATTAGAGGTGCCGGGATAAGAGAGGGCAAAAGGAGGAATGTGACCAGAATATATTGCATACACGTATGAAGTTCTCAAAAGAACAACTTAATTTAAAAAAGAATTTTATTCTTTCAAATGAGAAAGTTCAACCTCACATTGGCAAAAATCCCAAGATTCTAAAGTTGCATCAGTATCGGAGGAACTAGAAATTTGTGAACCTGTGACCTGTGCTCTTTTCAACATAACACTATCACCACAGAGATTTTAATCCACAGCATCTATTAACACAATGTGAAAAAATAATGGTACAAAACATTTGTTAAAAGTTTATAATAAAAAAACAAACCAGCTTATAAATGATTTTTACCAGTTTATGAGTAAAACTATATAGAGTGAGTGCCCAGGTTAAGTCAGGTTAAAAACATGCAGGCAAACACTCATGTACATAAAATAAATAAATATATTTTTAAAAGAATATATATGTAATTAGACAAGAACAGAACAGTGGTTATGCAGCCTGGGTCTTGCTGGAGGGTAGAGGCCAGAGAAGGAAATAGTAAATGGGCATTACAGTCAACTTGAATATGAGGAATAATTTCCAATATCTGGGCTATTGTTCTCTTTTGAAAAAGTCTCTTCTGTGATTATTCAGCCACTCAAGCCAATTTTCAGTCTTTCCATGGGACCATTTCTTTTTTAAAAAATATTTTTATTTTTTATTTATTTAACATTATTTTATGTGCATTAGTGTGAAGATGTCAGATCCCTTGGAATTGACATTACAGATAGTTGTGAGCTGCCATGTTGATGCTAGGAATTGAACCTGGATCCTTTGGAAGAGTAGACAGTGCTCTTAACCACTAAGCCATCTCTCTAGCCCCCATGGGACCATTTCTAAAGTATGTCATGATTATACTCTTGAGTTCTCACATTCAGCTGACACTACTCTAAAGGGACACCCTCACAACATCATAATTTAGGCATAATTATTGCCCCACTTTATATATAGGGAAATTGGGGCAAGAATGATTTATAAATCTTTAATTTGGTAAGATAACTGAATAAATGGTGGAATCATAAACACTGATGTATTTATACAATAGATTACAACCCTCCCTGAAACAAAGTACCCATATATGGAGTAACATGGATGAATCTCAAAACAGTTATGCTGCGAGGAAGATGTCTCATATGTATGTCAAGAAATAGATATGATGTTCTCTAAGAGGAATAAGTACTCTATGTTGAGAAGTAATTTCCTGGCGTGGGATGAGAGCAGGAAAAGAATGTAAAGAGACTATCCAGAAGGTAGCCTTGCTCTACATCGTGATGGAGACAAGTTTGAGTGTATTGGTGTATACTTTTTTGAACTAATCAAGTGGTACATTTGTCTAAACCAAAAATACACAAACTAATAGTGATCTTTAGTCAACAATGTGCATAATGAAGTGGTTAAGGGGAAACACATGTCTGCAGCTCATCTGCAAACACATTTAGAAAGATGGATTTGTGATTAAGCAGCAAATAGGACACAGTGATAACTGCAGAATCTGGCACTTATAGAAGTCTTTCAGCTTTTATATATGCTGGAAGTCTTTCAGATAAAACAGAAGGAAGCTTTGCTCCTTACCATCGCCTAGAATTATTAACAATCACACCATTGTCTATGGAGAATGCATCTGTTGGTAGCCCAGCAATATTCCAAGCTCTAATTTTTACTGGATCTCCCAAAGTTTTGCTCAATGAGAACTCTTCAGAACATGGTATTTTTTTCTCCTGTAAGAAATAAACAAAACTCTGATATTTTCTTTCATCATATTAATTGAATAGTCTTTAAGTTAAAATAGATATTTAATTGCCATAACTAAGGATCAGGAATTGAAACTTAGACTTTAGGAGTATTTTACTAGTAAAAGAAGAAGCAGAGAGCGAGAGAGAAAGACAGAGACAGATACACAGACTTACACAGGGAGAAACAAAAAGGGACTTTCCATATTTTTAGTGTTCTTCCTTTTGCTGTCCTCATTGGCATCATATTTTTCAAAATATACTTTGAATGTTATAAAAAACAAAACTTACTCAGCAATTAAAAACAGGGAAGTCATGAAATTTGCAGGCAAATGGTGGGAAAAGATCATCCTGAGTGAGGTGACCCAGAAGCAGAAAGACACACATGGTATATACTAACTTACCAGTGGGTATTAGACATTTAATATAGGATAATCATACTAAAATCTGTACACCCAAAGAACCTAATCAAGAAGGAGGACTCTGGGTAAGATGCTCAATCCTCACTCAGAAAGGCAAATGAGACGGACATCAGAAGAGGGAGAAAACAGGGAAGAGGATAGAAACCTACCACAGAGGGCCTCTGAAAGACTCTACCCAGCACTGTATCAAAGCAGATGCTGAGACTCATAACCAAACTTTGGGCAGAGTGTAGGGAATCTTATGAAAGAAGGGGGAGATAGAAAGACCTGGAGGGGACTGGAGCTCCACAAGGAGAGCAATAGAAGCAAAAAATCTGAGCACAGTCTCTTTTCTGAGACTGATACTCCAAACAAGGACCATGCATGGAGGTAACCTAGAAACCCTGCTCAGATGTAGCCCATGGCAGCTCAGTCTCCAAGTGGGTTCTCTAGTAAGGGGAACAGGGACTGTCTCTGACATAAACTCAGTGGCTGGCTATTTGATCACCTCCCCCTGAGGGGGGAATCAGCCTTACCAGGCCACAGAGGGAGACAATGCAGCCAGTCCTGATGAGAACTGATAGACTAGGGTCAGACGGAAGGGGAAGAGGACCTCCCCTATTAGCGGACTGGGAGAGGGGCATAGGAGAAGAAGAGGGAGTGAGGGTGAGTTTGGGAGGGCATGAGGGAGGGGCCTACAGCTGGGATACAAAGTGAATAAACTATAATTAATATAAAAATAAATTAAAAGAAAAAACTTACTAAAAGTTCTAAAACAAAACTTATTAAAAGTTATTAATCTCATACCTTGCATAACATGCTCCAATCTTCTGTACATTCTTGTCGAAATCCAGATGTGAAAGCACCAAGGTAAGCTATTACACCTGCTGATACTAAGACATCACCAGTTAAGTTTTCATATGTTATTTGAAGGTCATTTGCAGCTTGAGACCATCTGTAAAACAAGCCAAAGGCAAAACCGATTAACAACAGACAATTGCATGGAGAGGGCTGGCTGGGAGGGCTGGCTCAGTGGTTAAGATCACCGCTGCTCTTTTAAAGGACTGGGCTTCAGTTTGCAGCGCCCACGTGGTGGCTCACAACTGTCTGGAACTATGGTTCAGGGATCCAACACCCTGCTATGGACTCCACAGGCGCTCGGCATGTATATAGTGCACAGACATGCATGTAGGCCAGCAGTCATATCCATAAAATTAAAACAATAAAAAAATTGCAAAGGCCTTTTTGTCCAAATCCTGTAAGAAAAAGCTGTGCAATGTTGGGCTTCTCTATAAAATGAAGAGGGTGGATCCCTTCTAGCTCTATTGTGTTGCATTATATGAATTTCTACGTATTAGAGCAGTAGGTATGTCTTGTAGGACTCAGCCTTTCCAAAAATGACAACCCTAACATTTTTGCTTCATAATCTTCTCTAGGATGATTTGGTCCCACTGTCTGTTTCAGTATTTATTCTAGATAGTAAGAACCAGAAACATTTGTAGTTCATTTCAGAAATGCTGTCTTGAATCAAGACTATTTGATATACCTTAAGCTGAAAAGTTGAAATCCTGTAGATTAAGTCAATAGTTTTTCTCTTCAACAAAACCATTACTAGAAGTTATTCCAAAATCATCTGACCTGGACTAAATTACTGTATCATGTTAGTCATTGAATAAACATTATCAGTAATGAAATAGCTGATTGTCCAGTCCAATTTGAAAATACATAGAAAACTGGAAAAGAATTGCATACCTAACAACAGATAGCACTTAGAAAAAAGACTGTAACACACTGTATTTTTTTTT
>NW_026591918.1:4521660-4528923 GCF_907164565.1 Psammomys obesus | reverse complement strand
TTTTTTTTCCAACAACTATTGCTAGGATAGCCATGTGTAGAAAAATAAATTTAAGCACCGACTTTATACACCTTTCACAACAATTAATTAAAAATGGATACAAACCTAAATATTAAGTGCAAAACCATCAAAGTCTTAAAACCTTTGAGAATAATCTGAAAGACTTTAGGTACAGTGAGTTTTTAAGTTATGATAAGAAAGACCCAAACTGTAAAAGAAATAATTGAAAAAGTGGTCTTCATTAAAGGCCACTTACATTTTCATTACAAATAAAAACTTCTATTTGTAAAAGTCAATAAAGAAGATATACTGGAGAAAAAAAAATATATATATACTGGTTTTTACTTTGTAGAGATGGCCTCCTGTTTCAGCTTCCTGAATATTAGGATTACAGAAGTATGTTACCACACTCATCTTAAAAGTAAACTTTCTATTACCATGACAACTTGTGAATATTAGTCTTAATTGTCAAAATCTAGAGCCCCTTCCCCAGATGGGCCTCTGAGGCTGTCTATGGGAGATTAACTTATCAGGTCAACTAAGTGAGAAGACCTGTCCACCGGTGCCATTTCCTAGGCTGGGGTCTGGGTTGTGTAGGAGTGAAGAAAGCAGCCTGCATATTAGCATGCCTACATTCTCTCTGACTACAGATGGATTGTGCATAGCTGATTTAAGTTCCTGATGCCCTGGTGTCTCTCCACCGCGGTAGACTGTAACCTGGAAGAGCTAAAATAAGATCCTTTTCTTTTAAGTTGCTTTTGGCAGAGGTTTTTTTTTTTTTTTTTTTAATCACAGCAACAGAAGAAATTAAGACACTAACTACACTGGCTATTTTTGTGGTTGGTATTTACTTAATGTATTTTAAAACACATCCACATAATATTTTCATGCAACTGTCTATAACAGTTTTAGTATAAGAGTTGTCAAAACCTAAAAGCAACCAAGATGTTCAACAGATGAGTGAACTAACTACAGAACATCTATACAAAGGAATATTAACACTAAGAAGACATGGAAGAAATTTGAATGTGCATTACTAAGTGAAAGAAGCCAGTCTAAAAATGCCATAAACTAATTGATTCCAATTCTGTGGCTGCTATACAGTTTAAATCTGGAATAGTCTCCAAGACCCACTGGAAAAAAAAAAAAAAAAGGCTTGGTAGCCAGCTGGAGAAGCCTGACCAGATGAGGACCAGAGGAAAACATTCAGGTCACTGGAGGCAGGCTTTTGGAGAGATGGTAGGAACTCAGAGCTTGTGTTTTGCTTCCCGGCTAAAGATAAGCGGCTTTCCTTTCCATGTGTTCTCTTCATGTGTTGTCTTGCTACAAGCTCCAAAATGAGGGCAGCCAACTATGGGTTGAAACTTGAACTGTGAGTCAACATAAAAGGTTTTTTTCCTTTGTAAACTGATCGTCTCTGCTATTTGTTAGTGCAGCAGGAAATGTATTAACAGTAATGTTATGGGAAAGGCTAAATTGTAGAAATAGTTAAGATCATTGGTTGTCAGGGGCTTAGTGAGAGTCATGAAAGTGGAAAAGAACACAATCTGTGAAACAGTAGGAAAGTTCTCTTTATGTCATCATAATCATGTATAAGTGACATTGTACATTTTCAAAAGTCACAGATCATATAAAACCAAAAAGCAAACCTTCCACTAAGAACTTAGGGAGTCACTGACATATTAGTGCATGCTCAGCCATGGAAAAGTCTGCCATCTGCTGAAGTGGGCCTTGTGAGGGAGGTAATGCATTTGTGAGGGTAAAAGAGACATGAAAAATCTCAAACCTTCCCATGATTTATTGGGAATATAAAACTCATCTGTAGATAATCTTAGCTAGAAGATAAAGAAAATCCTTCCAATTTTTTTATACATAAAATTTGACCAATAATCACTTTCTGTAAATAACTTAGAAATATATATCATTTTTTACTTTGAAAAACTAAAATACAAAATGAGATATGATTTTAGCATGGGTTATTAAGACCTTAATTATTTACCAGTGTCCACAATCAAAAAACTGTCGTAATAACTCAATAGGAGGTTGGGCTCCATATTTCTCCAATGAAGGCATATTCATGTCATCTATAAATATTATACATGTCTTTCCCATAGGTGGTCCAAATACTCCCTTGCGCCTTTTGTCCAATCTAGCCATAATGATGTTCTAAAAATTTAAAAAGAAAGAGGCATATTTACCTATGATAGTATTACAATCCTACTATTATTATTATTGTTTAAGTCGATATCAAGATCTGTGCTGCCAGATCTATGGAATACCAGTAGCAGCTATCATCTGCTTAATTTTTTTTAACATAAAACTATTTAACATCAGAAACAAGGACTGAACAATCTTTGAAAGGAAATAATGTTATGTGTGTATTTATTCTGAGATACTCTTATTTAAGTTGATACTAAACTTTATAAACTCAACATAATTTCAAATAACATCTGTTGAAAACCTCCCATGTGCTAGAATTATAATATGTAGTGTGTGTGTGTGTGTGTGTGTGTGTGTGTATTCCATGCTTTTCACACTAGATACCCCTTTACCTAAGGCTTGAAAGCATTAATTTTTCCAATTGTTGTTGGATTTTTATAGCCAACATAAATGGCTTTTTAAAATTTCTGGATTGTTTTGTTTTGTTTGAGATGGGGTTTCTCTGTGTAGCTCTGGTTGTCCTGGAACTCACTCTGTAGACCAGACTGGCCTCGAACTCAGAGATCCACCTGCTTCATCTCCCGAGTGCTGGGAGTAGCAACACGTGCTACCACTGGCTGCCATTATTTCTGGTGTTTTAAAAATTTGCCTGTCCACTATAACACTGAATATCAAAATTATTTTTTTAAAATTCTGCAGTATTCTAACTTTGCAAGACTTTGAATTTAAGGAAAATCTATTGGCTGAGAACAACAGACATAGAGCTGGTATCCCATGGACCAACCCTGTGAGCAGAAAGTACCCCTCAAGCCATACAGAAGAGCATAAGAACAACTGAGTGTTCTTGTATGCCCACCCACTACTCTTGTACACACATACATGTCTCTTACACCTTCTTCTCCAATTAAATCAACTGTTGCTTCTCAGGCCAAAAAAAGTGATAAAATTTAATAAAGTGCTAATATAAAAGTTTTGTCTTTTGATTCATAGATTTACAAAGTTGTATGTTTAATATACAGCTTTAAATGTTTTAATATTTTAAAAATAAGATAAAATATAATAATTATAAACCCAAGCTTCTGGCTTTATACTAACCTGAACCTGATTGGCACTGGTCCGTGCAGAAAAATTAACGTAGAAAGGAAAGTACTTGTCCTTTTCCAAATGATTCATGAGTTTATCCTTCACATACACGGACTTTCCTGTGCCAGTTGGACCCACAAAAAGCAGCGGCCTTTAGGAAAACAGTGAACGACATAATTAAGGTGGAAGAAAGATTAAAAGTACTTTTATGGAGAGAAACTCAAGTAAGTACTTTTAAAACTTTGAGTAGTAGTTGAGCCATTTCTTTCTGAAACTCCACATGCATATAACTGTTCATGAAAGAACAGTAAAGGCAGGCCCAAGGAGATGGCTCAGCAGGTGAAAGCGCTTGCTGTGCAAGCCCGACCACCTGGAACCCATATAAAAACCAGATGTGGTAGTTTGTGTCTGTAATCCCAGCAATCCTACTGTAAGAGAAGCGAGTCAGACTGCCTGCTAGTCTGCAAGCAATGAAGCTGTATATAAAACACATAAATTTGTGTGTGCGTGTGTCCATGTGTGCATGTTGTGTGTGTGTGTGTGTGTGTATGTATAGGCCTGCACAGGCACAGGCACAGGCACAATACATGAACCTCAGTGATGACCTTTGTGGTATTCCTAGGCATTTCCACCTTTTATTTGAGACAGGGTCCCACGCTAACCTAGAAGTTTGGCGAGAAGGCTAGGCTAGTTGGCCCATATGCTTTCATGCATCTGCCTGTCTTCTGTCTCCCACCTTGCCATGGCTGTGATCACAAGTGTGCGCCATGTTTCTGGCTTTATCCCAACCTGACCCTGATTTGCACTGGTCCATGCAGACACTGTGTCCATGCTTTCTACATAGAACCTGGTTCCGCATGCTTATCAAGTTCCACGTGGCTTCTCTGAGCCATTTCCCTTCCAGAATATACAGCTTTTCAGTTATAACACTGCAAGTAATTTTTGGTGACTTAAGAGGCGATGAACTATGGTCCTGTTAAAATTTTGGAGTGAGTAATAAGAAAGCTGAATTCTAGGTTTTCCAATAACAGTAGGTGTCATTTAGAATATATTAATTATTTCCCAGTCATGGTCTCAGTTGCCTGAAACTCAATGACCTCAAAGTTTACTTTTAAAAATGTTACCATTCTTTGATCACACCCCCGCCCCCCCCCCCCCCCCCAGGGGAGAGCAGCCCTACCAGGCCACAGAAGATGACAATGCAGCCATTCCTGATGGGATCTGACAGACTAAGATCAGAAGGAAGGAGAGGAGGACCTCCCCTATCAGTGGACTTGGGAGGGGCAATTGAGAAGAAGAAGAAGGGAGGGTGGGGCTTATGGGGGGATACAAAGTGAATAAACTGTAATTAATAAAAAATTAAAAAAAGGTTACCATTTGATTAGAATGGCACTGTTACATTTAAAATTCATGTTTACAGTAGAGTTTCTTACTTTGCAAAGGTAATACTCAAATCCATTAGGAAAGTATATCTAATTGTGTCCATTGTAGGGACTATAATATCTTGAATCTTGGTATGTTTGTCTTCTAAAGAAGAACTTTTAATTAATTCATTCCAATGGAGCCAGCGACCTCGGTTCTTCAACTATAAGAGAATATGTTTTGAATATTATAACTATGCACTTTTTACATCTGAAAGAATCTTTTCAACACTTACAGCATTTGCCTTTTAAAGCTTGAACCCTTAGATAACATTTAAAAATCTGTAACACACAATGAAGTTTTATCAGTTGACAAAATAAAGTTAACTCAGTCAAAAGATGGGTAAAGGACAAAAATGTGCAGTTTATAAAAGAATAAATCCAAATGGGGAACAGACTGCTACTCAGTAAGAACTGACTGCTACTGCAACTTGAGATAACATTGTGAGGCCATTTATGCTCACAACCAGAGCTTGTATCCCTGGATAATTAACACTGAAAAGGCGATTTTACTGACTTTTTATAAAATAAGTTTTATTAAAAATTTGAAATGAAAAGTCTCTGCCATGCAGACTATCAATGCAGATGCTGAGACTTATGGGCAACCTTTGGGCAGAGTGCAGGGAATCTTAGGAAACAAGTAGGAAACAGTAGGATCTGGAGAGGACAGGAACTCCACAAGGAGAACAACAGAACCAAAAAAATCTGAGCACAGGGGTCTTTCCTGAGACTGATACTCCAACCAAGGACTGTGCATGGAGATAACCTAGAACCCCTGCACAGATGTAGCCCATGGCAGTTCAGTATCCAAGTGGGTTCCATTGTAATGGGAAGAGGGACTGTCTCTGACATGAAATGATTGGCCTGCTCTTTAATTACCTCCCCCTGAGGGGGAAGCAGCATTACCAGGCCACAGAAGAAGACAATGCAGCCACTCCTGATGAGACCTAATTGACTAGGATCAGAGGGAAGGAAAAGAAGAGCTCCCCTATCAGTGGACTTGGGGAGGGGCATGCATGCAGAGGGTGGAGGGAGGGAGGAATTGGGATGGAGGAGGGAGGGAACCCTGGGGGGATACAAAGTGAATAAAGTGTAATTAATAAAGAATTTAAAAAACAAAACAAAAAAATTGAAATTAAGGAGAGATAAGGCTTAGGGGTTCTTTGAGAGGACCCAGAACCCATACCTCCTCTCACAACTGTCCCCCAGTTCGGAGGATCTGGTGCCTTCCTCTGACTTTTGCAGACACCAGCATTACCTCCTCTCACAACTGTCCCCCAGTTCGGAGGATCTGATGCCTCCTCTGACTTTTGCAGACACCAGCATGCACATAGCGTGCACATCAACAGGCAGGAAACACCAGCACACATAGAAGTTTAAACATGGTGAGTGAGACTCCACAAACGAAAATCTTTAGCCTTTCCTCCTTTACACTGAACTGTCACAGATCACATAAAATATAAGTAATATTTTAACTCATAAAGAGGATTAGTAGATAAACATCCATGAATCTACCACCCAATTACAATTAATTTTTAATGATAATCCAAAGAATATAAATTTCACTTTATCATAAACTCAACCTATCTAGAGTTTCTCTTCTTTATTTTTTTGAGATGGCCATAGCCCTTGCTATTCTGAAACTCACTATGTAGATCACGCTAACCTCAAACTCAGGGATGCAACTGCCTCTGCCTCCTTAAGTGCTGAGACTAAAGGCATGCACCACCATGCCTGGCTGAATTTATATCCTCTTAATATCTAATCTTCCCTGAATGCCTTTAATATAGCCTTTTGCATATGTTGCGAATTTATTTCAAAGTCATTTTAGTGTAACTTAAGTTACAACTTGCCAGATTTTAGTTTTGCATCCGTCATGTCTTGAAGTAAATGAGCTATACTCTAACTAAAAATGAAACACCATTTGAGACCTCTGTATTTGTTTGCCATTTTGGCTCTTTGATCTAGTCTCATGTTCAGCCAAGATAATCAGCATATCTGTATTAGCTATTAAAGTCCTGAAATTCTTTTGAACCTCTGGCTGAATATGCTGCCATCTCCCTGTCTTCCCATCAATACCAGCTTCAATCATTATTTTTCTCTTTTGATTATTCCTCTCCCACTGTCAATCCCCAGGTCTCCTACTACCAAATTTAGAGTCATATTAAAGTTGAATAGACACGTATTTTGGAATTTTATTAGATTAAGAAAAAGATACCAGGTGTGGTAGCACACTTTTAATCCTACCACTCCGGAGTAGAGGCAGGCAAATCTCTAAGTTCAAGGCTAGCCTGGTCTACATAGCAAGTTCCAGGATAGCCATGGCTTGAAAACATGAGAAACCATGTCTTGAAAAACAAACCAAAAACAAACAGAGATTAAGAAAAAGAATAGAGCTGGGCACAGTGGCAATTGCCTGTAATATCAGCACTCAGGGAGGCAGAGGGAGGCAGATCACTGTGAGTTCAAGGCCAGCTTGGCTTATAGAGTGAGTCTAGGACAGCCAAGGCTACACAGAGAAACCCTGTCTTGAAAAACCAAAACGAAGAAGAAGAAGAAGAAGAAGAAGAAGAAGAAGAAGAAGAAGAAGAAGAAGAAG
>NW_026591918.1:4495534-4521650 GCF_907164565.1 Psammomys obesus | reverse complement strand
AGAAGGAGAAGGAGAAGGAGAAGGAGAAGGAGAAGGAGAAGGAGAAGAAGAAAAAGAAAATATTTCTCAACTCCCATTTTCTCCTTCTCAGTTGTACGTATTTAAAAAAAAACTGAATATTTTTATATTTACTTTCAGTTTTTAGAAAACATGCTTGTACAGAAAGGGAACAAGAATAGTGCATTGTTGAAGGAAAAGGAGGCAGATAAAGGGGAGCAGGAGTGAGGAGGGAATGAAGGAGGAGGAAGAGGAGGAGAAATGAAGTTGGGGGGGGGACACTGTAATGCACATTATATTGGGAATTTATCGTGTACTGTCTGAGCTCACTGAGAACCCAGCTCTGCATGTGGGCCTATGCTCCCTGGCTGATTTCTGCTGGATGTTATGTATGTCCAGGTAGAGGATGTTTTGCTAATTTTCTATATCATCTGTTCATGTGTTCATGTATATATGTATCAATCACTTATCTATCCATCCATATCTATCTATGTATCTATCAATCATCTATCTATCTATCTATCTATCTATCTATCTATCTATCTATCTATCTATAATTTACCTATTACTTACTATTCATCCTTTTACTTAAAAATAAGTTCACTCATTCAAAATCCCAAATATGATGATCATAGATCATTGTCTGGATCATTTGAAAAATTTCTTTTGTTTTTGCCTTTTGAGTTTTCAGGGTATTGGAGAAGGGAGAATAGGAGACAGATATAATAAAAATGTATGAAATTCTCAAGGAAAAAAAAAGAAAACATGCTTGTGCTACTGTCTCTTGATGTTCATTTTTAGAGATTGTTTCACTGACTTTCTACTATGACTAATAAAGATAAAACTCTTTCTGGTTATATTCTTAAAATCCTATGTTGTTTGATTTCAGTGAAGAAGTTAGCTCTCCACTGCTAGTTAAGTTTGAATCCTCTTATAGATTCTGGATTTCTATAATTTAGGTAGGATTGTAACCAAAGCTCTACGTGAGTCTTATGGTTGTAAAATGTACTTTGCGTGAATAAGATGGCTGATGGAATGTTCTCTGTTGTGAAGAAGGCTGTTATGAATTCCCTCAGAATAAGATGGCTGATGGAATGTTCTCTGTTGTGAAGAAGGCTGTTACAGATTCCCTCAGAGCGGAGAAGTACCCTAAAGTTGCATGTGACAACATGAACTATGACTGGGGCAGCAAGTTCTGGGGGACTCAGCACCCTGACCTCTGACAGAAGGTGCTGTGCATGCTCAGTCAGGGTGTGCATGCTCACACTTCATCTCAAATGCATTTTAGGTCATACCTCATACATATAGTCATAGACCAGGCCCTTTTCTTCAAATGGGCATTCCCATTTTTCCACAGACACTGGCATTGGTTGTTTTTCATTTTTCCCTGCTACAATTGTTCTTATGAAATCATCAAAAGCAAGGCGACCATCTGTATCACAACTTGCTCCAATTGACCAAATCAGAGAGAATACAAAGCAGGCCTGTGGGTGAAAAAATTAACTTATACTCATTACTTTTTAAAGAAAGTTTAGGAGAAACATACATATATATTAGTTAGGAGAAACATAATATATTAATGCTTGCTTAAACTAGTTGAAAATGTCATGCAAAGAAACAGAGTAGAACTGAGTATAGCCAAATCACATACATAATCATTTTTGGCAATAGTGATAAAAAGAAAACTTAAATGCCTTTACCAAACGACCTAAGGACATCTACTTAATTTATCCTCAAATATTTTCCTACCAGTAAAAATGATGTATGTATAAAAATACTTATCACATCACTATTTCTCCAACAGGAATTCTGGTTATTTACAGTATGCTGTATACTCTGATGTGTACAGATCAGATAAAAATGATGTAACTCCTAAACAGAGGAGAAAGGGGAACCCTCCTCCACTGCTGGTGGGAATGTAAACTTGTACAATCACTTTTCAAATCAATCTGGCGCTTTCTCAGACAATTATAGACAGTGCTTCCTCAAGATCCAGCTATAGCACTCCTGGGCATATATCCAAAATATGCTCAAGTACACAACAAGGACATTTGCTCAACTATGTTCATAGCATCTTTATTCATAATAGCCAGAACCTGGAAACAACCCAGATGTCCCTCATCGGAGGAATGGATACAGAAATTGTGGTACATTTACACAATGGAATACTACTCAGCAATTAAAAACAAAGAAATCATGAAATTTGCAGGCAAATGGTGGGACCTAGAAAAGATCACCCTGAGTGAAGTATCCCAGAAGGAGAAAGACACACACAGTATATACTCACTCATAAGTGGACACTAGACATATAATATAGGATAAACCTACAAAAATCTGTACACCTAAAGAAGTCAAGTAAGAAGGAGGACCCTGGGTAAGATGATCAATCCTCACTCAGAAAGACAAGTGGGATGCACATTGGAAGAAGGAGAAAACAGGAAACAGGACAGGAGCCTACCACAGAGAGCCTCTGAAAGACTCTACCCAGCAGTGTATCAAAGCAGATGCTATGACTCATAGCCAAACTTTGGGCAGAGTACAGGGAATCTTATGAAAGAAGGGGGAGATGGTAAGACCTGAAGAGGACAGGAGCTCCACAAGGAGAGCAAAAGAACCAAAAAATCTGGGCACAGGGGTCTTTTCTGAGACTGATATTCCAACCAAGAACCATTCATGGATATAACCTAGAACCCCTGCTCAGATGTAGCCCATGGCAGCTCAGTATCCAAGTGAGTTCCTTAGTAATGGGAACAGAGACTGTCTCTGACATGAACTCAGTGGCTGGCTCTTTGACCACTTCCTCCTGAGTGGGGAGCAGCTTTGTCAGGCCACAGAGAGGACAATGTAGCCAGTCCTGATGAGACCTGATAAGCTAGGGTCAGATGGAAGGGGAGGAGGACCTTCTCAACCAGTGGACTTGGAGAGGGGCTTGGAAGGAGTTGAGGGAGGGAGGTGGGATTGGGAGGGAATGAGGTAGAGGGCTGCAGCTGGGATACAAATGGAATAAACTATAATTAATATAAAAATAAAATAATTGAGAAAAATGATGTAACTCTGTAATGCTGATATGGAAAAATCAAAATACACTGCCAGTGAGATGGAAATTAGTAAATACAGTATATTGGCATATATAAAATATACACACAGGAAAAGTATATACATAAAATGTCATTACAAGGCTTTGTGGGGCACTGACAATAGTGCCCTTAAGAGTGGCTACGAGACTGGTATAAATGGAAACCATGCTTTTGTCTTTTGAATTTTATTTAACGCACATGCCTTATCTGGCTAAAAAACAAAAACATTGCCCTCAAAAATTTCAATCAGGTATCAATTTGCATATGTTTCATGAAGCTATTCTGAACCACCTGATAAAGTTGGGAGTTTGGGTTTATCAAGAGAACAAAATTTTTCTGGAACTATGCAAAATTATGCATAGGAAGAGTATCCCTGTAATAGTTTATAAAAGCTAACAATGGCATGTGTAGAAGAATGTGAAAAGTAATCCTAAAAAGATAGCTCTAACATAAGGGAAGACGGATAAACAAGCTTCACACAACATAAGGCGGAAAGGAGGAAGTTATAGTTGGCTGGAAAGCTTGGGGGTGATGTGGCTGACACAGTGTCTAAGGTAAAAATCGTATTACATTTTATTTACTTAATTGTATAAGTGGGGGGATGTGTGTATGCACACACACTCGTGGAGGCCAGAAGACAACTGGTGGGAGTTGTCTCTTTCCTTTCTACTCATGTGACTCACAGACAGGCAGACCTGGCAGCAGGTGCCTTTACCCACTGAGATATCACCCTGGTCTATAAGATAGGTTTTGTTTTGTTGTTCTTGGGTTTTTGTTTGTTTGTTTGCTTGCTTGCTCTTTGGGTTTTTGGTTTGGTAGCAACAAGGTGGAAAAAAAAATACAAGCGGGAAATGCTACTGCCACAGAATGGAAGAGAAAAGGACGGTAGAGTATGTTGTGACAATTTGGTAGATTGGAGTGAGGCATAGACAGGGAACAAAGATTTCCTTCTTTTATAACATCTTCAACAAATGGTGCTGGTCTAACTGGACATGCAGAAAAATGCAAATAGATCCATATTCGTTACCGTGCACAAAAGTAAAGTCCAGGTGGAGCAAAGACCTCAACATAAAACCAGACACACTAAATCTGTTAGAGGAAAAAGTGGGGAAGAGCCTTGACCTCATTGGCACAAGAGACAACTTCCTGAACAAAACACCAATAGCGCATGCTCTAAGATCACAATAAATGGGACCTCATGAAACTGAAAAACTTCTGTAAAGCAAAGGACACTGTGGTCAGAAAAAAACAACAGCCTACAGACTGGGAAAAGATCTTCACCAACCCTATATCTGACAGGGGGCTAATATTCAGTATATATAAAGAATTCAAGAAGTTAAACACCAGCAATCCAAGATGGTGGTGCCGAGAGGACACTGTCTGAGAAGCAGGACAGCAGTGTCAGCAGTGACTAAGAGACTGAACTCTGGACCCTAAAACACCAGCGATTGTGATTCCCAGGTAAGAGGAAACCCCACAGTGTGGGAAGCAACTGGGTCCATTCTCAAGTCATCCAGTTAAAACTGGGAAGAGTTCCCATGTCCCGGCAGGCACTCGGTCGCCAGACCAGAGCCACATGCCTGCGTGTCCTGATCACCTTCCCAGGCTGAACTGTGGGCACCAAAACACCAGAGACTGGGATTTCCAGTCTCAAGAAAATCCCACAGGGAAGGAAGCAAATGGGACCGACCCCAGGTCACCCAGTCAATCCTTGGAAAAGGTCCCAGAGACCAGCAGGCACACAGCCGCCAGCCCAGAGCAGGCACCAGCAACGAGCACACAGACCTGTTGCGTGCCCCACTCTCCGTCCCAGACAGAACTGTGCACCGTAGCGCACCAGAGATTGGCTTTCCCTGTTGGGAGAAAACCCCACAGTAAGGGAAACAGCAGGTCCGAGCTTGGAGCGCTCAGCTGACCCCCCCCCCCCCCCCCCCCCCCACACACACACACACACACCCGCGCGCGCGCGCGGAAAGCTCTCAGAGGAAAAGTGCCTGAGTCCCTGCAGGCGCCCAGTCACCAGCTTGGAGCCACCACTCACCTGTGCCTGTGCGCTGTACTTGCCACTTCAGACGCAACTGTGCACCCCAAAACACCACTGACTGGGTTTCCCTGCTGGGAGGAAACCCCATGTTGGGGGGGAAACATCTGGTCCCATCTCAGGACACTCAGCTCCAGAAAAGTTTCTGGGTCCCCACACACTCCAGGCTCTAGACTCCTGCTGCAGCATGAGAGCTGTGCTCACCTGCCACTGATTACCTCTTGGGTACTGAGGCACAGAGCTCCAACCTCAGACCTACAGAAGCCTGGGATTCCCGAGATCAGCCTCCAGATACTGCTCCAAGGGGCAACCAGTTATCCCTAACTAACCTGACCAAACTGCAGGACTCCCAGGACTGTGCCTAGAAAACAGTGTAAGAACAACAGCAGCTGCTCGCTGAAGTCAGAGCAAGAAGCCCAGTAGCAGGGCAGTTGTCTCAGGACTTCTCCGGGTGAGAGGAGAGCCCCCGTGACTGACAAAGACCACAGTTACCACTCAGGTCTATACGCCTAAGGTGAGCTGTGGCAATTCCGGAGAAACACTGGCCATTCAGTGACCATACCCAAAAAGCTGAGGAGGCCTCCTTCAGGAAAAATCATCTTCCTGCCAAGGAGTTTCTCCCCACCCTAGGATCCCAGGAAGCACCAGAAACTAACACCCAACACTTAAAATAGCCAAATGGGTAGAGGCCAGAGTAAAAGCTAACCAACAAAAAACAGCAATATGGCATCTCCAGAATCTAGTTATTCAGGGGGAAGCAGCCCTGGACAACTCAGCATAAATGAAATTTAAGATGACCTTATATCTATGCGTACGAAGAGGATAATAGAGGAAACAAAATGCATCAAGAATCAGAGAAAGATAAAGTCAGATTATGGCCATCTGTAAAGAAATATAGGAAGAGGCAGCCAAACAGTTTGTGGCCTTTAGAAAGGAAATAATTAAATCACTGAAAGAAATAAAAGAAACAGAGGAATGTTCAAACAAACAGTTGAAGGAATTGAAGGAAAATACATTCAGACAGGTGAAGGAAATCAACAAAATGGCTCAAGATCTGAAGATAAAATTGGAAAAATTAAAGAAAACCAAAAGGAGGAAATCATGGACAGGAAGAACTTAGGGAAGAAAACAGGAGCTACAGAGGTAAGCATAACCAATAGACTACAAGAGATGGAAAAAAAGAATCTCAGGTGTGGAAGATACAATGGAAGAAATCGATAAATCCATCAAAGAAAATGTTAAATCTAAAAAATTCCTGACACACATCATCCAAGAAATCCAAGACATGAAAAGACAAAACCCAAGAATAATAGGAATAGAGGAAAAAGAAGATTCCCTTCTCCAAGGCCCAGAAAATATTTTTCAAAAAAATCATAGAATCTTTTGGATATATGCCTAGGAGTGGTATAGCTGGATCTTGAGGAAGCGCTATTCCTAGTTCTTTGAGAAAGTGCCAGATTGCTTTCCAGAGTGGTTGTACAAGTTTACATTCCCACCAGCAGTGGAGGAGGGTTCCCCTTTCTCCACAACCTCTCCAGCATGTGTGGTCATTTGAGTTTTTTATCTTAGCCATTCTGATGGGTGTAAGGTGAAATCTTAGGGTCGTTTTGATTTGCATTTCCCTGATGGCTAATGAGATTGAGCATTTCTTTAAGTGTTTCTCTGCCATTCGATATTCCTCTGCAGAGAATTCTCTGTTTAGCTCTGTACCCCATTTTTAATTGGATTACTTGATTTTTTGCTGTTTAACTTCTTTAGTTCTTTATATATACTGGATATTAGCCCTCTGTCAGATATAGGGTTGGTGAAGATTCTTTCCCAATCTGTAGGCAGCCATTTTGTTCTGATGACCGTGTCCTTTGCTTTACAGAAGCTTTTCAGTTTCATGAGGTCCCATTTATTGATTGTTGCTGTTGGTATTCTGTTAAGGAAGTTGTCTCCTGTGCCAATGAGTTCAAGGCTCTCCCCCACTTTTTCTTCTAAGCAGTTTAGTGTGTCTGGTTTTATGTTGAGGTCTTTGATCCACTTGGACTTTAGTTTTGTGCAGGGTGATGAGTATGGATCTATTTGCATTTTTCTACATGTAGACTTCCAGTTAGACCATCACCATTTGTTGAAGATGCTGTCTTTTTTCCATTGAATGGATTTGGCATCTTTGTCAAAAATCAGGTGTCCATAAATGTGTGGATTTATGTCAGGGTCTTCTATTTGATTCCATTGATCCACCAGTCTGTTTCTATGCCAGTACCATGCAGTTTTTAGTATTGTTGCTCTATAGTACAGCTTGAGATCAGGGATGGAGATACATCCTGAAGATCTTTTACTGTAGAGAATTGTTTTTGCAATTCTGGGTTTCTTGTTGTTCCATACGAAGTTGAGAATTTTTCTTTCCAGGTCTGTAAAGAATTGTGTTGGTAATTTTATGGGAATTGCATTGAATCTGTAGATTGCTTTTGGTAAGATGGCCATTTTTACTATATTAATCCTGCCAAGCCATGAGCATGGGAGCTCTTTCCATCTTCTGATATCTTCTTCTAATTCTTTCTTCAGAGACTGGAAATTTTTTTCATACAAGTCTTTGACTTGGCTTGGTTAGGTTCACAGCAAGGTACTTTATGTTTTTTGTGGCTATTGTGAAGGGTGTTGTCATCAGAATAAAATGAAAGCTTATATATTGGGAAAGGATCTTCACCAACCCTATATCTGATAGAGGGCTAATATCCAGAATATATAAAGAACTTAAGAAGTTAAACAGCAAGAAATCAAATAACCCAATTAAAAATGGGGTACATTGCTAAACAGAATTCTCAATAGAAGAACATCGAACAGCAGAGAAACACTTAAAGAAATGCTCAACATCCTTAGTCATCAGGGAAATGCAAATCAAAATGACCCTAAGATTTCACCTTACACCCATCAGAATGGCTAAGATAAAAAACTCAAGCAACAACACGTGCTGGAGAGGATGTGGAGAAAGAGGAACCCTCCTCCATTGTTGGTGGAAATGTAAACTTGCACAACCACTTTGGAAATCAATCTGGCATTTTCTCAGAAAATTATGAATAGTGCTACCTCAAGATCCAGCTATACCACTCCAAAGCATATACCCAAAAGATGCCCCACCATTCAGTAAGGACATTGGCTCAACTATGTTCATAGCAGCTTTATTTGTAAGAGCAAGAAACTGGAAACAACAGAAAGTGTGGTACATTTCCACAACAAAATATTACTCAGCAATTAAAAACAAAGAAATCATGAAATTTGCAGGCAAATGGTAGGAACTAGTAAAGGTCATCCTGAGTGAGGTAACCCAGAAGCAGAAAGACACATATGGTATATACTCACTTATAAGTGGATATTAGTCATATAGTATAGGATAAACATACTGAAATCTGTAGTCCTAAAGAAGCTAAACAAAGAAGACCCTAGGGAAGAGGCTGAAACCTCATGCAGAAAGGCAAACAGGATAGACATTGGAAGTAGGAGAAGACAAGGAACAGGATAGGAGCCTTCCATAGAGGACCTCTGAAAGACTCTACCTACCAGGGTATTGAAGGAGATACAGAGACTTGTAGCCAAACTTTGGGCAGAGTGCCAGAAACCTTATGGAAGAAGAGGAAGTTAGAAAGGCCTGGAGGGAACAAGGAGATCCACAGGAGACAAACAGAACCAAAAAACCTGGCCTAGGAGGCTTGCAGAAATGGATACTCCAACTAAGGACCATACATGGAGAGGACCTAGATGCCCTGCTAACAAGAAGCCCATAGGCTGCTCAGTTTCCAAGTATGTTCCCTAGTAAGCGGGGCATGGGCTGTCTCTAACATGAACTCAGTGCTGGCTTTTTGATGACCTCCCCCTGGGGGTGGGGTGTGCAGCCTTGCCAGGCCTCAGAGGAAAACAAAGAAGCCAGTCCTGATGAGACCTAATAGACTGGGGTCAAATAGAAAGGGAGGAGGTCCACCCCTATCAGGGGACTAGGAAAAAGGAATAGGGGGAGAAGAAGAAGGGTGGGTGGGACTAGGAGGAGACAAGGGAGGGGGGCTATAGCGAGGATACAAAGTGAAAACACTGTAATTAATTAATTTTTAAAAACGTCTTCTTTTGTGTCCCTTCGGTAACTTCTGCTCACTATTGCCATAATCTCTGGTCTTTGCATTCCAGACATTAGCTAACAAGAACGACTACTAATGTGACCCTAAGTATTGCATGGGTTCTGCCTGTATCCACCCTCTCCCAGCCTTTCGTAGCTAGTTTCTATCTAAGACATAATTAACTGAGAGCAAGTGAGCTTATTACTGCATCACCTCGTCGAGGAACCAGCTACATGTGGTATTTCATAAAGAGCAGCACAGCTTCAGCACTGACATGCTTTGTTTTCTTTAGGGCTGTTTTTAGAATCAGAATACCAGGTTGAGCCAACTTAGTATCCTCAACTATTCTCTAGTGAGCATCAAAATCTGCTCTGAATCTTATAAAGGTCTTTCTGAATACAAATACTATTTTCTAAAACCATATTTTATTCTGTATTTAAAGCCACTTTAAATATAAAACCAACCATAATCCAAATACGAGTGTGCTTGCTAGTGGGCTCGTTTTCCAGCACATTACAGAGCAGTACCTCAAAGAGGCGTGTGAGAGATACAACTGCATTGATGTTACTCGTAGGAATGAGTTCCTGCAAAAGAAAAATAATAAAATGTTTTAAAATTTTCCATCTTAGAGAACAAATGAAAGTAAATGTCTCATTTTATAAAAGTTGGTAAGAACATAATAATATGTTCTTTATAATATTTAAATTTAGAGAAAATAAACTGAAGGTACAATAAAAACATTTCTTAAGGAATTTTAGCTTGGCTTATTATATGGCAAAATTGTACACAATGTATTCTCATTCTAAATCCTCTGACAATGGTAACCAGGTTCTAGAAGAGAATAGCTGAAATGAAGTCTCTTAAACCACTCATTTGGTTATGTATTCTATGTTTATGAAAAGCATATTATATTTACGTAGCCATAGAGCAAGCCAGTGGAGGTGGGAGAGACACAATCCCTGAAAAACACCAACTCTAAAACAAAGTAGGAAGGGCAGTATAGTGAGATAACTCTGTGAAGGAGCCGCGGAGTATCAGAGCAGAGGTGGTACTATAGTGCCAGGGGTGAAATAGGCCAAGGAATTAGTTGCAGGGAAATTGAAGAAGAATAAATGACAAAAGACCTTCCTAAGGAAGAAGCAGCAGAACTGAAATTTCAAGGGAAATAAAAGTTAGGTAAACAGAGTAGGGGAGGATGTGTAAGGCAGGAAAGTTATATAATAATACAAGCCTATACAGATTACTCAGAAGATTCTGTGGGATGTTAAGGCAGGATGACAGAAAACTACACCTGGGAAGCTGACAAGAGTCTTACAGGCTGTATTAAAGTTCCCTATAGAAGAAGGCTCCAATAAAGGATTTTAAAGTAGGGAGTAAACAGGATGGATGAGTGTTTGGAATCTTCATTTTACTTGTAGGACGTAGACTGCACTAGAACAACGCTACTGGGATGAATCGGGCAGAAAATGAGGTCAGAATTGAGGCCACTCTACAGGAAGGACTGAGGTAAGGAAAAGGCTGGAGAAAGAAGAATGGAGAAAAGACAAATAAACAATATTACCAAGGAGGAACGAAACCAACAGCATTTTAGAACTGGCTACATATAGAAAATATGACAACTATAAAAAGAAAACCCACCATCCATTACCTGGAAAGATGGAGCTTACTTTTATTTTTATTTCTATAGTATTAGGGATATAAAACTGCCAGGAACTTTTGTTTTCTCTATGAAGTCACAATAATCTTTGTAATGTGACATTGTCTAGTTTTTCTTAATATCATATCATATTTTAGGATGGGAAGCCATTGAGTATCTTTCTGTAGCAATATATTTATTTATATCTAATTGTGTATGTATATTCACGTGTGTGGTAATTGCCACTGAATGATTGTCCTCTAAAAGAACCTTCTATTCAATAATCCCAAGAATGTATGGCAAAAGATCTTTGAAGATGTAATTAAGATGTAATCCAACAGGCATGAAATCCAAGACCCCCTAGTGACACAGAGAAGTGACACAGAGAAGTGACACGGAAACAAGGTCTGAGAAGCTAGGAGAAGGGATTGGAGTTACGCAGCTATGAGCTACAGAACTGGAGCCACCGGAATCTGGAAGATAAAGAGAAGATTCTTCCTTAGCATTTTTAAGGAAACATACTTCTGCTAACACCTTGATGCCAGTCTCTGATCTCCAGAACCATGAGAAAGTAAATTTCTGTTATTTAAGATACCATATTTGGGGGAACAGGGGCTGTCTCTGACATGAACTTAGTTGCTGGCTCCTTGATCACTTCCCCCTGAGTGGGGAGCAGCCTTGCCAGGCCACAGAGGAAGACAATGCAGCCAGTCCTGCTGAGACCTGATAGTCAAGGGTCAGATAGAAGGGGAGGAGGACGTCCTCTATCAGTGGACTGGGGAAGGGGCATGGGAGGAGAAAAGGGAGGAAGGACAGGATTGGGAGGGGATGAGAGATGGGCTACAGCTGGGTTACAAAGTGAATAAATTGTAATAAATTTTAAAAATTTAAATTTAAATTTAAATTTAAAAATTACATTTGTAGTAATTTGTTAACGGCAGCCGTAGGAAAAATAAGGCAGCATTAAGAGTCTTCATAGAATTATACTCAGGTATGTTTATAAAGACACATCTGAAATATTTTAAAATCTATTTATATTAAAGCGTGTGTGTGTGTGTGCGTGCGTGTGCATGCGTGAGTGCGGGTGTGCACGGGCATGCGAGTGTAGGTGGGCATCAGAGCCTCTGTAGTTGGAGGAATAGAAAGCTGTGAGCTGCTCATCATGGCCACCGGGAATTGGATGTCTGCCCTCACCAACAGTAGTTCTACAAGTAGTATTCTTGAGCACAAAGCCATCTCTCTAGCACTTAAAATTTTTTTAAATAAAGGAAGTACTTGGAATTTTTAAAGGTCTAGAAACTATGGCTTGGTACAAATATTCTTCTTAAGTTATTTGTAATTTAAGCAATATAAAACAGAAGAAGGCTGGGCATGTAAGGAACATGCTTGTAATCCTAGAATTTGGAGGTGGAGGCGGGAGGATCAGAAGTTCAAGGTCATTCTCGGTTACATATAGAGAGAGAGAGAGAGAAAGAGAGAGAGAGAAAAACAAAGGTAAAGAAAAACTGGCTTTAGTTATTCATTCTAGCACTATGTGTATCTATTTTATTTGAGTTGCACAGATTGTCAGAAATCAGAGTAAGAGAATGATACCTTGCATTTTTTCCTACGGAATACTAAAGACGGTGGTACTAGCCACTGGAAAAGCTCCTTCAGCAGAGTTTGATGTTCTGTTTCACTTAGAGGTGGTTTCAGTGAATTCAACCATGAAGCCACAAGTGGTTCCCATCCTAACTGTGAAGGTTCCAAATAAATCATGCCACAACGGCTCACAGTGGCTGGCTGGAAAAAAAGCACAGATTTCCTTTTTCCATTTCCAAAAAAGACTGCTTTCCCATGAGTGGTTCCTGACAATTATAGCTAGCACTTATAAGTCCTTTCAAAATCTAAGTTCTGCCTGTTTCTAACTCTGACATGTACTGCATGTTCCCCATACAGAAAACTATTTTCAGTTAGGTCCTTGGCCATCTTAATACCTCTTCATGGTCATACATCATCCAGTTATGATTTGAAATGCCCAAGACTTCTTGAGGAAGTCTTGAATCTTCTGAAAAAACACAAACATCTTCTAAGGTCTTTTTCTTCCTGTTTCCCCCATGGATACTCAATTCCTTCCATTCTCTTAGAGCACATATATGTAACCGTATATTTGGATTATTTATTAGCACACTTCTCATCTTTTCATCTGTCTCTCCCCAGTGTTGAACCCATTTTAGGATACAAAATAAAATATTTTTATTCAGTTAATGAATAAATAAACAAGCACACAAAATGCTATATTAAATTATAATTACATTAAGAGCTTACCGAAGCCTGTGAAAGGTCCATTGTTTCAAAGATGAGGCTCATTTGAGGGGACATTTGAATGATTTCTCCACTCATAAGGCAAAGCTAAAGGCAAACATTTTAAAATTTAGACAGAATTTATCTGTTTATAAATAAAGTATGTGCTTGATATAAGGCCATGAATATGAATAGATGCCAGAAAAAATTCCTAGTCTATCCCTGTGTTTATGATATCTCCTTAACTTCTTTAATCTAAAACATCTTTTCTTTTATCAATATGTTCAAAACTTGAATTTAGGGATTCCATCTTTTCTCTCAAATTCTTTTCTTTCTCATTATAAAAACTATCCTATCTTAAGTGCCTTGGCTTAGAGATAATTAAATTTTAGTAATATTAGTAACTGTTATTATCAATGAGTCATATATCAAATTAATTTCACTACAAAATCTTTCCACTTTTCCCTCGTTTCCTCTGTGCCCCTACAATCTTCACTCTAGACTCAGGTTTACCCAGTCTAGTCATGGGTCAACAACGAAATACCTAACATTTTTGGATTCAATTCCTTATGTATAAAATAGAGTGTCAAAAAGTTGTGTTCTGCAGTATAGTAGCCACTAGCCATGCAGAGCTATTTATTTAACTTACCGATGTAAAATTAAATAAAGTTTAAAGTTCAGTTCTTTAACACTTTTATTTTCTTGCTGCCAAAGATGAAGTGAGGGCTTTTTGCATGCGGGGAGAGCACTCTACTTCTGAGCTACCTCCCACTCCAAGTTCAGTTCTTCCACTACAGTAAGCCATTCTGCAAACAAAATGTTAACAAGCCAGATGTGCCTGACAGCTGGCTGACTGACAGCATAGACATTTCCAGAACTGTAGGAAGTTCTACTTGAGAGCACTCCTCTAGAACGCTTTAAGTGTAGATCAGCTTATATCGGCAAACATTCTCCTACTTGTTACCAAGTTAGGATATGACACCAATACCACCGTCACTCCACCATGTTTTGGTATTACCAACTTCTACCTCACCGTCAAGTACAAGTCAGCAATCTGGCAATCCCTGCGTTAGCTATCACCTGCTAGGCCGGGAGGATTTTCTTCTCATCAAAGCACTCAGCGCCTGGCCCGGTCTTGTTCAAACTCCAGGCTGGGCCAGTGTTCATGAGGACGAGCACTTCAAAACAATAACATCTACTGTTCCTGACCAACCTGTCTTTGCTTATTTTTACTTACTTTGCTCCAGACATACATTTCATGCATATGGAAACTTATCTCTTGAAAACTACGTGATTCTAAACTGTTACATTCAAGCATCTCTGCCCTGCCCGCAGCTCCCAACCCATCCAGCTCTCCTGCCCACTGACACCAAATACACTTTTTTCTCTTTTTATAGAGAATGGATTTTTTTTTCTCACATAATAAAGCCTGATTGTGGTTTCCCCTTCTTCCACTCATACCAGATCTTCCTCCCTCATACACTTTCTCTTCATCTTTGTAAGGAATTTCTCATCGTGGCTGGTTTTATTTCCTTTCTAAAGTGAGTTCTGCCTTGTATTCAGAGCTACTATTCTCCTGCCATTATCTTTAAAGTCTCTGTGTACTTACAGTATTAACCATGGCAACATTACCTCCACCTAGGCCCAGGCTGCTTATTTGTAGAGAATATCTCACAAAGGCAGCCCCTGGTAGAATGAATGGTGATTCAAGGCTTTTAATTTAACCAGGTCTTCAGAACTACACACATTTGTGTCTATGGTTCCCTAAACCAGTGTCCTCAACCTTCCTAATGCTGTGACCCTTTAATACAGTTCCCTATTATGATGACCCCAACCACAAAATTATTTTGTTGGTACTTCATGACTGTAATTTTTTACTGTTGTGAATCATAATGTAAATGTCTACCATGCAGGGTACCTGATGCGCAATTCACAGGCTGGGAAGCACTGCTGAGGAGACCTGCTTCCCAGTTCCCACCATGGCTAGTTACAACTGCTTCATTTCTTTCTCTGAGAAGAACTGGGGCTCATTGCTTCTTGAAGACAAGTTGTCAGAAAGACTCTTTTATTTCTCACCACCAACTTTGTATATCCAAACTTTCTGACCATACTCCCCCTTTCATCTAATGAAAGAGCACCCCTCTGTTTTGAGTTTAAATTCCTATATTTCATTCTACTGATTAATTCCTCCTTCCAAATAATCACCACTTGTCTGTTTATTTTCTACTCTCAGTGTAATCAATATTACTGAGTGAAAATAAGGAAAAATATAATGACAAAAATGAAAAGGTACTTAAAAATAAATCTGAGTACTAATGAAATTAAATTACTATTTAATAGGATAGTCATTTCATATACATATGAAAATAAATTGGGTGGGGGAAATGGCCTAATGGTAGAGTACTTGCTTAACATAAGAAAGGCCCAGTGATTCAGTCGCCAAGTGGGAAACAGTAAGATCTGGAGAGGACAGGAACTCCACAAGGAGAGCAACAGAACCAAAAAAATCTGAGCACAGGGGTCTTTCCTGAGACTGATACTCCACACAAAGACCATGCATGGAGATAACCTAGAAACCCTGCACAGATGTAGCCCATGGCAGTTTAGTGTCCAAGAGGGTTACATAGTGATGGGAAGAGGGACTGCCTCTTACATAAACTGATTGGCCTGTTCTTTGATCACCTCCCCCTGAGGGGGAAGCAGCCTTACCAGGCCACAGAAGATGACAATGCAGCCACTCCTGATGAGATCTGATAAACTAGGATCAGAAGGAAGGAGAGGAGGACCTCCCCTATCAGTGGACTTGGGGAGGGGCATGCGTGCAGAAGAGGGAGGAAAAGTGGGATTAGGAGGGGAGGAAGGAGAGGTTTATGGGAGGATACAAAGTGAATAAAGTGTACTTAATAAAAGTTAAAAAAAATTAATTGTAATTGGGTGGTAGATTCATGGATATTTATCTACTAATCCTCTTTATGACTTAAGATATTACTTATTTTTATGTATAGCTCTCAGCTCCTGTTCCAGAGCCTGCTTGCCTGCATGCTCTCTGCCATGATGATGATGGACTAGCCCTCTGAAACCGTAAGCAAGTCCACTTTCTTTCATAAGAATTGCCTTGGTTTGGGAGGGAATGAGGAAGCGGGATACAGCTGGGATACAGAGTTAATAAAATGTAACTGATAAGAAAAAAATAAAATTAAAAAAAAAAAGAATTGCCTTGGTCATACTGTCTATTCACAGCAACAGAACAGTGACCAACACAATAATGTTTGTTTGTTTGTTTGTTTTTACAAATATTGTAATGTAATTTATTGACATGCTTCAAGGAATATGTCTCAAATTTATAGAACTTACAAGTATTTCTCTGTCACAAATACACAGACATAACAGCATTTGTAGTTTATGTCTGCCTGAGTCAGAATTTAAGGAAAAATACAGAATGGACTGGAAGTGTAGCTCAGTGGTTGAGAACCTGTTTACCTCGTACAAGGTCCTGATTTCAATTTCCAACACATACACACACACATAAATAAAATAAATAAATTCACTCATGGCAAAAACTTGGCTGACACTGATCTCAAGCTAGTTCTTTCCTTTCTAGAGGGCACAGAATGTTCTTCATATTGCACTAAAAGAACACATGCACAATAGACACAAAAATAACCAGCAAATGAATGTCCTTCAACAATCAGAAACACAGAGCCACAACATCTCCATGGATACTGGGACATATTCAGATCATAATATTAAACCTGGACAAGAGCCTGAGCAAAGCTAAAATGAGAAGTATGGGCAGCAATTATGACTATTTCTAGGAATCAGAAAGATTTATAACCAATTAATGAGGAAATCGCTAGCATAGTAGAACTGATTCCCAAAGCACTCATAAGCTGTATGCTTGTAGCTAGAGAGTAAGAGGGGCAGGATTAGGAGTAGGAAAAAGAGGTATGATGAATTAAACATCTTACATGATTAAATATCCTTGGGACTATCTCTTTCTACCTGATAGAAATTTACAAATTACACTGTGGAAGATCATGGTTCATGAGCTACAGTTAAATGCTAAACATGAACTAGAAGTCATACACATATTTTAGGTGACTGGAAATTAAGTGATACTGAAATGTCAAATCATAATGTCAGAAGTAGAGTACACTGTACTTCTTTCTTGAACATTCTGTGCTGTTTTTTTTAATTTTTATTTTTTAATATTAGTTACAGTTTGTTAACTCTGTATCCCTGCTGTATCCTGCCCCCTTATTCCCTCCCAATCCTACCCTCCCACCCTCATCTCCTCCCTGCCCCTTTCCAAGTCCACTGATAGGGGAGGACCTCCTCCCCTTTCATCTGATACTGGTTTATCAGGTCTCTTCAGGACTGGCTGCAAAGTCCTCCTCTGTGGCCTAGCAGGGCTGCTCCTCCCCTGGGGGTGGAGGGAGGAGGTCAAAGAGCCTACCATTGAGTTCATGTCAGAAACAGTCCCTGTTCCCTTCATTAGGGGACCCACTTGGATACTGAGCTACCAAGGGCTTCATCTGAGCAGAGGTTCTAGGTTGCACCCATTCATGGTCCTTGTTTGGAGAAACAGTCTCATAAAAGATCCCTGTGCCCAGATATATTTGTATTTGGTCCTTGTGGAACTAGTGTCCTTGCCAGGTCATATTAACTACTCCCCCCCCTTTTTTTTTGATTCCCTGCATTCTGCCGAAGGTTTGGTTATGAGTCTTAATATCTGCTTTGATACACTGCTAGGTAGAGTCTTTCAGAGGTCCTCTGCAGTAGGCTCCTGTCCTCCAACACAATAATGTTAACTCAGTAGCTTTAATACAACTTCTCAATAGCTTTAATGCACTTTTATTCTATTAAAAACAAAAAACTTATTATAGCATAGTCTTTACTGAAGATATTCATAAATGTATATATTTTTTACATATTTTAGCTTAAATATATAATCCCAGAAGTTCTTAATTATGTCTGAACAAGTTCTTCTTCAAATAATAGTGATTTACCTTTTTATTATCATCCAATACTGTATTCATACTTTCTATCCACAAGGTGTCAATAGGACCATCAAATACAACCCATTTCCGGTCAGGTGATTCGGCTAAGGCAAATTCTCTAAATGTATTTGCCACAATACCATCGGTCCACTGAGGAAAAAAAGAAAAAGCTAAAAAGCTTCTTTTATAAAATAAGTTGTATTTATCTTTAAAAACATAGAAATGCTTCGAATTTCTTGATTTAATATGCATTGTCTATAGGAAAGAATATAATCTTGGAGATTACCTCATGAGACACTGGATCAAACTGCCCAAAGAGTTGGCCCATAGTAATTGATTTGGGGTTTACTGTCCTATACATGACTTTTTCTTCCTCTCCATAGTTGCGTTCATTCATAAGCTTTAAAGTGTCAGCTAGCACATGCAGAACTTTTGTCTTAGCAGCAAAAGGCTCTCCCACCAACATAAAACTATGAAAGGCAGATTATACAGTGAGATGGTAAAAATGAAGTGTTTATACCAGCATAGAAAACATTACTCTGTAGCAATCACCATATATAATTTTTGAATTTCTAAAATGTTTTCTCAGATATGATGAAAATACATTTAACTTCTAAACCAATCAAGTGTACACTGAATTTTCCACAGTCATAACACTATCAAAGATAGAATATAATAAAATGTCTCTAAATGGCAGTGAAATTTTATTATAGCTATATTCTTAAATTAAAAACCAAGATATGGGAAGAAGCTTTCATTTGATATAGTGATTACATGTTTCTAAGCTTTCAATTGATACAGGTGCTCTTTGCCGAAGATTTCCAGACCTCCTCCTGTCACACAGACCTCTTTGCCACTCTTGCAGGTGGCTATGAGTCATACAAGTTAGGTAATTGCCAGTAAGGGAACTGACAGAGTTCTGTCACCCCTCTAGTAAGACCATGAGCCATGATGTTGAGATATGGCTAATCTTTATGACTATGAGAAACAGAATCTCCCTGATAACCTATGGACATACAGCATGAGTGAAAAATAAGCCTTTGCATTGTAAATAACAGTGTAGCTTAGCCCATCCTAGGGAAGATGTTCTTGCCATAATAAAAGAAAAACAAAATATAATACATTGGCTTAGAAACCAGGGCAAATTAACAGTCTCCAGAGGATAAATTATTGATAATTGTTATTATACAATGGTAAAATATTTGATAAATTTAATCATTTAGATAACTTGGAAGACAGATAATAATATACCTAAATAAGGGAGAAAGAGTGGTGAATACAGCATTAGTAGGTACAATGAAAAGATATGGCTGAATTTAATAAGGAATTTCAAACAATGAGCACAGAGGATGTGAGGGAAAGGTCTCTCTGCAAGTGGGTGTGAAAGAGAATAGAGGGAGTTCAGAAATTCAGTAACCTTAGGATTCTCATACACAGCAGCAAGAAAAAAAGAAAAAGAAAACTTTCAACAATGAAAACTCAGAATGGTATAAAGGATCAAGCCAAGAACAGGGCTATTTTATTACATTACGAAACTCTATAAAGGATTAATGTGGTTCTCAGTGAAGAAGTCCCCCAACCTTTGGGAGTTACGTTCTAGTCCACCAGTAGATACTCTATGGATGCTCCTCAAGTATATCTAATACCATGTTTTCCCTGCACATTAATAACTATGATAAATGTTGTTATAAATTGGACACGGTAAGAGAATAACAATGGCTAGTCATAAAGTGGAATAATTACAATAATAAACTTTGAGAAGATTATATGACAGTGCTCTCTCTATCTCAACATGTGAAATTGTCCCTTAGTGTTTCCAGGCTGCAGCTGATTGACTGTGGGTAGCTGAAATCATAGACGTGAAAACTGCAGGAAAGGAGGACTACAGCGACCATTTCAGTAGGAAACAAGGCTTGACGCAAACGGGCTGGGAGTGCGGAGTCTACTAAGCCGGGCACAGTTAGGGTTTAGAGAAATATGATAATAAACTGTACTTAGGGCAGACAGAGGCTAAGACACATAAAAGCTGATTATAATTTCTGAAGATGTCTACTGATTTCTACCTAATGTCTCCGGCCTAAAAAAAAATATATAGGTATTCAACTCTGGTTATGTGAGGCTTGAGTTACTATTCCCTCATTTTAGTGTATGTTTGAAATTTTACATAATACAAAGTCATTCTTTGACTTTTCAAAAATTGTGATTATTAGACCCTAACTTTCTGTAAGAAGAAAATGGCTAGAATCATTCTTCAGTTAGCAAAAATAACATTTTTCTTTCTTGTTACTTCATGCATGTTGAGGAAAGAAGACAAAAATAGGAAGATCATTCAAAGGTTAAGTCAAGTCTTGTGGAAAACAGCTGATTAGAAAGTCCCTCCCAGGAAACAAAGATCAAGCAGAGTTATGTCTAAGATGTTATAAAGAACCTCAAGTTTACACAATTTAAGAGATCTTTTAGAGGAAAAAATATTTTATGTATACATATACATATATGAAATATATAATACATACAATTATGAATACAAAATTATGTATCAACCTTATAAAATAAGTTACTTATCACTCTTATAAAATAAACATGACATGTTTATAGCTGTTGGATGGCTCTCAACAAGGAAGAGGCCCTGAAACTTAAACTCTGTTAGTTTCACAGGAAATCCATCTCTGAAAACGGGGCCATTATGTGCCCAAGTGGATTTCAGAATTGTTACCAACAGTGTAAGCTGTGTTTATTTCAGTTTCTGAGACAGGATCTTCATACATAGGCCAGCCTGGTGTGGATCTCAAGACCATCCTCAGATGGTCACAAGCCATCTGGATTTACAGGTATGCACCTGACTCCAGGTTCTTTGTTTTTTGCTGTAAGGTACTGAGGAGGGAGGAGTTCTTTGTTCCATAGCCTTCCTAATATACAAACTTTATTGCTTATTTTGGTTCTTTACTTTAATTTAAAGTAACACCAAACTATGGCAGATAATCAATATTCTCACCCATGTCGAACAATCATCATTTCATATGTCTGAATAATTTTTTCAAGAAAAAATTTAACAGGCTGAAGATTATGTTCTCGGCAGGTTTCATGTGCACATTCCAAAAATTCCTGAAATAAAATAAAAGTGAAATGTGTTTCTATAAAGTGTTATTATAAGTCATGTCATATAGAAAGATTGTTTTCAAATTAAAAAGAATAAATAGATTAATATAAATAAATTAATATAACAATGTAAGTTATTAATGATCATAGCATCCTAGCATTGGATGCTATGATAAAATAAAAACAATTAATAAAAACAATTCTTTGATAAATAAAAGATAAATAAAAACAATTCTTTGCCAAAATTCCATTTTTGGTTAAGATACAAAAGAATATGCTAGATAATCCTTCATACCATAGCAACCAGGAATAAGCAGAAAGGCTAAAAAAAAAATCATTAAAAATTTAAGAGCCAGTTGGGTGTGGCATTGTAGATACAAGTCATTCTGATAGAATTTAAGTTCAGAAATGGATTAGTCTTTCCTGGGTGTCTTGGCTAATTTTACGTCAACTCAATTTGACACAAGCTACAGTCATCTGAAAGAAGGGAACCTCAATTGAGAAAATAACATCAGGCAGCAGGTAAGCCTGTAAGGCATTTTCTTAAATGGCCCAGCCCATTGTAGATGGTGTCACCCCTCAGCTGGTGGTCCTGAGTTCTATAAGAAAACAGGCTGAGCAAGCCATAGAAAGTAAGACAGTAGGCAGCACCCTTCATGGCCTCTGCATCAGCCCCTGCCTCCAAGTGCCTGCCCTGCTTGAGTTCCTGTCCTGACTTCTTTTGACTAAGAACTGTGATATTGAAGTGTAAATTAATCATTTCCAGCTGGGTGATAGCTCCTGCCTTTAATCCCAGCACTCAAGAGGCAGAGGTAGGCAGATCTGAGTTTGAGGTCAGCCTTGTCTAGAGAGTGAGTTCCAGTACAGACAGGGCTACACAGAGAAACACTGTCTCAAACAAACAAATGCTTTCTTCCCCAAGTTGATTTTGGTCATGGTGTTTCATCACATCAGTAGAAACCCTGACAAGATACTGGGCAAGCATCACTACAGCTCTGTTTTTTTTTTAATTGTTCAACACAACAGGAGTTCACTACAACTCTTTTAAAGGCCCCTTTAGTAGCCCCTTTAATGTTATGTACACCTTTAATCCCAGCACTTGGGAGCAAAAACCGGTACATATCTGAGTTTTAGGCCAGTCTATCTGTTCTACATGGTGAGATCCCAACCAGCCAGTGATACATTGTGAGACTTTGTCTCAAACCTGCACACACCTCCCCCAGTAAACTCCTAGTGGAGGAAAGGTCCTAAATATAGCTGTATAGCATATAAAACAAGGAAGAAAGAAACTGGTAAGAGTAAGTATACCCCACGATCCAGCTACATCACTGTTGGGCATATCCCCAAAGATGCTTCATCCTACCACAGAGACATTTATTCAACCATGTTTATTGATGCTCTATTTGTAATATTCAGAAAATGGAAACAACCTAGATGTTCCTCATCAGGAAAATGAGAGTACATTTACACAATGAAGTATTAACCGTCATTTTTAATAAATGAAATCATGAAATTACAGGTAAATAAATGGAACTAGAAAAAAAATTATCTTGAGTGAGGTATCCCAACCTAGAAAGACAAATATGGTATGTATTTGCTTATATGCAGATATTAGCTGTTAAGTAAATGTTAAAGTTGCTATCAACTTTTAAAAGCGAGCTATAAATAAGTTTTATGCAAATCTCAGGAAAGCATATTCCAGGAAGCTTTCAAACAACAAAGGAAACTAGGGAAAAAACAAACAAACAACAACAACAAAAAAAAAACAGATGTGCAATCAGGAAACAACAAATAACATTAGTTACTCCTTACATATCAATAATTAACTTGGGGCTGGCCCAGTAGATAAAGACACCTGCCACCGGACCAAGCCTAAGAACTTGAGAACTTGAGTGAGTCCCTGAGAAACACATGTTGGAGCCTCTACACAAGAGCTGTGGCTGCATGTGCACACACACACTCACAGAAGGGGGGGCACACAGAATTTAAAAATTTCTAATTACTTTGAGTGTAAATGGATTATAGCCTCTAATAAGAATGCATAAAATGACTGAATTGATTAAACAAACACAAGACCAAAATATTTGCTGCTTGTTTCATCTTATAGAGTGCTCACAGATCAAAACCAAAGGGATGAGAAAAGATATGCCATAAAAATAAAAATAGAGAAAGAGCAGAGGAAGATATACTTATTTATGAATGAATATTTACAAATAGTAAAAAGACAAAATCAGCTTTAAGCTGAATGCTACAAAAAAATTAGAAATAAGTCTTCAACAATGACAAAGAGGACAGTTTTTCAACAACAAAACAAAACAAAATAAAACAAAACAAAAAACCAAGGCAGTTATAAATATACACCCAGCCCTGGGCACTTAATGATACACAGCAAACACTAAGGCTCTAAAGGAGACATGAACTACAAGACAGTGACAGTTAGTAGTCTACTCTCAGCACTCACCAGACAACCAGACATCAGATCAATAGAGAAACAAACTTGAATTATACTTCGGTCTAAGTAAAGCTAATAGACCTAATTCTTAAGTGGATGAAAATTTTTACAAAATGGACCGTATATTAAGCTACAAACTAAGCCTTAACAGATTTAAAATAAAATCCTATCAAGTATCTTTTTATTTTTATTTTTTTTTTCTTATTTTGAATTTTGTATATTTTAATAGTTAAAATAATCACAGGGGTTTTGGTAAATCTTTAAAGAACTAATATCAATCCTTTTCAAACTCTTCCAATTTTTTTTTTTGAAAAATAAGAAATGTCTACAAACTTCCTTTATAAGAACATCCAAACAGAATAAGGTCCCCAATTTAATAAAGGTTTGTAAATAACTGAGCCATCAGTTAAATTTATTGTACAGAGTAAGTCATTCTTATGTGTTTACTTACCTTGTAGTCAGCTTCAGGAAGCTTAATACCAGGAAATAAGTCACTAGTTATTCCATTAAATAAAGGTATGTCATGTGATAGGAACTTTGGCTCATTTACATCTTTGATTGATCGAAGGAGCTAAAAATCACAAAAAGGATGATGTAATTTAATCGCCTGTACTTGTATGTTCACTGTACATACGCCCTTAGCCAGAGGTCAGTTTATCTTAAATTGCTCATAGAATCTCCATAGTGAAAACTAACCCTGTGCTTACCAAACCAAAGGCCTTTATACTTTGTATAAAGTACAATAATAAGCCTAATATTACATTCTCAATCTTACCTAAAAGACCTAGAGCAGCAACTCTCTTTCCTGGTTGATCTCACTAGAGAAGCTGTCTTTCTGCTGAGGCTTTCATAATGCACATTCTTAATTAATGCTTACCAGTATATCCTCATTTTCAAGGGGGTATTTTAATTTTAGATTTCCAGCTGCCACTAAAACGGCTTTCACTGCTCGCATTCCATAGTCATAATGAAACTGTGATGACAGCTGTTCCGAGCAAAGCCTGTAGGTCATTACTATTTTCACAGACAGAGGTTTTGCATTCAAAAATCCATAGGAGTAGAGGGAGATTTCTGCTATGAGGGCATAGTTTGGAACCATCATAGCTACTGTTCTAAAAAGAACCTGAGGCATATAATAAACAAAATATATTACTTACATAAAAGAAGACATGTTTAAAGCTAAGCAACAGACACAGGATCAAAAGATATCGACAGTAAAGTTTATTCCTTAAAAGCAACATCTATTTATAAACTATTTTTTTCAGCAGTAGTTAAATATTTTTATGTTCTTGCTAGTTTGGGATTTCTAAAAATGCTTTTGAAAGCTGGGCACGGTAGCATACATGCATAATATTGCCTATTCATGAGATGACAAGTTCAACGCCAGACTTGGCAATTCAGATTGTGTCAAGATAAAAGTAAAAGTGGCCTCGTGAGGCAGTTCGATGGTGGAGTGTGTAGTATGTCTGATACCAAGCCCCTGTATCGCCAAGTAAATAAGGTTTTGGAGGTCTACCTTATACCAAATGGAAGTGAGAAAAAGGAAACGACAAAATATGTGGAGGGATTTATAACATTTTAAATGGATTGTGCCATTATGTTTTATTAACAATCTTAGACTCTTTAAAAAAAATTACCTTGAGGTTGTCTGGCAGTTCAGAACGTCCTGCATAGCCAGGATTCATGGTAATAGCTACAAAACAGTTTGGGTTGAGCTTAAGTTCTGTCCCTTCAAAAATGAAGACATCCAGTTTCTGTTGAATGGCTCTCTGAATGCAAAGAATCTGCTGTGCCACCACTGATAACACTTCCAGCTCAATTCGATTGAATTCATCAAAGCAAGCCCAAGCACCCGAAGAAGCCAGCCCTTTGAAAAACTAAGAAGATGGAATGAAAATGGTGAATTTTCTTAAGAAAGGATATCATCTGTTAAAAAAAAAAAAAAAAAAAAAAAAAAAAGGCATTTGACCTCCTAAGTCAAAATTAAAAGTTAAGTTTAAAAAGCACCAAGGCTATTATCAATGCCTTTGCCACTACAATGAAAGGCTCAAGCAACACTTAAACTGCAACCCCAGTAATATAGCGCATGCATTTGCTTGGTGTGCAGAGGTAGACCCAGCTGCAAGCCAGTAACGTGATGTGACTACCTTCCCCATCGCTAGATAGTGCAGGAACATGTGACGTGACTACCCTCCCCATCGCTAGATAGTCCAGTAACATGTGACGTGACTACCCTCCCCACTGCTAGATAGTGCAGGAACATGATGTGACTACCCTCCCCATTGCTAGATAGTGCAGGAACATGATGTGACTACCTTCCCCATGGCTAGATAGTGCAAGAACATGATGTGACTACCTTCCCCATGGCTAGATAGTGCAGGAACGTGATGTGACTACCTTCCCATCGCTAGATAGTGCAGGAACATGATGTGACTACCTTCCC
>NW_026591918.1:4495031-4495524 GCF_907164565.1 Psammomys obesus | reverse complement strand
CCTTCCCATCGCTAGATAGTGCAGGAACATGATGTGACTACCTTCCCCATGGCCAGATAGTGCAGGAACGTGACGTGACTACCCTCCCCATGGCTAGATAGTGCAGGAACGTGACGTGACGTGACTACCTTCCCCATGGCCAGATAGTGCAGGAACGTGATGTGACGTGACTACCCTCCCCATGGCTAGATAGTGCAGGAACGTGATGTGACGTGACTACCTTCCCCATGGCCAGATAGTGCAGGAACGTGACGTGACTACCTTCCCCATGGCTAGATAGTGCAGTAACGTGATGTGACTACCTTCCCATCGCTAGATAGTGCAGGAACGTGATGTGACTACCCTCCCATCGCTAGATAGTGCAGGAACATGATGTGACTACCTTCCCATCGCTAGATAGTGCAGTAACGTGACGTGACTACCTTCCCATCGCTAGATAGTGCAGGAACGTGATGTGACTACCTTCCCCATGGCTAGATAGTGCAGTAACGTG
>NW_026591918.1:4353395-4495021 GCF_907164565.1 Psammomys obesus | reverse complement strand
CTAGATAGTGCAGGAACGTGATGTGACGTGACTACCTTCCCCATGGCTAGATAGTGCAGTAACGTGACATGACTACCTTCCCCATGGCCAGATAGTGCAGGAACGTGATGTGACGTGACTACCCTCCCCACTGCTAGATAGTGCAGGAACGTGACGTGACGTGACTACCTTCCCCATGGCTAGATAGTGCAGGAACGTGACGTGACTACCTTCCCCATGGCTAGATAGTGCAGGAACGTGATGTGACTACCTTCCCATCGCTAGATAGTGCAGGAACGTGATGTGACGTGACTACCCTCCCCATGGCTAGATAGTGCAGGAACGTGACGTGACGTGACTACCTTCCCCATGGCCAGATAGTGCAGGAACGTGATGTGACGTGACTACCCTCCCCATGGCCAGATAGTGCAGTAACGTGACGTGACGTGACTACCTTCCCCATGGCTAGATAGTGCAGGAACGTGACGTGACGTGACTACCCTCCCCATGGCTAGACAGTGCAGGAACGTGACGTGACGTGACTACCCTCCCCATGGCTAGACAGTGCAGGAACGTGACGTGACGTGACTACCTTCCCCATGGCCAGATAGTCCAGGCCGTCGGAGCAGTTGAACACCACACACTGCACGGCAAGAGCTTTAGCCAGGTCCTTGGTGGTTTCGGTTTTCCCTGTGCCTGCTGGCCCTTCTGGAGCACCACCAAGGTTTAAATAAAAAGCACCTATCTGAAAAAAAAATAGCATGTGTGAAAAGAAATCTATGATTAGCTAAAAACAGACAAAGTAGATAGGTGTTGGCCAAATGAAGTCATTTGTATCGATAACTTCAGGGAAGCTCTAAATTATTACGTTGTTCAGTGACTTTTCAGCCTAGAATGTCATGGCTATACAAATAGAAAGCTTAAAGGGTCTCCACAGCAAGGAAAATGTACCAAAATCTCCTTGCTGTCTAATACTTCACATATACATAATTCCCCTTCAAGAACAGTGAATCCAGCTTTGAGGGAGTAAAATTAATTCAGGATACTTTTCCTCACAAAGTAGATGTGGAAATATAAGTAGAAGATAATAGAGGCACCTTCTACATGGCTAATTACAAAGAGGGTAAAACCTGAAATAAATGGTACAATTGGGGTACATATTTGGAAGACAAACAAATGCATCATCTGTGATTGCTCTAGATTGTGCCTTTCACTCTTGGTATGTTCTCTATTTTCTGAATCCCCAAAGAACTGCTCTATATTACCAATATTATTGCTTTCTACTTTGTATTATAGTTAATATGCATTCTCCTTTTTCATTAATCAAAGTTTAAATTCAGCAGTATATGAGTTATTTCCCTAATAAATCACATGCACAAGAATCCTCGTGTCATCTACTACTAAAGAACTCAACTTTATAGTCTAACCTACTCATCATTTAATGAGTTGCTGTTTCTTCATGCTCCTCCTCAATTCGAAGATTGGATTGGCAGATGCAGCAAATAAAAATACATAATGCAAAAAACATAATGCATAGGGAAACTTAAATTTCAGATGGACAATGAATGATTTGTTAGCAGTTCCCTTGTTTCCCTTGCATTATTTAGATCTCTCTCTCTCTCTCTCTCTCACACATACACACACTGCAGATAAAACATACAGCATGTAATGATGCTTCGGTTAACAATAGATGGTGTTGATAACATGTGCCATACAACCTCACCCTGTTGTCCATACCATCTAGTTTTGGGAAACATCTGGTTTTGCAAATGCGTATTTTGTGGCATTTGCATGAGATATAATCACCTAAAAATATTTTCCAGAATACATCTCTATCCTTAACTGACACATGACTACATTTTTAATCATTTGAAATTTAGATTTACCTAGAGGTCCTATATTATAGCCAACAAACATTGCCGTGGGGTTTTAGTAGCTGTACTTCTGTCTTCCCAACCCAGCCCAGGCCTCTACAGTACCTCCTACTTTTAGTTCTGTCATTCATAGCCAGCAGCAGTAATCTGGAGTTCTGGAATGGAACTGTTCTCTCTGATCTTCCTGTCACCTCTCTAGTTTTCCACCGTAGAAGTGGATGCTATTTTCTGAAGATCTGATTTTGTCTTTTATCTTCAGCACCTTTCTTTTTCTGATTAGTCACGACGGAAGTGACTCGTGACTTGTATACAATAGATTCAAACCATTTGTATACGAAAAGGGGAGGACTGAGAAGTCAATGCTCTATTTAGGGGTGTGGCAATAGGAACAGGAAAGGGGTTTGTAGCAGAGCATGGCAACCTGAGGTCAGCCCTGAAACCAAGGGGAAAAGGCTGGAACAGCCTCGCTCCTGAAAGTGGCCTCTGCGGTGTAGACTCATGCTGCAGCACACACCAGCATTCGCATCCACCTGCCCACATTCCATGAACACATATTATGAATGTATAAATAACAACGATTTCATTTTATATGCATACATGTATATCACTACACGTACACATATGTAAATGTGCGTGGATATACATATATACATTTACATGTGTTACATATTATACATATTCTATATAAAACATACTAGATACGATATATAATATACTATATATGTATATATAATAAAATAATTTCTATAAAAGAAGTTGTGGTTTGGAAAGGATAAGCGCATTTGATTATTAGAGAGAAGTTAATAAATGAGGAGCCAGTGAGATGACAAGGCAGGTAAAGGTATTTGACACCAAGCCTGAGAACCTGGGTTTAATCTGCAGGTCCCAACAGGTAAGAGAGAAGAGAACACATACACACATAAATAACTGTAAAAAATATTTTAAACAAATGAGACCATTTAATATTAAATAAATATGGGCAAGAAAATAAATTCTGTACCAAAAAGTAATATTTAATGTGTGGACAAAATAATGCAAGTGCATACCAAGGTTCTATAACATCTGTCAGTTAGAGGAGTTATGACAAGTCGAGGTGAGTTACCAAGATACTCATAAGCATATTTTACGTTGCAATTAATGATACGAACACGTGCATTCTCATATTCCCAGTAATAGCGAAGCTGAGCAAGCCACTGGAAATCTGTATCATGTGAGACACCTAGAAAGAATGAAATAAAATCATTAAGTGAAAATAATTTGAAAAGTAATCTTTTTATTATAACAGCAAATATTAAATAACTCATGTTTTCAAATTAAAGAAAAGATCATTTACTGGATAGTGGTGGCACACACCTTTAATCCCAGCACTTGGGCGGCAGAGGCAGGTAGATCTCTGTGAGTTCCAGGCCAGCCTGGTCTACAGAGTGAGTTCCATGACAGCCAAGCCTCCACAGAGAAATCCTATCTCGAAAAACAAGCAAACAAATAAACAGAAAGAAAGAAAGGATCATTCAAAAAGAATTTCTATTAAGAAAAACTTCATTTCTTTGTCTCTTAGAAGCTCCCAATAGTTTACATTTTATATTTATATTACATTAAACAGTGACCTACCTATTTCAATCATGTCCATGACGACATCCCTGGCATGGACGTCAATTGTAACCAAGGCTCCCAGCGTGATTCTGGTCTGTTTAGACAATTTCCCTCTTACTAGCTCTACGATATCATTTAGTTGATACTGGAGCTCCTGGTAGTACTTCTTTAATCCCTACAGAGTTACAGTAGTTTAACTGATGTTATATACAAATGCACGGCATAGAACTCACATTTATTTATTTATTATGAAATAAATGTTACTTCATAATCTAGTTCAGAAATATGTGGATTATAGAATGAATTTATGTAATATTAGTAAAAATAACAGAGCTTTTAAAAAGTATATAATTTTAACACTACATATAAAAATCGAGTAGGGTATTATCTTTGTAAAGAACAGACAAGCAAACAAAGAAATAAAAAAAAAAAAAGAATGCTGTTGTTTAAAATCAGATAATGCTTTACCTCTGGTCCTCCACTGATAACTTCCTGTGTCTCGGAAGTCCAGAACATCTGAGAAACACAGAGAACAACCTGGCCAGGCCACTCTCTCACCCAGTCCTTTCTCGCAGATTCTGGATAAGCCTGAATAATTAAAATGAATTTCTCTCTTGAAAAGGTTACAATAGAAAATAGAGCTGTAAACATTTAGCAGTTTTTAAGTTCGTTTGCTGGGCTAGTTGTCAAGCTTTTGATGAACAACAAATATTTCTACTATAAGGAAAATATGAAAATTTCATTAAACCATTTAAAAAGTCATGCATAAGAGGTGTGAAGGTTATGAAATGAGTTTGTGCTTAAATATGATTTATGAATGTACAAAAGCTTGCAAGCAGATCAAATATATTAGACTTCAAAATTATATTTGACATCAAATAAAATTTGATATCAAATTTTAATTGAAAAGGAAACTTGCTGGTTAGTGTTAATTGTCGACTTGACAGACTCCAGAGTCACTTGGGAGACAGGCCTCTGGGCATGACTATGGGGGGTATTAATGGAGTCAAGAAGACCCATCTTAACCGTGGTGGGACTATTCCCTGGGCAGAGGATTCTGGAGTGTATAAAATGGAGAAAGAAAGCTAAGCGCTAACAAGCATTCATGGCTTTCTTCTTCCTGGTTGGGCCTGCAATGTGGCCAGCTGCTCTGGCTCCTGCTATCTTGACTTCCCTGACACAACTGTCTGTACCTTGAATTGTGAGCTAAAATAAACACTTTCTTCCTTAAGTTGTTTACATGAGGTTGTTTTTTCATAGCAACTAAGACAGAGACCATATAATATATTTTAAAACTGGGCTAGTAATTAGAATGTGTATGTTACTTCTCCAAAACTTTTCTAAAAACTTATATAACCAGGATATACAATTACATTTATTAAATTATATACATTTGAACAATCTGTACATTGGAGTTTGAAATACACTTTCATCTATTACTAATACTTTCGTGTTTCAAAAGCTTTAAATGTATTTTGGAGGAAAGATTTAATAGTTTAAAAGTAGCTTCCTTCTGCCAGGTATGACACATGCCTTTGATCCCAGCACTCAGGGCAGAGGCAGGCAGATCACTGTGAGTTCAAGGCCAGTCTGGTCTACAAAGGGAGTCTGAGACAGCGAAGGCTACACAGAGAAACCCTGTCTCAAAAAAAAACAAACCAAACCAAACCAAACCAAACCAAACCTCATAGACAAATTGAAATAACAAAGTAATATAAGCTCTAAAGAAAAGTAATGACTGCCAGATCCAGGGCAGGGCATTTTCTATGCCAATGAAAATAACACTTCATGGGCAATATTGATGCTTTCTTATGTGTTTTTAGTTTGAAGTGACAAAGAAGAAAGAACAAACATCTACTGGGCTAGAGAGATGGCTCAGTGGCTAAGAACGTGCACTACTCTTTCAAAGGACCAGAGTTCAGTCCGCAGCACTTGTGTCTGGCAGCTTACGGCTGTCCAGGGACTCCAGGTCCAGAAGGATGTGATGTCTCTGGCCTCCCTGGCACTTGCACTAATGTGCACATATATACACAGAGAGAGAAACTACACGTAATTAAAATAATAACTGACAGATAAGCTTCCTCGGCACTTTTAAGGGAAAGGGATTTCACTCACGCACTGACTCTCAGGACATAGGCTACAAAGGCTTCTCAAACTGCTGCACACCTGCTCCTTTGAGGTGTGAAAGGCAGAACAAGGTAAAGCATATATTTCAAGATTAGAATGACTTGATTAGCGTTAAGTGAGGTACATAAAAGTATCCAGGGGCTGGGGGCTGGAGAGATGGAGCACTGGCTGCGCCTCCAGAGGACCTGGCTTCAATTCCCAGCACCTATATAGCAGCTCACAACTGTCTGTAACTCCTGTTTCAGGGGATCCAATACCCTGACACAGACATACATGTAAGCAAAACACCAATGTACATTTAAAAAAAATGCTGGGCATGGTGACTCACACCTTTAATCCCTTGGGAGGCAGAGGCAGGCAGACCTCTGTGAGTCTGAGGCCAGTCTGGTCTACAAAGGGAGTCCAGGACAGCCAAAGCTTTTAGACAGAGAAACCCTGTCTTGAAAATATAGTGTCCAGGGACTATATTTCCTTCTATTTATTATGTGACTCATGTGTGTTCATCTCGTTTAGAATTTTAAAGTAGTTAAGCCTCAGAAGCAACAAATGAACTAAATAATTTATTGAACACCATGCTTGAGAGTGTCTGACCCTAATCAGCAACTATTAAAGCACATGGCTGTTTGCCTACTAGAAATACATAAGTAACACTGCAAAGTTTTATTTGCTGAGCTTTTTAAAAAGTTTTTGTTTGCTTATATGTTGTCGGGACAGGTATATATGCCAAAGCGCACAGGTGACAATCCAAAGACAACTTGTGGCAGTCAGTGGATCCCTCATATGGATTTTAGGGCTCAAACTGTCAGGCTTGGCTTCAAGAACCTTTACCTGCTTAACCATTTCTATGGTCCTTATTTTTGGTTTTGTTTTAAGACAGAATCTCACTTTGTAGCCCAGGCTGAGCTGGAACTGTGTAACCCAGATTGCCGTCAAACTCTGGGCAGTCCACCTTCAGCCTCTCCGGTGCTGAGATTGTAGCTGTGAGCTCCCATGTCTGGCAACATGGCAATTCTGACATTTAGGAAATAAAATTCTTTCACAAGCCTCTACAAACCTACTTCTCCTCCAGGCATTCCCCCAGAGTAAATACTTGTTTTATCTAGGTATTTTCTATTTATCTTTTATATCTCAGTCTCAGGCTAACTTCTGCTATGAGCCTATTACTGGACCCTCTCCCATTCTAAATTGATACCTCTATTATTCTTCTTGATACTACATTATCCTCTTATAACATACCTATACTGTTGTACGGTTATTATGTATATTATTCTTGTCAATTCTTACTAATGATGTTAGAAATAGAGAAAAAATAATGTTCACCAAACAAATAAAAGAGCGGCATTTGCAGAATATATCTTATTTAATCCTAGGATACATACCAGCCTGGATGCAGCAATCACGTCATGAATACTTCTGAGCATTAGATCTTCGACCTGAATGAGCCATTTCTCTACAGCACCCCTCGCTGCAGATGTGGAAATGAGTGCAATCAGCTCCACTCGCTCACCTTCAGAGCTGTACATGGCTTTAATATCCAGATTAGGCAGGAACTCCAATTTAGCAATGCCCTCAAAGCACTTTTTTAAGTGTGGCTGAACTCTGAGTGGATCTTTGGTCTCTGACAAAATCTCTAACATTTCATCATTAGATAAAAAGAAAAAGCTGGAAAAAATATGATAATAGGATAACGTTAGTGGCAGTTCATCACCCACAGAAGAGGTTTTAAATTACAGCACAGTTGACTGTCTACCATACCGAGGGAAGAAAAGTCGCTTTTTTTCAAGATATGCATTCAGTCCTTTCATTATTTTTTCCAAAAGGTCATTGCAATTCAGTAGCTTTTCCAATAAGCCTGTTAAAGAAGTAGCAGCAAGAACCTAAAAGACATAGATTCATATGAGACATACTTATGTGCTTTTTACAAGACATAAGCATTAATATACATATGTCAAACTGTTAACATTTTTAAAACTTTATGAAATTAGTAGCGAAATATTCCCTTCCTCCCCCTTTTTTAGACAGGTCTCACTATATAGTCCAGGCTGGCCATGAATTTATAATTCTATTCTTGCTCTAGGCACCCCCCCCCCAAAATGCTGGGATTGTAGGTACCATATCCAGCTTTGAAATTTCTTTTATAATGTAAAAAATATTAAAATTCAGTAAATCATATAGATTGCACATCCAAGAACATTAGTTACAAATAATGTTATAACTATTGTGTCATATGTCAAGAACTTATTATGTTCTTGTAATGACTTAATTTTTTATTTTTTATTGTGTGTGTGAAAGAAGGCATGTCTGAGCTTGGGTTTGTGCATGGAAGTGTGGTGCCTTGTGAGGACGAAGGTGTCACATGTCCCTGGAGCTGGAGTTACAGGCAGTTGGGCGCTGCTGGGAACTCAACTTGAGCTCGCTAGAAAAGAGAAAAGTTCTCCTAACCCCTGAGCAGTCTCAGTAGTGCCTATGTTTTTAAATGACATGGGAAGAGTCTTGTTAGAAGGGTGTGTGATTTAATTTTAGCTCTTATAACTATAAATTTTAAACTTAATTTATAGCAGGTTTTGGCAATGTATATCTCACTGTCCAAATCTAGCCAGCTGCTGGTTTTTGAATGATCCTCAAACTAAGGAATGTTTTTATACTTCCAGAAGGTTAAAAAATTTACAGGGGGTTAGTTGTGTAGCTCAGTTGGCAGCGCATTTGCTCAGCTAGTATGCAGCTGAGAGTCCTACTGCCAGAACCATGCATAACCGGAGGTGCTGGCACACAACCAGCCCAGAATCCCACAAGCAGATTCGGAGGGGGGGGGGGGTCAGAAGTTCAATGTCATTCTCAGCCACACAGAGAATTTGAAGAACTTGGGCTAGAGGCCTTGTCTCAAAATTCATTAAAATTTTAAATTAATTTAATTAAATAAATGTAATGATAAAATGAAGATAATGCTATTTCATAACATAAGTAACAATGTTGTCAGTATCTATAAACAAACTTTTATTATGGTAGGAACACACCCACTCGTTATATATTAGTTCTAGCTGCTTTTTACCATATGATGGCAGAAGTAAGCAATAACATGCACACACAAATTCTGATCTCTAACCTACAAGAAACCATGTACTAACAAGCTCCTAAAGTCAGTAAGTTAAAAATCCTTGAAACTCTTGTTTCTGTAATTCACTCTCGATAAATCTAGTACTTACTTAGTTTTCCTCTCAGCACTGGAAAAAGTCATTTCTCAGGTTGAATACATTTAAAAAGCAGATGCATTTAGCGTATGCTAAATGTGTGGAAAAACACTGTTTTCAACATTAGGATCACGTACGATGCATTCTTTTTAATTAATTAATTAATTTATTTATTTATTACAATTTATTCACTTTGTATCCCGGCTGTAGCCTCCTACCTCATCTCTTCCCAGTCCCACCCTCCCTCCCTCTGCTCCCCCTATGCCCCTCCCCTAGTCCACTGATAGGGGAGGCCCTCCTCCCTTTCTATCTGACCATAGCCTATCAGGGATAGTGTACTCTTCATAGGAGAGACACACAGAAATTGAGACCAATTGAGAGTAGATTCTTTCCCTAATTAACACTTCCAAGCAAACATGGAAAACTTGTCCTGTCACGCAGCCTGCACCCTCTTCTCACTCTTTTATGTATCTGTTTGCTTCCTGCAGCGGTTGTATATAGTTGTATATAGTTGTATATAGTGGATGATCCCATCCATCTAAAGTAGTTGCACTATGCACACACACTCACACATGAGTTGCAAGTAGCATTTTTATGTTAAAAGTAAAATTATTTGGATACTTTGAACATACATTTTATTATCTTTCCAGTTTGTACACAATGAGTAAGTTCTATTTTAATAATTAGAATAAAAGTCAAATGTTTTCTTTAAACCCCACATAAGGTTCACTTATCATAACAGAGAAAACACACACTTCACCTTTGGGTCTTTAGCACAAAACTTCATGATATCCCTCCAGTGCCTGTCTACTGTCTGAAACTGACGTCCTTCCTCCGGCATCTGCTGCATGATATCCTCAGAACAAAAGATGGGCTCCAAGTACAGCCATTGAGCTTGCACTTTTAACCACTCATCGATTGTTTCTTGTATCCGAATCAGACGGTCCTCCCAGGCCTAAATAAAAAGAGTACTTGGAATTCACTATTGTTTTACTAGATCACTTATAAGAGTCTGACCAAGGCTTAGGAAAACATAGGAGGTATGAGGTTTCCCTGAATCAATGGAACTCATCTTTGGTAGTGATTGTAAAGTTATTTCATTTCCTAACCTCTCAGGGAATCACTCAGAATCTTAAATGGTACATCCTGCTCTGCAGCAGTGATGCCCAAACTATGGGCGATATTGTCCCACATCCCAGGCAATATCTCAGAGTCTGTTAGCTGTTACAGCTAGTGGGGGAGGGTGCTTCTAATATCTAGTGAATGAAGCCAGAAATACAGCTAAACATATTACCATATGCAGGAAAGCCCCCAGTGCAAGGAATTATTCAGCCAAGGACCCGAGAGATAGCTTAGTGGGTAAAAGCGCTTGCCACCAAGACTGACATCTTGAGTCTGGAGCCCAAAATAGGGGATCACACAGTGGAAGGAGAGAACAGGCCTCTCCAAGTTGCTGTCTGACGTCGTGCACTGTGGCATGCCTGCATGCACACACATGCAACCACACACAGAAGTAAATGAACATACACAGAAAGAGATGTAGATTTGAAATAAGGATTGGTTAGCCCCAAATTACCAACAGTGTAAAGCTGAAAGATCTTGCTTTACATTAGCACAGTGCTGAAAGAGCTGAAGTTAAAATTTTTAAATGAAGTAAAATAAGCCTCAGAGATTGCCAGGACTAGTAAGTGTGTAGCTGAAGGTCCTGGGTTGGGAGTTCCGGCTCTATTTTTTATTTTCAGTTTTTTGAAATAGGGGTTCTTGTGGAGAGCTGCTTTGTTATGTTTTCACCTTGGCCTTCACCTTGAGACAGAGTAAAGAGGAAGTTTCGCCAAGTTGCTTAAAGCTTATCTGTGTGACCTTGGACCATATCCACCATAGGGAAGTAGTTTTTGGAAAGGAGTTAGGTGTTTCCTCGAACCTTTTCTTTGTGTACTGAGGTGACTTGTTTTTGCTTTGCCTATAAAAAAGGAACCCCGGAATAAACCCACACTGCTTCAGTCATACTGACAGCTCTCTCCAGCTGATCTCATGTATAGTGTGATTTGTGTTAATTATTTTAAATCCTCACTACCCACTCAGGTACTGTTCGACTCTGCTGGAGGGCTCAGGCAGTTTCTCTGGCCACCCTGGAACTTATCTGTGGACCAGGCTAGCCTCGAATTTAGAGATCCACCCGCCTCTCCACCAGCCTCTGCCTCCCAAGTGTTGGGATTAAAGGCGTGCACCACTACTACCTGGCCGTGTCTGCTTTTTTAAACTATAAAAGAGCTTCTAAATTACTCTTTTTAAGCAAGAAATTTCTAACACACACATATACACAGATATGTGTGTTAGAAATGTATATAATATATACATATATACCAATATATATAATTTTAATACACATATATATTACATATAAATAAATTTTAACCAGAAAGGCCAGGCTAGCCAGGTTTGTAGGAGCATATCCAGTGTTATGTCCTCTTTAAAAACCACAACTGTTTTCTTCAAATAAAGGCAGCCAAGATCATCTATGAATCACTGTTTAAGCTCAAATTAAGCATTTTACATAAAAATGTATCAAAACTTCACAATGTACCACATAAGTGTATAAAGTTGTTACTTGTCAGTTAAAAATACAATTAAAAATTATGTCTGCCCAGGCAGTGGTGGCACATGCCTGTAATCCCAGCACTCAGGAAGCAGAGGCAGGTGGATCTCTGTGAGTTTGAGGACAGCCTGGTCTACAAAGTGAGTTCCAGGACAGCCAAGGCTACAGAGAAACCTTGTCTTAAAACAGAAACAAACAAATAAAATCTGGTTTTGAAAAACTGCCTTGGTTTGAATCTCAATTCTGTCATTTAACAGCTAAGTGAATTTAGGGAAAATTACCAATCCTTGGTTTCCTTACCTATTTAGACAGAAACAACAATGCCTGCCATGAAGGTATGCTATGGGATTAAATCAGTTAAGAAATGTGAAACCACTAAACCAATAACTAGCATAGTTAACATCAATCAAAGCTGGGATCAAAAATTAGTAACTTCTCTTTTCTTCAATTTAGATAGCCTTCAGTTAGAATTCTGACATTAGTGTTAGTTACCCAACAGGAACTTAAGGGAATTAAATCCTGTTCTTGAGTTGGAGGACAGAGCTGCTGACTACAAACATCAAGTTGGGGTTTTTTGTTGTTGTTGTTATTGTTGTAAGAGACCAAAGACTTAAAAACCAGTGGGTATTGTTTTAAAGGCTAGCTAGGTGAAGATATATCCGGTAATGCCCTGAGGAGAAGAACCAGCCTTACTGCATTCTGCCCACTAATTATACAGTTGCTAGGAAACTGGCCCATATGACCAGGCCAGAACTGTTTGTAGTCTTGGCGCCTAAAGTGGACCAATCATTTCAAAAGTCAATTTCCCTTTCCAAAGTTTGTAAGTCCCTGCTTACGTCTTTCCCTTTAAAACCTCTATACCCCTAGATCTTGGGGCCACATTCCTCTCCTCTCCTGTTTCCGCAGGAAGTTTGCATCCTGTATTCGAACGCCTATACAATTTAAAAAGCTCATGTATTTACAGCAGAGTCTATTTATTCCTGGTCTTTTGGGATTCATGAACTGGGCAGAACATTTTTTGTTTTTCAGATAAAACCAAGGAACTGGGTTAAGTCAGACAAGATTATCTAGTTCCTCTTCCAGTCACATAGAATACTTTTTAGTGACATTAAAAAATTTAATATCTACCGCCTTTCTACATTCAAAGTATTTAAAAGCATGATCTCTTTTTATTTATTTACTTATGTTTTTGAGAAAAGGTCTTGTCATGTAGTCCAGGCTGGCCTCTAACTCAGTAAATAGCCTAGGTCAGATTGGAATGCATAGTGATTCTCCTGCCTCAGATTCCTGAGTCCTGGGATTTCAAACTTTCTAGCAGCAGCTAAGGAGTGATCTCTAACTGTGCATGTGCAAGTATGTGCTACCTGGCTGCCACTACGTTAAATGATGAGTCTCTTCAGCATAAAGATTGTCACACACTGCACCAAATCCCTTACTTTCTTTGTTCAATGTTTTGGGAGTTATCCTCAGTGCTTGCCTTACTTTATACAGTTTATAGCCCTTTTTAAATCTTTTATCTCCTTGTTCTTTTATTGGCTTTGTACTCAACAAGGGGCAAATACACTGGACTTCATTATACTATGAAGCTATTATCATAATTTGTATTCTTTCAGAGTTACCTATACCAACAATAAAGACATTTATTTTTCTGAAATGGATAGTAATTCTTCAATTACTCTCATGCTTGTTATTTAAAATAGACCTAAATGGTGACATAGAGAACCTTACTATGATAATACAATATGATATATGATCTGGGATTTCTAAAAATTAGAAATTAGGTATATTTAAAATTTATTAGAATGAAGTTTGGAAATTTCACTTGCTATAAAAACTGCTTGTCAGTCTAGAGTGTGCACTTAACATGGGTGAGGCAGGCAGGGAAAGAAGAAAGAAAAGAGGAGGGAGGGAAGAAATGAAAACATTGAGCCAGGAATAAAGGCTCATGCTGTAATTCTAACACTCAAGATCTGAGGCAGAATAATCATCACCAGTTTGAGACTAGCTTAGCCTATACAGTGAGTTCAAAGATAGCTCACAATACAGAGTGAGTCTCAAGAAAAAGGAGGGGAAGGAAAGACAAAGACCAAGAAGCTGTTTCCCTTCTATCACTATAGTTGAAAATTTTTAATAAAATGTGATTTTCTTCTCAAAAACACTAGTTAATATCGTAAACCTAATTCATGTTAATCTCTTTGTTTTTTAAATTTTTATGCATATGGGTGTTTTGCCTTTGTATCTGTTCACCATGTGCATAAAGTATCTGCTGAGGCCAGAAGATGACATCATATCCTCTGGAACTGGGGTTATAAATGGTCATTAACCACCTGTGGATGCTGGGAACTGAACAAGTGTTCTTACCATTGTGATATCTCTTCAGCCTCCTACTGCATGGTAATCTTCAAATATGTATTTCTGTATCTTACCACATAAAATATCAAGGCTTAGTTCTATCACTTGAATAAATATTTGAAAAGCCATCCAAAATATTTATATTAGTATATACATGAAATTAGATAGAAGTTTTTATAAATGACCAGGAGACATCATGTTTAACATACCTTGATCTCATTTTCAAATGGTTTGATAAAAGGTGAGCCTCTCATCGTCTGAGTTTTTATAATTTGATCATCAAGAATTGCCTGAATCTCATCCACTGAAGAAAGGATACAGACTCCAGTGTCACGATATAGACTTATATGAAAAGAAATATCATCCCAAGTTGCTATCATAGCGTTCATGGCCCTCTCTAAAGAAAATTCCTGAAAGGGAGAAATGGAAAAAGAGTAGGATGGTGAAAGGGGGTGATAGGATGAAGGAAAAGGTACTTCTTTATGTTATTCAATTTCCCTTGGAAACTCAGTAAGCATTTTGCATATTATTCCATAATCTTCATAACCGTCTATCTATCTGTCTATCATCTGTCTGTCTCTGTCTATCAAGGAGGAGTCTCTTTTTTTTTTTTTTTTTTTGATTGAGCTAAAAATTCCATTGTTTTCTTACTGTCAGGTTAGGAGCTGACTTCAGTGACAATCTGGAAAGGCAGTCTTAGCATCACTGTGAGCAGTACCAGCATCTGAGGAGATTTTTCTGAAATGGGCACTCCCAAAGAAGGAGACAAGGTCTAGTTCCTCAGTGAAGCATTTACTTTGTGCTTTCGTGATGTCTTGTTCATTTTGGGAACTTCATACATAAGCACCACATCTTCATCATTCCTGCCCTTCTTTGTTCCAACTCCTCCCCCATGCCCCCTTTGCCTCCCAAGTTTATGACATCTTATTCATTATCACTCTACAAGTGTCACATGCACATGTGTGGGCACATGTGTACATACAACTGGAATCTATTTAACATGCCTCAAAAGAAACATCTGCCCCTAACTGACCACTTGGGGTTGGACAACCTATGCTGGAGCTCGACTGCCTCTCCTCTCAGCATCCTTTGACTACCTGCAGCTCTTCATCTAGAGTTGGCATCTTGTGGGATTTCCTCTGTCCTCACTAGCATATCTGCTGGAATTGTCATTGGATGGGGGCTGGGACATGGATGGTGAGGATATTGAGACAGCGTAAGTGAAATGTCTGCCCGGCCTAAGGTAAACAGGTAGTTATAAATCTAACAGGTGTCTGTGTCTTGTTATTTGTGAAAGCAGGTTAAATGATACCACCATGATAATCTTAGGGATAATAATGAAACATATAGCCTAAGGCTTATTTCTTATTTTACAACAACTACTGTACCAGCCAACTATATCAGAATGTGGCAGAATTAGGAAGATGTCAAAAGAGCAGCTTGCAGGCTGGATTTTAGTAAGTGTTTGTTATAGAAGAGTGGCCTTCTTTCTTTCATCTTTCACCCCTATCCCTTCCCATTGCTATCCTCTACTATACACATCATACCAAATCAAAAAATGGTTATCAGAGAACAAATTCATCAAGTATTCAGTTTCTCCTTCTGTTTACCTTACTTGCACCCGCACTTATAACTTCAAATTTTTCTAAATATGGTGTAAGGTTTAATTTTAAAACTTTTCTCAGTGTAGTTCCAGAATCTGGAGTTAAGTCATAGCCCACAATTTCTGACATCTGTTTCCAGTGACGAGCTCTCATTCCTGGATTGCACAGGATGGAGACAGTAGGGATATACTCCTAAGAATAAAATACAAACAATATTGTCATTTGACTTCCATACACATGGATTGTATAAATAAAACCTTGATAATCGGAAGATTACCTTTCTGCAAATTATTTGAATACAATCATATATCAACTAGATTTAGAGGAAGGGGAAAAGGAACAAAATGATTCTAAAGTCTGTTTGAAATAATCAAGAAATTACCAAAGTAAGAATAAATTAGGAAAAAAATTCATGAACCTTAGTATCATTCACAAAAAGTACTTAACAACAAATTTAAGAAAGGTGGGCCAGCCGGTCTTGGTAGTTCATGCCTTTAATCCTAGCCTTGGGGAGGTAGAGATAAGCAGAGATCGGTGAGTTCAAAGCCAGCCTGGTCTACAAAGTGAGTCCAGGACAGCCAAAGCTGCACAGAGAAACCCTGTCTCAAAAACAAACAAACAAACAAACAAACAAATAATAAAGAAAGGTAGGACCTACATACTAAAAATTACAAATACAATTTTAAAAGGAACATAGATTTACATGATTGGAGAGATGCTCACATACTGGAAGAATCATGTTAAGGGCAGAGTAGAGGAGGGATAATAGGGAAGGATAACGAGTACTACAGACCTTTTGAAAAAGGTCACCTAACGACCTACTACTGCAAGAGCTTTTTAAAGTATATACATACACATGTATTTAAAGAGTTTAGATGTAGTTACTCTATATCCGGGTGACAACGTCCCTACTAAATACCACAGGTCAATACACAAAAAGCCCAGTGCCAGGAATAGGTTACCGCTGTCGGAGTTGTTGGCCAGGAAAGTGCCACAGACTCCCAAATATTACAGGTTATTGCCATGGCTCATACTTACCTTCCAGAACTCTACTGCTGAAGATAACACATACTTGAGTCACAGAAAGTAGAGATATCAAGCTGATACTGACCTGGACAGATCATACCTAGGGGATACTTTTTGGAATGCTGGAAGGTGCTATGTATGCTACCAGCAGACAAAAGTAATCATCAGACTTACCCAGCTGTGAATCCTGTGAGCTCCAACACCTGTCCTAGCAAGATAGGCCCAATGGTGCAATTGGAGCATTTCCATGTTATGGGAGCAGTCAACCACTCTCTGATTGAACCTAATGCCTATTGTACAAGGTGGAACACGTGTTGGTGCCATCATCAAGATCAAGAAGCTGTGGCTAGAGCGTGATAGGCCTAGGAAGAGAACTACTACTGTTACTGCACAAAATGGGCACAGCATAAAGCTGAGTCCCAAGAACTTATTGTTACACCCATTGATTAATGGATCTCTCAAACCTCATCAGAGAAGCTTCTTTTTATATTAGATGATAATTAACACAGAGACTACAACTGGACAAGGTTCAGAGAGTCAAGAATGGACTGATCACCCCCACATGAGATATCGTTATCACACCCTGTCTTTCCAAGGCTCCACGATCATTAACAGAAGAGTGGGTAGGAGGATTGCAACAACCAGGGGCAATGGATAGCTATAAGGAAACAGAATTTTCTGGATGTTTCAGAAAGGTAGTTGCATGCACGTATGAGCTCATAGTAGCTGTGGTAACATATATACAAGACCTGTGCAAGCTCAAGCCAGACAGAATCCCACCAATGGATGGGGAAGGGAAACATGAAGTTCATTCCTAGATGAAGACTGTTAGAGTTAACAGCTAGGACAGAGAGAGTCTTTAAAGTTATGGCCCCTGGTAGATCGGTCATGCTGTAGTGGATGGGCACAAACCTACAAATTGCACCACATACCCAGAGGCACAAACTGCACACTATGGGATAGCAAAGTTGAATGGGTGTGGAGGACAAAAAATGGATCTGGAAGGAGTTGGGGTTAGAATAATCAAAATTAAGGTATGAATGCTCTAATGTGTTTTCTGCTGTTACGATAAATCAGTGACAAAACCAACTTGGGAAGGAAAGAGTTTATATGGCTTCCAGGCTATAGGCCATCACTAAAGGAAGCCAAGCCATGATCCTGAGACAGGAATTGAAGCAGAGCCCATGAAGGAGCCGTTTGCTGGACTATTTATTGTCTTTGGCTTGCTTAGCTATGTTTCTTTTATAGCTGAGGCCTACCTTCACAGGGTTGGTACCACCTACAGTGAGCTGGGCCCTCCTACATCAATTATCTGTCGAGGTAATGCCCCCACAATCATGCCCACAGGCCATTCTGATAAAGGCAATTCTCCTCAATTGAGATCCCTTCTTTCCAAACACATCAAGATTTGTGCCAGGTGAACAAAAATTAACCAGAACAATTAAATTCTCAAAATATTAATAAAATGTTTATAAAAGAACGAATCATATTAATATAATAATACTATACAAATTGGTCTATAAATTTAATCCCAGTCTTATTACTTTTCTATTGCTGTGATAAAAGACCAAAACCAAAGCAACTTATAAAAATAAAAGCACTTAATTTGGCTACAGTTTCAGAGAGTTAAGAGTCCATTATGGCAGAGGAAGGAACAGCTGAGAGCTCACATCTTGATCCACAACCAAGAGGCAAAGAGAGACCACTGGGAATCCTAGGAGTATTCTGAAACCTAACCTCCATCCCATGACATACCTCCTCCAACAAGGTCATACCTCTTAATCCTTCCCAAAAGGTTTCACTAACTGGGGAATAACTGTTTAAATATATGAGTCTATGGGGGGCTATTCTCATTCAAAACACCACGATCCCTATAAAAAACACGGCTGCCTTTCTAGCAGAAATTCAAAAGCTGATTGGAAAATGTAAAATAATTGGAATCACCATAGCAATTTTCAAAAAAAAAAAAAAAAAGAACAAAGTTGGAGAATTCACACTTGCCAATTTTGAAACATATTATAAGAAATTATATAATAATCTTGGGAACCCACTCTAGTCAGGCAGTCAGATATATTAACTACTGATCATCACCTATCCCTTCTCAATTAGATAGCAATTTAAGATTAGATAAGCAATTTAAAGAGACATATAACCCTTAGTGAAATAGCAGTTATGAAAAGTGTCCTAATCAAAAAAGGCCCAAGGCCAGATGGTTTTAGTGTAGAATTCTACCAGACTTTCAAGGAAGATTTAATGTCAATATTCCTCAAATTATTTTACAAAATAAAAACAGAAGGAACATTACCCAACTTGTCTTAGGATGCATAAATTATCCTTATGCCCAAACCACATAAAGACCCAGGAAAGAAAGAGAATTACAGATCAATTTCACTTATGAACATAGATGCAAAAGTTCTCAATAAAACACTTGGAAAAAGATCATTCACCATGATCAAGCAGGCCTCATCCCAGAGATACAGGGAAAGTTCAACATACATAAGTTGATAACATATAAACCAACTGAAAGACAAAAACCACATAACCACCATTAGACGAAGAAAAGATCTCTGACAAAATCCAACATCCCTTCATGATGAAAGTTCCAGAGGGGATAGGTATACAAGGGACATCCCCTCAGCATAATAAAGGCAGTTTATAGCAAGCCCATAGCCAATGTTAACTTAAGTGGGAAGAAGCTCAAGGAAACAACTCAAGGTTGTTAACTTTCTCCATTCTTATTGAATATAGTACTTTAAGACTTAGCTAAAGCAATAAGACAACTGAAACAGATCAAAGAGATACAAATAGGAAAGAAAGAAGTCAATGCAGATGATACGCTAGTATACAAAAGTTAACCCTAAAAATTCCACCAAGAGAGTACTACAACTGATACACACTTTCCATGGTGGCTGGATACAAGATTAATTCACAAAAATCAGTAGCTCTCTATATTCAAATAATAAATGAACAAAAAAAAGAAATCAGAGAAACACATCTTTCACAATAGCCTCAAATAATATATTTTGCGGTAATAATGCAAGTGAAAGACTTGTACAATAAAAACCTTAAGACATTGAAGAAGGAAATTAAAGAAGATATCGAAAAATGGAATGATCTCTCTTGCTTGTGGATTGGTAAGATTAATGTAGTAAAATGGCCATCCTGCCAAGCAATCTACAAATTCAATGCAACCCTCATCAAAACTTCAACACAATTCTTCACAGATCTTGAGTAAACAATATTCAGCTTCATATGAAAACACCAGAAATCCAAGATAGTGAAAGAATTATAAGAACTGCTAGGGGTTTCACCATCCTCAGTTTCAAGTTGTATTACATAGCTATAGTAATGAAAACAGGATGGCGTTAGCACAAAAACAGACACATTGATCAGTAGAACTGAATTGAAGACCCAGACACAAATCCACACACATATGAACACCTGGTTCTTTATAAAGAAGTCAGAATACACACTGGAAAAAAAGACAGCATCTTAAACAAATGGGTTCAATCAATGGTTGTTTTGCCTTATACTCTGATGCAGACATCATGAAGGTGGGAGTGTGTATTAGATACTTTTCTATTGATGTGATAAAATACCATGACCAAGGCAACTTTATAGAAGAAAGAGTGTATTTTGAGCTGATGGTTTCAGAGGGTTAGAGTCTATGATAACAGAGTGGAGCCAACAAATGGAGCAGCAGCTGAGAGCTCACATTTTGAGCCACAAGCAAGAGGCAGAGAATACACGGGGGATTGTAGTAAGAATTTTGGTTTCTTTAAAACCCAGTTATGTTATATAAATATGTTTTTGTTTTAATCACAGGTGTGGGATTTGGGGCTGCTTCAGATAGTCCACAGCCACTAACTATAATTTGTCTCATGCTCTAGGAGGGGCGTGATTTTGCCAGCTGAGGGTAGTTTATGTTTAGAATTCTGGGCACTCTTATAAATGCCAGAGCCTCAAAAAGGGCCAGAGGTGCTCCAAAAAAGGAGTGCTCCAAAAAGGTCAGCTGCTGCTCCCCACGTTGCTGCAATTTGTAGTAGTTTGTGAAGGAGTCCTACACAGAGACAAGTAGAAGAAATTGGATATCCTGTCAAAAAAAGATCAGCTTTGCCTCAAGGAAGTTGATGCACCTAATCAGCAGGAAGTAGTCTAAACAGATCTATGTCCCCCTTTCCCTCTATTCTTTTTTCTCACCTACCTAGTGTTGGGGGCTTGGGGGGAGGGATTGGGGGAGAGAAGGGGGTAGATGTAAGAACACATAAAGTAGCCAAAAAGCCTGACCTCAGGGGATGGAGGGAGACTTTTGAAGCCTCAAAGCCTACCCCTGTGACACACCTCTTCCACAAGGCCTATGTTCTTATCATCCCCAAATAGTTCCACCACCTGGGAACCAAGTAGTCAAATATGAGCCTATGGGGGCCATCCCCATTTAAGCCATCACAGAGTGTGCAGCGGAAGGCATTCAGCAGAAGGTTGATGCTCTAGGGTGCAGAGTAAAGAGATGTAGGGTGAATCTGGAGCATAAAGATACAGTGGCCTACTTTCTCTAAAGATCCCACCTCTATTAAATATTGAAAGCAACCTGTAGGTAGTTTTGTTTGTTTTGTTTTAGTAAGGCAACTCAATTAGTCACTGGAAGAACATGACACAGATGGGGCAGAGCCTAACTCATATCACAAGTCTGTAGTCTGGGGACACTAGCTACGCATTTGGCATCTCCACTAGAAGCACCGTGCATTGTTGACTTTATAAAAGGAGAGAATGGCAACTAGTGTGGTGGTCCATGCCTGAAACCCTAGCTCTGGAGAGGCGGAAGTAAGAGGATAATGAATTTGAGGACAGCTTGTGCTGTATGAGCTTCACGCCAGGTTGGGCTGTAAACCAGGTTGATCACATGATCACACTCCAAGACCCACATGGAGGAAGGAGAGGGCTGACTCCTGTGTTGTCCTCTGACTTCTCAACACATGTGCATGCATAGGTAGATGCACCTGAGGAATGAAAGCTACACACGTCTGGTCTCCACACACATGTGCATGGATGCCTGTATATAAACATGCTTCTCCACACACGAACTCACAGTACACACAAAAATGTGCATGTACATGTAAATACACATTAGTATTCTTGCCTGGAATGAAGAAGGTGAAAATCTGACCAAAAGTGGAGGCAAAAAATATTTTAAAATTACAATGGTTACATGGGCCTCTATTTATTTCTGGTTTTTGTTTTGTTTTGTTTTAGTTTGCTTTTTGCGAGACAATATCTCACTAGCTAGCCCTGGCTAGCCTGGAACTTGTCATTCTTTTACCTCAGCCTCTACATACTGGGATGAAAGGCAATGTGCTGCCACATCAAACCCTCCAATCCCACCCCTTCTTTTTAAAGTGTCAATGCTATTCTCTCAGAACAGCCATCTCACAACTTACCCCTAACAACTTGTGAATGCAAAAATGAACCAAACTGAAGCCATTTTGAATAAATCTTCCATACGGGTCAAACAAAGTTTAAGTTCCCAAGACCTCCCTGGATCAGTTACGTGTTAGTTGGCAAGCTGAGACATGAATCCTGGACAAGTCACCCCACCGCAGCTGAGCAAACCAACCAATGAGAACAGGGTAAGTGTACCACAAAGAAATGTTCCTGGGAAAGTCCCTTAACCCTGAATCCTGATTGGTGGAAAACATAACTGTAACTTTGCACAGTTGTTTTGGCTTTTGTGATTCTGTGCTTAAAAGCTCTATAGCATTCTGGCTCAGGGTTGTAGTTTGGTTCTCGACTCTGTTCTGCGTCCCTGGCAGATCAGTAGTGGCTTGATTTTACATGGAGCTGGATAACTGACACACAACGTATAAGATCAAAGGTAGGTTTCTGTATTTCATATCTTATAAAACATACTACTTAATATTGAGAAGAGATATGTAATATTTAAATGCCATTTGAATACATACATACCTTAAAAACCTTTATCTGCTCCATTACTGTAGTACACATAGTAATTGTAGGATTTTCTTTTGGTTCTTCTTCAGGTTTCTCTTCTACCAAAGATCGTTTTCTTGCTGCCTTTCTTTTTTCTTGTAATTCTTTCTTTTGCTTGGTTTGGAAAAATTTCAGTGTCTTAAAAATTTCTCGGGAAAACTCTTCTACATCAGCTTCCATGCTTTCCCCATTAAGGTCCAAAAACCCTCCATCCATCCACCTGAATTAAAAAGAAAAAAATAATTTTTAAAACTCACCTTTTGAATTATACAGAAATATTAAACTTTTATATAGACTCCTCATTTTTTTTCTGTAAGAGAGACAACTGAGGCACACAGATGGAACTAAAGGAAAAGGAATAGCTAACATCATCATTTAAACTACAGCGCCTCTGCTGAAACATGCAGCTAATTACAAATAGGCAACTAACGCTGCCCAAGCAAAACACAAACTCGATTCCACATATCTAACCTTGTGTAAACTAGTTACATAAAACGTGAATTGACTCTGAAAACAGGTAAGGTTCAGTGGTATATTAGCATCATCTAGGTGCTCCCAGATAATCCTGGCTTCACACAAGTAAATAAGTCTTTCTTTTGCATTTTTAACAAGAACATCTTTTGTGTCATTTGCTTAATATATATTTTTTTACAATACCAAAAATTACCGTTTTTCTGTTCGTTGCCACTTCAAAACAAAATTAAAAAACTTCTGGTAGGGCTCAATGTTGACTTTTAATTTTTCCAGTTCAGGATACTTTGTCAATTCCCATTTGAAAAGTTCCTCTTCTTTGTTGATAAACTGAACTGCTTCTTCTGATTCCTGAATACGTTTCTGTAGCTGTCTTACATCTGTCACATACTGAAAGCAAACAAATGTCTGTTCCAGGAAATAGCCACATGGTAGTATAACGAGGTTGCACAATACTACGTAAGGTGTGCCCTTCCCTTTATACAGCAGCTGCGTTAACTTCACCACTTCACTATGATGAGCAAGATATGGCTATGCACACACTGTGATAGTAACTAAGCCACACAGTATCAGGCTTATGAACCACGTAAACCTCTGCTTGACACGGCACATGCGTGTCTCCTCTACATTTAATAAGCGTCAATCTGCCCTGTGTCTACTCCACCTGCAGCTGCCACACAGTCTTGAGTCTGTGTCTCACCTGCTGCATGCGCTCCAGTTCCGCAAATTCTGTGAACTCCTCCATGCGCCGAGATTCCTTTTCTATTTCCAAAATCAGTTTTTCTCTCTTGGTTACTAGTTCATTTTCTTTCATATGTTTGGCATTCTCAATGAGCTTTTTAAAAGAGATAATTTAATGATGTTAATTAGTGGAGTAGAAAGAATTTTCAAATAAAAATATGAATGTTTTATAATAATTTAGAGAACAATGGAAACAAAAATAATTTTCTTTAATGACTAATATAAAAGTGCAAAGAGTAAATCACAGAGACAAATTTTCCTAGATCTTTCAAAACTCAAATTTGTTAATTATATAGTTTGACTAATATATTTTGTATATTATTAAAAGCTACCGTTTATTGGGAATGTACATACCATATATCAAGAACCGTTAAGTACTCTTTCTAAATTATTATTTTCTCTTCAAAGATGAAGAGACATATGGAAGTCAAGAGGCATATCAAGACTACAAGATCAAAGCATCAAGATTAAGTCTTGTCTATCCTATGCTTTCCCTTATTACTTAGGATAAACCTGCTGGTTACTTTAAGGAATTTTAAGCTGTGTTCAGTGTAATATAAAATCCTAAATTTGCTACCTCCAATCTTTGTGAATTTGAGGAAGTTTACCAACTTCTTAATACGAGTTACATTTTAATCATCTATAGATGAGGCAAAACCAAACCAAACCAAACCAAACCAAACCAAAACAAACAAAAAACCCAAGCCTATCTTTACTGGTCAGTGGTGACGCACGCCTTTAATTCCAGCATTCTGGGGCAGAGGCCAGCAGATTTCTGTGAGTTTAAGGCCAGCCTGGTCTACAAAGTGAATTCCAAAGACAGCCAAGGATTCACAGAAAAATCTTGCCTCAAAATAAAACAAAACAAAACAAAAAGAAAAAAAACAGAACAAAACAAACAAATCTGTCTTTGCAGCTGGAGAGATGGCTCAGTGGTTAAAAGCACTGCCCGCTTTTCCAGAGGTCCTGAGTTCAATTCCCAGCAATCCCATGGTGACTCAAAACTATGTATAGTGAGATATGGTACTCTCTTCTGGCCTGCAGGTGTTCATGCAGATAGAGCATTCATGAATAAAAAATAAATCTTTTTTTTTTAAAAAGATGAGGCAAATAGAAGCAGCTAAGATGTTATGAATATTGAATAGTTTAATAAATAAAATAACTTAGTTCAATGCTTACTTTTAATTTACATAATAGTTTTGACCTCTTTGTTGTTCATCCTACACTTAACAAACCTGGTGAGTAAAAACTAAAAGTATCTTGTAAGCTGGCAAGATCATAAAAGGTGAAGGAAGGACACACGTGAAGTTTTTAAAGTCAGACAGCAAGTTGGTATGAAAATTAAATAAAATCCGCACTGTACTTAAAATGTCAGAATGTTGACAGTGAGATGGCTCAGCCAGTAAGATACCACTAAGCCTAATGACCTGAGTTCAATACCCAGGCCTAACAAGGTCAAAGTAGAACCAGTTCTGAAAACTGTGCTTTTATCTCCACCGGCATGCAATACTACACACGCGAGTGCGCACGCGCACACACGCGCACATACACACACACACACACACACACACACACACACACGCATGCACACACACAGACATGCATGGAAATGGAAGGAGGGAGAGATGGAGAGGGCAGATAATATTTAAATTTTCAGAATGCAAATTATACACTTAAAGTATACTTACTTCATCATTTGCATCAAAAACAGGGTTAATTTTTGTAGGCCACATGAGGACAGTTGCATTTAAATTTAAGTCTTCTTGAGGATATTGAAAAACATCTAAGAAGTAACTCATTTGGCGTTTAGATTCCTACAAAAGAAATTGTAGCTATATCATATTAGAAAAGAACAGAGCCAACAATTTTAAATAATCTTTCAAATTTAATATTTTATGTCCTGCCCAAATCACCTGGGTATGCCAACAGCTATCATACATTTATTTGGCTTCAAGTCAAATACTTTAATGTGGGTTTTTTTTTAACTCTTTAAATGTGCTGGTGGCTCATGGTGGTACAGCTTGATGAAGAAAGTGGAGGCAGGAGGATCATGAGTTTGAGACCAGCCTGGGCTACACAATTTTATCAGGACACAGCAGTGCACACCTTTAATTCCAGCACTCGGAGGTGCAGAAACAGGCAGATCTCTGTAAGTTCAAAGCCAGCTTGGATTCCAGAGTGAGTTCAAGGATAGCAATGGCTATACAGAGAAACCCTGTCTCAAGACAAAAAACCAAACCCCCTAAATGCTTTCACCTGGGCTGGTAAGATGGCTTGTTGGGCAGTACACTTGCTGCAGGGGCCTGAGTTTGGACCCCAAAACAACAATAAACGGTGTGGCCCTGTGTGCTTGTGATGCCAGCAGGCAGGAGGTGGAGATAGGAGGATCTGAGGAACACACTCATCACCAGACTGAGTAAGCGAGCTCCAGAGTCAGGATAGAAACCCTGTCCAAACAAACAAGCAGGAGCAGGACAGAGGAAGACATCCAATGGTGGCTTCTGCCCTCCACACACATAGCCCATGTACACCCACCCCACATACACACCACATATGCTTCCATACACAAAGTTATTTTTCACTAATTGTTGATTTAATATAAAGGTAACTCTTTGACCTCTCTGTATATGATTTTTAAAGGTAATCAAGTGTTTGGCAACCTTTGAAACTTTTGATTTTAAAATATCTTAAATTTTCTTTGTTCTCATAATTTATTTTTAACCTTTGGTGATAAATACTTTATCATCTTTTGTCTTATTTTGCATCTCTAGTAATATTATCTTTTTTGACTTTCATAATAACAGTAGTCCAGACAGCTGCTGCTGTGTGAATGGCAAAGGAAAAAAACTTTACCACAGTAGATGTATATTATTGGAGAGGCAGAATATTTTACTCCCTATGAATCTCATTGATCCATATCTTATAATGCAGTGCTGTAACACTTTAAAAAAAAAAAGTCAGGTTAGTCATGATGGAAATGAAAATCAAAACAACTGTAAGATTCCATTTTACACCCATCAGAATGGCTAAGATAAAAATTTCAGTGACAGCACATGCTTGTGAGGATGCAGAGAAAGGGAACACTCCTCCACTGCTGGTGGGAGTGCAATTTTATACAACCACTTTGGAAATCAATTTGGTGCTTTCTCAGAAAACTGAAAACAGCTCTACCTCAAGACCCAGCTATACTACTGAGGCATATACCCAAAAGATGTTCCACCACACACAAGAAGGACATTTGCTCAACTATGTTCATAGCGGCTTTATTCATAATAGCTGGAAACTGGAAACAACCTAGATGTCCCTCAATCGAAGAATGGGTACAGAAATTGTGGTACATTTACACAATGGAATACTACTCAGCTATTAAAAACAAGGACATTGTAAAATTTGCAAGCAATTGGAACTAGAAAAGATCATCCTGAGTGAGTTATCCCAGAACCAAAAATGACACCCATGGTATATAGTTACTTATAAATGGATATTAGCCATGTAACACAGGAAAACCATACAATTCACAGACTTTGTCCAGCATCCTGCATGGGCCAGCCTCAACTGTTTCAATTGCTGTTCCTCATCAAAGCCTGCTCCCAAGAGAGCTTTGAAGAAAGCTACTAATCTCAATTGGTCAGCATCTCAGACTGTTCCAAACAGGACTTCTATTAAGCCTAAAATTTCTCAACATTCAAAGAGTGGACCACAAATATTAATGCTACCTTAATTAACCATTTTTCCCAATTTTCTTTGGGCCCCAAACAGGATTTCTATGTGTTCAAAAATCAGCTGGAAGAAATCCATGAGAACGACATCCAATTTCCCTTAAGGGAGATGGGTAGGTTTTTGGTTGTTTTCTTGGATTATGGATGTTTGTCACTGGGAGTTGGTTATAAGTTATTAATGGTCTTATTCAGAGAGAAAATAATGTTAGACTCAGGAATTTCTCTATCTTTATTTCTTTCTTAGATAGGAAAAAAGAGGTGAAAAGAAAGAAAAGGGAATGCAGGGATATCTTACAGGAATAAGACAAAAGGTAGATTGTTGAATCTACTTCTCAACTTAAGGGTTTGCTATTTTCAAATAAGGTTATTTTTCACTCATTGGTATATAATTTTATATAATGATGCAAAAATAAATTTAGTTTTGATACACTGGTATAGAATTTAAATTTAAGGTGACACACACACATAACTATGTGTATTTTTATTCTGGTGTGAGGTACTGTACCCACACAACTTATTTATAAATGCAAGGTTTACTTCCAATGCTTTCAAAGCTGTTATTGCAAACTATTTAAAATATTAGGTAATGCAAGTTAATAGTCAATCAACTCATGGTCATGTCAGACACTAGTCTAATTTATCACAAAATATGCATCCTAGTTTTAATAGATAAATATGATTCTATAGATAGATAGATAAGTCTTCAAAAACCCAAGAGACCTATAGAATATGGCATTTAAGAATGTTTTATTATTTTAAAGATTTTTTTGACAATGAGACATGCCGTCTCCTGGCAGCACTCAGCCTACCTCAAAAAAGACAATGAATATCAAAGAACCTCCATGTGGAGATAGTTTCAAATGTGGTAAACCAGCCACCCAGGTAAAGAAATCACCCTTGCTTCATGGGTAAAGAAAATGCCCTCACTTCATGACAGACAGAATTCTGCCTAAATCGCGCAAACCTAAATGCAGGCCAAGTTGACTGCTGAACTCTGCCCACACAGTCCTAAATAGTTCTTGCTTCACATATATGTCTGTCAGATATACTGAGCCAGAAGGCTAAAGATGATGCTCCAACATTATAGAGAGTTTTGGGTGGCTGTTCAAGCAGCAAAATATCTCTGTCAATTTTCTATTTTTGGAAGCTGCTGGTATGTGCTTCCTATTTACTCAAGTAATTAATTTTATTCCTTCTCATGTCTCTGATGGGGTTGAAGACCAGATAATCATAGTATTACAATTAACTTAATTGCTCAGAAATTGTAAAAAAAAAAAAAATGTTTTAGGTCTAGATAGATGCTTTCAGGTAAATAGATAGAAACTATAAAAATAACTTAGGTACACAACCATATATATATATATATAGTCTTACCCATTGGTTTTTATAATTGTTTCATTATTATTCTTACTGTTTAAAAAATGGCCTTTTTATTTAGATGGAAAAGGGAATTGCTGTAGGTTGGTCTGATGCAAATTACTAGTCCTTAAGATCTGGGTATACCTAGCCTTGTGTAAACCAACCTGATAGGCTAATTAAATGGCCTATACCTGGGCAGGGCAGAATGGGGTAGGCATGGCTAAGGTTCTCAGGCTTTTGGGTTCAAGAGAGAATCATGGGAGACAGACATGGGAAAGACTACATTAAGTGTGTGAAAAGGCCCAGATGAAGAATAAGTAAGTAAGTACCATTGGGTTATGGATAAAAGGCAGTCCAGGGGAGGAGAATTAAGGTAGGTGGCACTGGATGGGGGATGGGAGAGAGATGGTGAGGACACTAGACAGTGTAAGTGAACCTCTGCCCAGCCCAAGGTAAATAAGGCAGTCATAGATCTAACAGGTGTCTGTGTCTTGTTACTTGTGATAAGGGGTTAAATAACTGCTGTGATGATCTTAGGGCTAATAATAAACATTATACAGCCCAACACTCTTATATTTTATTTACTACAACAGATTACTTTTTAAATGATTGATCCTTTCTTTGTAACCACAAATTGCTGCCTGCCAGTAAGAAAAACTGGCTGAAAAAATACCTTGCTTGTTTACACTTTGCTAACCTACAAGTTGCTTAGACATGAATATATGTACGTTCTTGGGAATTTGCTTTTCACATGTAACTCATAAAACATTTAATCGTGTAATGATATTGGGAACATTTAAACATGTAAGGGAATTGGGAACATGCTGATTTTTTTAAATGTATACTCATTGTTTTTTAAGATTGAGTTTCTCTGTGTAGCCCTGGCTGTCCTAGAACTTGCTCTGTAGACCAGGCTAACCTTGAGATCCTTCTGCCTCTGCTTCTGAATGCCGGAATTAAAGGTATGTACCATCACTGCCACGTCATGTTTTATAGTTTTAAAGGTCTTCCAAACAGAATGAAAGCTAAATATATTTGAATGGGATAGAATCTTGTGCAGGTTTTGAGGCTTGTATTAAATGTAGAAAATCATTTTTTAAAATTTTGCTGAAGAATATGTTTGTTTAAAAATATGCACATAATTGATGAAAATAAAGAACATCAAGCCCATAATTTCAGAGAAAATCAAATAGAAGAGGGAGGAGAGAGAGAAAGCAATGGGTGTGATCACAAGAACACATATAGGGCCTTCTGGGTTGCTATGTTTGTTGACCTGGCCGCGTCAATACTGATAATTCACTTCATAAGAGTTTCTTAGTTTTTTTTTTTTTTTTGTTTTGTTTTTGTTTTTTTTGTTTTTTTACCTGGATCCTTTCAGCCAACTGACAAATTCCTTTAGTTCGAGCTTTTTCTACAAAAGCGATTTGCTCCATCATTTCTTCTGTTGTCTCAGGAACTCGGAGAGCATGCTCTTTAATTGATTCAAACTCACTGCAAATACTGACAGAACACTTTGCTTTACTATACTTATGGTAAGTAGTTGTAGCATATTTAATAAATATATGCTATGATTGATATTAAATAGGGACTCTCTATCCTAAAAACAATTGGCTGATTCACTAACATATCATATAATATTTTAGCTTAGCTTGTCTGATATCACCATGTATCATATTAATAAAAATCAAGCTAATATTTTCAATTGAAAATATTAGTATACTTCATTTTTTTAGTGATTTCATAAGCTCATTTTAAGAGTGAGATAAGCAATGTAGCAGACCTTAAATCTGACAGTCCTGATACAATCCTGACTCAGATGCTTCTAGGGTACTGTGTAGTTTTTGTCAACTTGACACAAACTAGGGTCATTTGAGAGGAGGAAACCTCAACTAAAGACTTGTTTTTATCAGCCTGGCCAGGGGCATGTTGATTGATTGATGTAAGAGAGCCCAGCCCACTGTGGGCAGTACCACTCCTGGGCAGGTAGTCCTGGGTTACACAATAAACTAATCTGAGCAAGCCATGGGAGCAAACCACATACTTGGGGAGAAATAAACCCTTTTCTCCCCAGAGTTGTTTTGGCCATGGTGTTCATCACAGTAATAAAAAGCTTACTAGGACAACTTTCAAGATCCAGTTTCTAGATTCCTAAAATAAAGCTATTAACATCCATCCTGCTGGACTGTGTGATACAAGAATGCATGTAAAGGGTATAGCATAGCTCATGCCCTGTGAAATATAACAACGTAGCAAAAAAGAAGATGTTTATATATTTTAAATTCTATATCTTAGCATGTCCTATGTAGAGAAGTATGACTCTGGGTATCCTGTGTCATTATTAACAAAAACTGTTATACAGACTTGCCTTCATACGCCTTAAAATATTTGTATTGTCATGCCACCGCTAGAAATGTCAGAAAAAAAATACAGCCATTGTTTTTAAACAAGAGTAAATTTAGTGAAAAGTTCCTTTGGCCCTGTTATTCTGAATATAGTAATTAATTTACTTACGATTCATTTTCTTTTCTATGTTTTGAAGCTATGTCACTTAATAATCTGTTTGCAAAGGCTCTTGCTTTATTTGTCAAGCCTGTCTTCAAGTCTTCACAGTCCAAACGAACCATAGGAAAATGAACCCATTGAGGCAAAAGCATTATTTCTGAAGCAAGACTGAAAAATTTTTCTATAAACTTTAAAGAAGAATGTTTTTTAAAGTTAGAATTTTATAATTAGTGATTTTATAAAACTATATTATAATGAAATTCTTAATCCTGTAATATATTATTCTTGCTAAGTGACTCATGTTTCTTTTGTTACATTCCTTTTCCCTCTTGATGCCAAGAGTAAACCCAGAGCCTAAAGATTCTGGGCGTGTGCTCTACCACTGGATTACACAGCCAGTGCTCAAACATTCTTGTTCTTTTTCTGGTGAAATTTGATCTACTAGTAAATACCAAGTGTGCTGACATCTGCAACACAAAATCTGCATATTTTGCAATGTTTCCTCAATTAAAAAACATGCCCAGAAGTCAACTCTATTTAGTAACAAACCTATCTTATGCAACAATGTTTGTAGCTGCATATATTTGTTTTTACCATTATTGAATACCTCTCTGAAGGTTCTAATTCAATCTTTAGGAAAAAAAATATAAGAAACCTTTGTTTTATACTAAAGTAGGCAAGAAGGACAAAAATATTATGTTCTACCATTACCAAAAATCCAAGATCTTGGAATCTATATCACCTTCTTAATATTTAAATACTGGAATGATTTTCAAAAATTAAACAAAGTAGTATAAAATAAAATTTGACAACATACATTGTATTTTGTGCAAATGAAACATGCATGCAAACTCTGAACAATCTTTGACTTAATGTAACAATCCATCTTTAATGCTTCTATCAACTTTCTTTCTTGTTATCCCTATTCAACCCAAGCCAAACATCCTGTTCAACTTATACATTCATGAAAGATTTTTCCTCATTTTTATCTCAAAGTTATCCTATTCTTCTACAGTTTACAGTATTTAATGAATTGGGTTTAACCGTTTCATTGTCCAATGGATCATCTTGAATACCTGCCTTGTTGTTAGCTGGAATCTTAATAGATAGAAAGCAAACGGTTCTAATGCTAATGAAGAACAATGAATGCTGATGAATTTAACAACAACGAAAGGGAAAAATACAAAACGAACGATCACTCTAGTATGTTTCCTATAAATTTGTCATGATACAAAATTAAACAATGCTAGGTTTGTAAAATACAAAAATATCGGGGGGAAATGGAAGGGTTCTGTGTGATACAGACAATCTCCCTGTAGTCTACTATAAATGTGTTTATAAATATCTTCAGGAAAATAGAAGGAAAGATCGTCAAAGAAATTGCAGAAGACAAAATCTGAAATCCCTTAACTGTTAGACAGGGACACAGAAAGCACACCAACCCAGAAAACAAGTTAACATTTGGCTATTATAAGACCTTATCTATCAGCAGTTAATCAATGGATTAAGTTCTACTACCAAAAAACAGAGCAAGTGATGGGCAGGGAGGACTCAGCACGTAAGCAGCCGTCCAGCCAGCGTGAAGACCTGTTTGCTCCCTAGCACTCTATAAAAGCTCCTATAACAGTGTGACCATAGTCCCCACGGCTCCTCCCACAGGAATAGCACAAATCCTAGGAACAGACCACACAACAAAGTGCAGCAAATTCTGAAAACTTGGAATCACACTGAATATAAAATGAAATTATAACTCAATAAAGAATACTATGGAAACCACAAATATATGAAAATTAAACAACTTACTTTTAAATAGCAAATGGATCAAGAAATAAAAATGTTGAATTTTTTTTTCTTCTAGGTCAGTGGATCAACGTACTTATGTGCATACACACGTACACACTATAAAAAGAATCTTTCTTTTTTTTGTTGTTGTTTGTTTGTTTGTTTGTTTGTCCTGGACCTCTTGCATGGCAGTCTACTATCAAGCCACATTTTTACTTCCTATTTTAAGACACGGTCTCATTAAGTTGCCCTGGTTGACTTTGAACTCAACCTGTATTCCAGGCAATTCTTTAACTTACTACCTACCTGCGAACATCTTAATATATCTCAAGGTACTAAAAAATGGCTCAATATATGCAAATTAGTAAATATGACATAGAACATTAGAATGAAGAACAAAATCCTTGTGGTCATCTCAATGTATGCATGAGCAGAATTTGATAAAGCCGAGGGAAATGTGGCATGTCTACCCTCTATTTTCAGCAAGAAAAGATATTAAGTGAATTTTAAAAATGTTTTATAACTTTCCCCTGCCCTTTTTTTTTTCATTTATTGTTTTTGTTGGGATAAGAAGGGGAAAAAACAAAAATATAGGCAAAAGAAGGATCTAAAAACAGGTAAATTTCTCGATTCCTAAATAAAAAGTATTGTCAAATAAATAGCTAAGTGACTAAAGAACTCAATTCAAATAATAAGAAATTCATCAATGTGGATTAGAAATTCAGGTAAGAGATATATATTCAGAAAAAAAAGGAAATGGAAACCTTGGAAATTAAGAACTCACTACAACAATTTAAGAAATTCAGTGAAAAGAATGACCCCATAAGCTGCATTTAACAGACATGTTTTTGAGGTTATAATTACATAATTTCCCCCTTTTCTTTCCTCCCTTCAAAATGCTACCATAAACCATTCCTTGTTCTCTTTTAAATTCATGGCCTCTTTTTTCATTAATTATTATTATTATTATTTATTTCTTCTCTATTCCCTTCTATCTCCATTTAAAATCTGCTTCAAATGAGGGCTCAAATGGACATGGTATTGTGTTCCTGAAATTTTTGCATTTGAGAGGTGGGGGCAAGAAGATCACGCATTTAAGGCAGGCCAACCTGGGCTACACAGTGAGTTTTAGATTAGCTTGTTCTGCATAGTGAAACCGTGTAAACACACACACATACACAAACACACACTTTTTTGTTCCATTCCTTTTTTTAAATTAATTAAATAACTTATTTATTTTTTATTTTATGTACACTGGTGTTTTGTCTGCATGGGTGGGGGTGGCCAGATCCCCTGGAACAGGAGTTACAGACAGTTGTGAGCTGCCATGTGGGTGCTGGGAATTGAACCTGGGTCCTCTGGAAGAGCAGCCAGTGCTCTTAGCCACCGAGCCATCTTTCCAGCCCCTTTTGTTCCATTCTTGCATGAAACCTTCAATTTAAAAAAAACAATAGCAATTTTCTTCTGTGTTCACATGACACTTTGTTAATATCTCTATCCTAATATTTATATCAACACACCATACATGTTATTTCTACAAGACTTCAGTAACAAATCTAAGCTCCTGAGGGAAGCATTTAAGAATTGTTTATTTTTAATCTTACTAAGTGTGATTAAAAAATTTATAGGAGTGTATGAGATAACTTATCAAGTAAAGGCGCTGCCCGAAAGCCTAACTGCCTGAGTTCAGTCTCTGCGGCTCATATGGAAAGAGAAAACTGACTCCTCTGACTTCTACATGCATGTCATGGTACATAAGCATATACTCTCTATATAAATAAATAAATAAGTCCTATCTTAAAATGTTTAAATAAAAATGTATTACATCAATAGATAACTAAATAAAAAATTAAAATATTTATAAGGTAAATCAATAACTTCACTAAAATGATGTTTTGAATAAGAAATTTTATTTATATTATTTGAAGCATTTATACCTAGAGCAAAAAAAAAAAATCCTAAGTAAGGAAAATTCAAAAATTATTCACTAAAAATAAACAGAATTTTCCTTCTGAGTTAGCATGTCTGTTTACATTGTGATTGTGTAGGTCCTGTTTTTGTAGCTATTTCTAGAAGACATAGTCGCACAGCATGGTATATGGCAGCCTGGCCTTCACACTCTAATGACTGAGAGAGTGTTGTTATAAACAATGATGAAAATCCCAACCATTCTATTTTACAAAGAAGGGCTCAGGAGCCAGATGCTGTTAGCTCAGAGACACAGAGAAAGCACCCAGCTGACCTTCCTTCTCAGCTCAGGTCCAGATGAAAAAAAACCAAATGGCTCACTAGCTCAACTGACACCCAGGAGCAAAAGGCAAAAAACAAAACAAAACAAAACAAAAGATACCGAAGGCCGAAGGCTTGCTAGTTCAAAACCCAAAAAGCAAGGGAACTGAGGAGCTGAAGGCAAAGCTAAAGCCAGAGTTTGAGCTAAAAGCTCTTCTTTTCCATGATGTTTTATAAATACCCCTCAATTCCAATTTCCTCTTGCGCTTTAATCCCTGTCAGCTGGTTTCATGCTCTGCCTCTTGACCTATAGTTAATTTTTTTAGATCTGATATACAGAGAGCTCTTGGACTAAAGAAAGGTATGTGCTAGGACTGGGTGAACCATACCATAGTCACCTGTTTGAAATAGACAGAAAGTTCTTGGATTAAAGGTGTGTGTCGGGCTCAACCAAACCAAACAATTAACAGGGTTTTACAGTTCACAATTTTGAGGTTCACAGTGGGATCAAATATCTGCAACAAGAGAGGGAAAACTAGCCTCTCCAGGGTAAGCCCCCTGTTGGCTATTCAAGATAAAGTGGTCAGTTAGTCTTGAAACTATATACATACAAACAACAAAAAGGAGTCAGTGGTGTGTGTGTGTGTGTGTGTGTGTGTGTGTGTGTGTGTGTGTCACACGTGTGTTGGAGAAAGGGTGAAGAGGGCTGGAGGAAGGAAAGGGCAGGGAAGAATGATGTAATTATAGTTTAATTAAAACACATTTTTAAAAATTAAAAAATTAACAGTTGTCTGTAATGGTCTCAACTGGTCAAAGTACAGAGAACAACTGATCATGAGGTGCCCGGCCTCAGTGTTACATACATCACAACACAATTCTTGCACCTAAGGCTCAGGGAACATGGTGAGAGAGAGGTGGGAAAGACTGTAGAGGACCAGGAAATCTGCTGTGAGAGTGTGTCTCCTAGAAATGACAGGGAAGCTACACCCAGGATGTTGCCACAGTAAGGCTGCCGAAAAAAAGACCTGAAAAAGAACATCACCAATAGAGGTGCTTATGTGGAAAGGGAAACTCTCAAGAAGTGGCAGTGGTACCCATAAACAAAGAATTATAGGCAACTACAGACTGCTGAGAAAGGGGGGATTAATTTCCCCAGAGGATGAACCCCCAATTGGTTATCCAATACCAAGTGGTCAACCCTGAAATTTTATACAGGCAAACAACATTAAATGGACTCAGCAGGTTGTTTTTATTTTTATTTAGGCATATATATGTTATATACACATATATACTTATAGATGTTACATATATGCCTAGATATATAAATATTATACATATATGTAACAATAACAAAAAGAGGCCATCATTTAAGGGGAAATGAGGGGTACATGGAGAGGGACTGGAGAATGGAGAGGGAAAAAGAAAATTGATATAATTAATTAAAAATAAAAGTGAATATGAAAAACCAGAATCACCACTAACCTCTGTGTATTCATCAAAAGTATGGTTTTCTTTCTGGAAAGCTTCTATACTCTTCACTGCTGTCCCATCAAGAAGCCAGTTATACTTTTCAACTGAAAATTAATATTCCAATTAAAATATGAATAACATTTTAATATAGTAAAATGTTTCTGTATAATCATAGAATAGGGTAGCCTGCTCAAGTGTGATTTAATTGGGTATAAACATATGTATATTACTACATTTAAAGAAATAAGAAAAGCAAAGATTTAACAGCCATTATTTTGTAGGCTGACATTAAAATGTTAATGAAAAACTTTAAAGTAGGGAGGCAAACCACCCAGGCACGGTAGCGTATGCCTGTAATCCCAGTGCTCAAGGAGGCAGAGGCAGATGGATCTCCGTGAGTTCGAGGCCAGCCTGGTCTACAAAGTGAATCCAGGACAGCCAGGGCTATAACAGAGAAACAGAAAAACCCTGTCTCAAAAAGAGAGAGAGAGAGAGAGAGGGAGAGAGGCAAATAGCTGACCAAATTCTAGCTAAAAAGTAGAATGATTAAAAAAATACATTTCATGCATACCATATGAATCATAATGTGCTTTTGCACCCTCTAAGTTCCGAGCTACTGCTGTCTTCAGCGTACCAAGAGCCCACTGTAACACATGTTCTGGAAGTTCTGTGTCAACATTGACAGGTGCTGAAGCTCCTGACAGCCAAGAAGATACTGTTGGGACATTCTAACAGGGAAAAAAAAGAAAAAAAAAAAAAAAAGAAAGAAAAGAAATGAACATAATATCTAACTGAACTGATCTATAACATTTTCTTTAAATTGTTGTGATCCAATAAAGGTAACTCAATGAAAAGTTACTTAAAAACTTAATAGTAGATAGTTTGTAATATAATGTAACACCGTAAATTGGAGCTGAGTTTGATAGTGTCTGAATCCCAGCAGTTGGTCTGGAGGCTAAAGCAGGGGCACAGAGTTCCAAGCCAGTATGGGCTACAAAGTGACACCATGTTTCAAAATGTAAAACCTCAAAGATGAAACACCTGCCACAGAACACCCCAAACCACCTTAGTTTGGTTAGTTTTCTATCATTTAACAAACATTTATTAACTATACCAAGATAATAACACTAAAGCGCACTAGAAAGAACTATGAGGTAGATATTGCTTTGATTTCTGTTTGCTTTTCAGTCAGGGTTTCTCTATGTGGCCCTAGTTGTCCCAGAATTCTTTGTAGAAAAAGCTGGCCACAAACTCAACAGTTCTGCCTGCCTCTGCCTCCTAAGTGCTGGGATTAAAAATGTGTGCCATCAGTATTAGTTCACAACTACAAGAAAAGGTCAAAAGAAGAAAGACATCTCCAATTATCAGATGTTTTCAAAGAAAAAATAACAAACTGACTGGGAGTGAATAAAGAGCCATAATATTTTATGTCTAATCACAGTACAGTGAGATTCGATTCAAATACTGAAATAGAACAGTATAAGGACACATGGTGGTTAAAAATGAAGTAATACCTGCAGAGTTTCAGATATTCGCTCTATCAAACCCAAAACAATGTCTTCCAAATCTTGAAAGGTGGGATAAAATTCGATTTTATCTTCATCAAATGTCAATTCCATCTTAAATATTGGAAGCCTTTCTTGGTATTTTGGATCAAAGAGTTTTACAAATTCTTCTACAGTTCTCCATAAGAGATCCTTTAGCTACATGATATTAGAAATTACATTATTCAAAAAGTATAAATTCAACCTTTACCTAAAAATAAATTATTGTGTATAATTACATAAACTCTATAAACTTGCTTACTCATGAAGTCAAAACCATTCTTAATAAACGTCTAAACAATAAATAGAAAGCCAGGCAGTGATGGCACACGCCTTTAATCCCAGCACTTTGGAGGCAGATCTCTGTGCCAGCCTGGTCTCCAGAATGAATTCTAGGACAGCCAGGGCTACACAGAGAAACCATGTCTTGAAAACAAACAAACAAAATCATAAAAATAAACAAACATAAAAATAAACAAATATATACAAACCAAATTTTGTCAGCACTCTAAAAATGGCAGTGCAGAATTTCCACATTTATTAGTAAGTTTGTTCCTGGCGCATAAAACAACTGAAGAGACCAAACAGTATGGAGAAGGCTGAGTGGCAATGCCCTGATACTAAACATATCTCCTACAGTCACAAGAGTCAATTGTTAAATAATAAAAAAACTTGAGGAGTTGCTAAACTTTTAGAAACTTAAATTCCACATGTTGGAGATATTTATACTACAGAAATCAGTAAACAGGAGAACTCAGGGTACTGTTTCTTCTGGGGAGCCAGATTTCCAGCATGCTACTAGGTGAAGGCAAGAATAGAACCATGGTAACTTAGAAATGTGCAAAATGTTCCTAAGTATGAAAGCACATCCTTACTTAATATCAACTGTTGGATATTTAGGACAGAAGATATGCATATATCTGAACAATGTCTTCAAAATGTGTTCCATCTTTTCTTACCAAATAATCATGCTCCTTAGGAGATAAACGTAGGAGGAAAAGAAACTGAGTCCTAGTTACTGTTAGATATATCTACCAATTGTGTATTGTGCCCTCCTAAAAAACAAGATAGAACCCATGGACTTTTGGAGATCTTCACTAGAAAGGAATGCTTTTCCTTAAAAAGTAATTTTCTAGAGTTGTATGTCTAAAGTAGTATGCATGTAAGGGAGCCACACACACAAGCACAAAAAAAAACAATAATAAAAGATTAATATTCTCTTTATGTTTATCATCTCAAGATGATAAAAAAATATTTTGAAATAAACCTTTCATGGGAATTCCCCTTTCATGGGAATTAAATGAAAAAAGTCATCTTAAAATTTACTTAAAATATATTTACTAGGCTAGTCTTTTTGTTAACATACTACAGTAAAACTAGAGACATCTGGCTTGTAGGCTTTAAGCATGAGTCAGGTGATACTTATTGATACAACCTTCCATACTTCCCTCTTGCTTTATTTTTATTTCATTATGTATGTATTTAGTGGTACAAGAAACAGAATCCTCATGCATGACAGATGAACACTATCACTGAGCTATATTACCGGTTTCCTTCTCACTTTAGGTTTCTTCAGAAAATACATATTTTTATACATTTATTTAAATAAAATTATAATATTTTATTGTTTCCATTTATGAGTGTAATATGTATATGAATACAAGCATGTTCATAACATGTACATGTATGTGATATGGTACTAGTGTGACGGTCAGAGGACAACTTTTGGGGGGAGTCTGTTCTTGTCTTCCACCTTGCTAAGGCGGGGCCTCTCGTTTCTGTTGCTGCTCGGACTGCGTCAACTTCTGAGACACTCACCCCTGCTCATCTTGCTGCAGGGTTACAGATGCGTGCCACTGCATTCACTTTTTTACGGTCCTAGGAATAGGCCCTGGGTGGTTGTGTACTCAGCTCTTCTATCTGCTGAGCCATTTCCCTGGCCTTCCTTAGTTTATGTCTTAAAAAATGGCTTAGCACTGTGCCGACAAGGGTTTCATTCACAGCACTGAATTTCAGGAGTTCTCGTTCAAGATGCACATGTACCACGCATACCTGATTGGACATAAGTACGGAAACGCAGTTATAAAAGGAATCCAGCTTCTCAGGCTTAAGGCCTTCCAGTGCCTCCTTTTTAGTAAATAGATTTATAACTTTTGGATACCAAGTATTCATGATCTTCTTTTCAGCATTTTTAGCTTGAATCGATAGATCATTTCTCAGTGCTTCACAATCAATTGGGCCTTTGGCTCTATTGACAAACAAAAGAAAATAATTCAAACAAATGACAGGTTGGTCTTGATATACGATTGTTGAAATACCCAGATAAAATAAAATTTTAAAGTTCTAAAATATAAATGTTTTTGAGATTTATAAATCAGGCTTAAAAATATATAATAAAATATGTCAAATAAGAAGTCATTCAATTTTTAAATTTTGATTAATACGTATAAAATTTTACCTAATTCCTGTTAATTCCAGCAAAATCATGTCAGCAAATGTTGTATAACCAAGCTCCAGTAATATTTTCATAGTTGGGTGAACAATGTGCAAATTAGATAATATTTGACTTCTTGCCTGCACAAAGCTAGAATGCCAAGGATTGGAGTAATCTAGTCCTCTGGAAAAGCAAAATACCACATTAAACATGACTGAAACAACACACTCCAAGTTTTGAGAAACTAATGTTAAAATGAAAAACCCTGGGGATTTGTAGTAACAAATTGTGATCAGGAATGGAAGTCTTGAGTATGCACACTCAAATCTGAAATGACACATTATCTTCAGAGGAGAGAGATAATTTGTAGCTGAAACAGACTTGTGGTACTAGCCTGACTGTCCTGTAACTTCTACTTTGCTCTGGTTCAACTATCCAAAATATAGAAGTAAGAACAGTGTTAGGTTTATGGAAAAATATTTCTGGCAGATGTCAAAGATTACTCATGACTAAGTTGAGATTTGGGGTTTTTTTTTGTTTATTATTATTAGATCAAGTTTCAGGTAGCATAGGATAACCTCAGACTCACTATGTAGCTAATGCTGGTTTTGAACCTCTGATTCTCTTGCCTCCATATCCTGAGTTGTAGGATTACAGGTGTAAGAAACCTTACAACATCCATCAGGTTACACTGAAGTACTGTTCACATAGGTCCTTCTACTAATGTAAGTAGAACTAGATGATTAAGATGGAGAATATCTTTGGAGATTTGTTTTTTTTTGGGAGGGATGGGTTTTTGTGTTTGTTTGTTTGTTTGATTGGTTGGTTTTGGTTTTTTGGGTTTTTGGTGTTTTCGAGACAGGGTTTCTCTGTGTTGACCTTGCTGTCCTAGACTCGCTTTGTAGACCAGGCTGGCCTCAAACTCACAAAGATCTCCCTGCCTCTGCCTCCCCGAGTGCCTGGATTCCAGACATGCAACCACAACACCCAGCTGGAGACTTTTTAAAAGAAAATATCTTTGAGCTTCATGATCGTAGACTTGAATATAAGATCAGTTCATTTTAAAATTGTATACGAATCTAAATTATATACTGTTTTAAAAAACAGTTTACTCACTCAGGAGATTCGGGCAAAGGGCCCCCTTCATCTTCAAGCCAGTTAACTGAAGGCTTCACAAGAACGCTCTGTACTAAAATATACATATGTGTTAATATTTCCTGAAAATCCTTGCAAGATCTGTTCTCTAGCTAAACTAGATTTTAAATACAAGAAAAAAAAAAAAAAAAAAACTCCCTTTCTTCCATGTAATCAAGCTCTTAGAATTTTGGCCTTCCTTTGGAAGTAAATTCAGATGTTGGTGAAAGGTTAGAAAATTTCAGCTAGCTAGGAGGAATAAGTTGATGAGAAATATTGTACAATATTGTGAAGATAGTAAAAATAACACATTGTTTACAGAGACTTAAACTACTTTTAGGCATTATCAGCACATGCACAAGTGATACATGTTAACTGGTTCACCTCAGACATTACACAATGCATAGATATTTTGAAGCATATTGTATATGATAAATATATATGCGCACACACACACACACACACACACACACTTTTGTCACTTAAAGAAGAACAAAACAGAGCCTGGCATGGGGGCTCATATCTGTGAACCCAGCCCTCAAGAGACTGAAGCAGGTCAACTGCCATGAGCTTGAGGCCAGTGTACAATGCATGGTAAGTGTCCAAGCTGGACTAGGTTGTGAAGTGACACTGCCTCAAAAGCAAAACCAGCAATATTCAAATAAGAACTACAAAGATTATAGTAATATTTTCTGACAATTATGAAAATAGGATAGCTAAAACCATAGTGATAAAATTAGAAATAAAATAAAAAATATTAGTTAATAAATACAAAAGACACCCTTAAATTACAAAGTCTTTGAATTATAGGCTCCAAAAAAAGTCAAACAAAAAAACAACAAAGAAAACCAACAACAACAAAAAAAAAATGGTGGGTAGAAATCATATTGGAAAAACATGCATTTTAAATATATAATGTTCAAATATTCATTTTACTTCTACTGTCCTGTCTTGTTTGTTTCTGTTTTTCTAGACAGGATTTCTCTTTGTGGCTGTGGCTATCCTGAAACTCAGAGCTCTGCCTGTCTCTGCCTCCAGGGCTGGGATTGGATTAAAGGCGCGCGCCACCACCCGCGCCAGGCTCGTTTTGCTTTTTGAGGGAGACAAGATCTTGTGTAGCCCATTTTGGTCTCGAATTCACCACGCAACTGAGAGTGACCTTGAACTCTTACCTGTCCCGCTTCCACCCCTCAAGCGCTGGTATTACAGAAGAGTGCCAAACACCCAGCTTCTTTCCACTTTTGATTCACTCACAGGGCAGAGGTAAAGAATTTTGGTGTGCGTCAAATGCTACTTACCTAAATATCTTTTCATGCTTTTTTCAAAGTCATTTGACACCTCATTTACGAGACTTCCAAGCAGTTCTCCTCTCTTTTCCCCTTCCTTTAAATGCTCGGGTATCAGCGTTAACATGTGGTCCAGCCACTCTGGCTGAATGGGCACTATAGGGCTGCTCTCCACGCACTGCTTCATGTAAATGTAGTTTAACTTGGGAGCGTTACAAGAAGAAGCCAAGTGGTCAGAATGATACAGCACTTCAGCCTAGCACCGAAATTCTATTTTCTAAGACAATATTCTTTCAGAATAATAAAAAAAAAAAATTCACACACATCACTATAAATAAACAAATGTGATGTGTTTAATTAGGTAAAATAAGCAAAAATCTTGACTAGTAAAAAGAGGTTCTTCCATAGTATTTTCAGTTCATAAGAAGGTTATAATTTCAGTCCTCTATTCCCCAAAAATTTTAATGATTTTTTTTTTTAGAATTAATTTTTGGAAAACTTACAGTCCTATCTGCAAACATGCTTCATGATTTCCTTTTATATGTAAGCAGCTCCAAAAATTTCCAGGTCCTTTACTATTTATAAGTTTTGCATGTTGTCATGTTTTAACCACTCATTCCACAGCTCCGTGTTGTTACTCATGCAGTGTTTCTTAAAAGCATCTCTACCACCCAGCACACAGCTGGCACAGTGACTCTCAACAAGTATTTGTTAAGTAAAAATAAACATTTTATCAATATTAGGATAATTAATTATTATACTAATTTTGCAAGAGATACATTTCTTATATAACTGCCATTTTGATTATTTTTCAATAGTTTGGAATAAGAGCTAAAATATTTATACAGATAACCCTCAAATAGTAGATGGCAAACACAAATTCAACTTTTTTTAAGAATTTTTTTGTATTATTTATTTTCGATTTATGCCGTATTCTGCATGTGTGCCTGCCTGCACACCAGCAGAGGGCACCAGGTCTCATTATAGATGGTTATGAGCCACTGTATGGGAACTGAACTCAGGACCTTTGAAGAACAGCCAGTGCTCTTAACCTCTGAGCCATTTCTCCAAACACAACTCTTGAAAACCTCATTCGTTGTCCACAACATGCTTGCTCCTTTGGTTAGAGAAATATAAATCTGTTTAGACTTCTTTCCTAAGAGGAGGTGTGGTAGGTAGTCTTAGAAAAATATGTTGTAGTAATCATTTTGAACATTTTCAAGACAAGAAAATCCAACTCACTCCTTTTTTTTTAGTATCACTGGTCATCTGTCAAAAAAACAACAAACAAGAAAGAAGTTTAAAACATTTTAATCAAATAAAACTTTAAACATACCGTTGTTTTAAAATGAGTTCTAAACACGGCAGTGGTGGTGCACGCCTTTGATCCCAGCTCTCCGCAGGCAGCAGCAGGCGGAGCTCTGAGTTCGAGGTTACCTTGGTTTAGGGAGTGAGTTCCAGGACGGCCAGGGCTACACAGAAAAACTCTGTTTCTAAAAACCAGAAACCGGGAAAAAAAAAAAAAAAGGGGGGGGGGGTTCTATTGAGATTCACATAAGAAATAAAGTTAGAACTCATGCCAAATGCAGTGGCACACGCTGGTTATCCCAGCACTCCACGGGGCAGAGGCAGGTGAATCTCTGTGACCTCGAGGCCAGCCAGTCTACAAATCGAATCCAAGACAGCCAAGGCTACACAGAGAGACCCTGTCTCAAGATAAAAATAAATAAATAAATAAAAAGAACTCACAGTCGGAGGGAAGTCAGGCTCTGGCAATGAAGGCATTCTTTTGTCCAGGACTTTGTCTAGATTTTTTTTAGCTCCAGCAATTCTGAAATTTATAGTTAGAAAAAAAATGTATGATAAAATGAACAGTAATTACTAATATAACATTTTAGATGTCTATACTAATACTAAAGAAAGAAATTTTCAAGGGACTTTTATCTGACTACCTTTTCTTTTCTTTTCTTTTTAAAGGAGAGAACACTGAGAGACAATCTCACCTAGGCTGACCTTGAATTTACTATGACGAGGCTGGTCTTCAATTCACAGCAATTCTACTGTCCCAGCCTTCCAGAGTGTTGAAATGACAGGCATGAGTCATCATGTCTGCCTCTGACTGAACTTTTTATGAGAAACAAATCTTAGTGGCTATTACCAATGATATCTTAAATTTTAAATCATTCAAGAATATCATAAGGGAGTAATACTAAAAATGAAATCATTTGCAGTTATAACTTATCAATAGCTTAAAATGAATTCTGATATAGAGTAAGCCACCCTCTGTTCAAATGCCAACATATCAGAGAAAGCTTTCCTTCTTCTCTGCATTTAAAAACACCTCTTGAAGACTTCACAAAGCCTCCCTCTTTCTTTTATCTGACAAGCCATTGAGACTGAGAAGACAAGGAAAACCAACTGGGGACATGTGAGCCCTCAAATGAGCACCAGCAACGCTTAGGAGGCCATCACAGTGCTGGTGGCATGACAGCAGTTGAGGCAAATCAATGTAACACATTTAACTCCAGTCTTTTTGTTTTGTTTTGTTTTGTTTTGTTTTTACAAAGAAATACATGGACATTCTACTCTTATTAATATAGAGCTATGGTTGGGAAACTTTGAGGTAGTATATTTTCTCAAGCAGCAAATGAAAGTGGTACAGATCTGTAAGATCCTGTCTTCAAAACAAAACAAAACAAAAACTGTCTTGTCATCCTTACAGTTCTGCAAGTAGTACCACTTTCATTTGCTGCTTATTAAAATATCTGATAGTTTTCTGTCATGTTCCTGTTTAGAATATTTCTTTCTTCCTCCCTTCCTTCCTTCCTCCCTGCCTTCCTCCCTTCCTTCCTTTCTCCCTCCCTTCTTTTCTCCCTCCCTCCCTTCCTCCCTTCCTCCCTTCCTCCCTCCCTCCCTTCCTTCCTTCCTTCCTTCCTTCCTTTCTTCCTTCCTTCCTTCCTTCCTCCTTTTCTTCTTATAGCCCTGTCTGATCTGGAACTTGATCTATAGACATGCTGATCTTGAAGTCACAGAGATCTTCCTGCCATGCACCCCCACACCCGGCTTACTTAGAACATTTAATGGCATCCACTGTTCTAAAATACATCTTAAATTCCTTATTATGGCCTATAAAACCCTGCACGATCTGCTCCAAGCTCCTCCACCTTCTACCGGTCTTCCCCAGGCTCGCAATGCCTTCATGGTACTGGCTGTTTTCAATTCATATTTCATGACTTCTGTCGTTGCTATCCCTGCCCCTAGACTGATGTTCTCCTGTTTGTCTAAGTGGAAGGTTTCTTCCCATTCTTTTGTTCTCTACTTAAATTTTGTCTCCACAAGCCTTTCCTGCAGTGTTCCTGGAGATTCTCTAGTATATTATCTTATTATTTATTTTTCATTCATACAGGGTCCCACTATGTCAACCCAGGCTGGCCTTGAACTCACAATCCTCCGACCTCAGCTTTCTCGGTGCTGGAGACTACAGGTGTGTGTACTTGGGTACTTGTTTCTCCAAAGTACCCATCATCTGGCCTGGTGGAGGTGGCACATGTCTTTAATCCCAGCACTGGAGCAGAGGCAAGAAGATCTCTGAGTTCCAGGACAGCCAAGGCTACACAAAGAAACCTTGTCTCAAAACAAAAACAAAAACAAACAAAACTACCCATCATCTAAAGCAATGTTTGTCAACCTTCCTAATTCTGTGACCCTTTAATAAAGTTCCTTGTAGCGTAGTGACCAACAACCATAAAATTATTGTGTTGCAACTTCATAACTGTAATTTTGTTCCTGTTATGAATTGTAATGTAAATATCTGTGTATTTTGATGGTCTTAGGCAACCCTTGTAAGAGTCATTCAATCCTTAAGGGGATTGAGACCCACAGCTTGAGAACCACTGCTCTAAAGGGTTATAGAACTTGTTCTTTCATATATGTTTACTGTCTTATCCTGCTGGCAAACAAAGTGGTTAAAGACAGTCTTTTCCTATTGTTTTCTATTATCTTCCTGGTAACAGCCACAGTGTACAAGAGCAAGTAATTAATATCCCCACATAAAATGATATAAATCTGTAGAAAGGATTTTAGCAATGTGGAAAGGATTCAAACGCTGTCTAGACATGGTAACCCATAAACTAAACCTTAATTGCAAAGCTTGTATTTAAGCTGAGGAAAATATAGTATAGTCATTGAAGTGTGAGTAGGTCATGACAATGAGAAATGATAAAAAGCTGTTGAGTAACTTTTTGAGAACTCTCTTCTAAGTCTTCTGAAATATTAAGAATCCCTGGAATGAATCAGGTAAGAGGCTAGAGAGATGGCTCAGTGGTTCAGAGCTCTAGCTGCTGCTTTGGTTCCCAGCTCTCTTGCTGGGAAGTTCAGAACTGCCATGGTACATGTGATGTCCTCTTATACTCTCTAAGGACATTTACCTGTACATTTCATACACACACACACACACACACGAACGCACATACACAAATATACACATGAATGCACGCACAAATTAAATTAATTTTTTTTTAAAGAATGAAGAGGGCAAAAGCTCTCTATAGCATATATAGTAATATTATTTAATATTCCTCATAAATTTAGCTTTAAATATGAGTAAGTGAATGATGGGATAATAAAAATATAAACCTAATAAAGTTATGGGATTCCAGACCTGTTAACCATAAAGTATAACTGCCAAAATTTAAATGATTATTTTAAATATGACCATTCATAATGTGGCAATAAAACTTAAGTCAGTTGCAAAACCACTTATAAAAGAAGTTGACCACGAAGGGATATTCCTGATTCTTTCTCAAAAATCAGTACAGTTGTAACATAATAGCAGACACAGTAACAAGATTCTTGAACTGCAGAGCCAGGCCACTTGGGTCCCGAACTCCGGGTGTTCTCTGTTCTCTTACTTCTCTGTTTCTTATTTCACTCACTTCAACACATATAGCTTGGGGCTGGATCTATGGCTTAGGACCCAGATCTGACTCCCAGCACCCACATGGCGGCTCACAACTCTAGTCCTCTCTTCTGACCTCCCTGGGCTCTTGCGTACACATGTTGTGCACACACACACTTAGGCACACACATATATACATTTAAAGTAAATATTTTAGAATAAAATTACAAAAAAGAATTTAACAATGGTGTCCACCTCATCAAGGTGCTATGAGAAGTATAGGCGAAGTGGTAGGGACAGTATCTAAACAAGCAGACACTCTACAAAATTGGCTATCATTGTGATTAATTCTCAATTGCTTTTCTAATTGATTTGAACTTTAATCCTTATTTTACCCATGGACAACCTATACAGTTTTAAAAATTTTTGTGAGTCTATAACACTAATCATTAATTCCAAGCAATATTATTTACTACTATGCTACTTACACTAATTGATTGATTTTCTTCTGCTGCTCCTTAGACCGTCTATAATTTAGCAGTGCACTTTGTTTTGGTGTGTCAACACCTAGGTCTTTTGGAGGATAGACAATAGGGGGCAATTTCAAATTCAAAGCCTCCTTTTCTGCTGTAATGACATTTTTGTTAGGTTTTGACATCTTGGTCTCCTAAGAATTAAAACACTCTGTACTCTGAAAAGAAAAAGTTCATACAGCCATTATCATATAAAAACAAGCCTCAATATATTCAGTGTATCTTACACATCAGTACCATATATAAAATTCCATACCTTTTCAGATTTAGTTACCAAGTACAGTCGTGGGTAAAGAATGACAGTTGAGATGGGTGGGCCAGGATTCTAAACACAGTTCTACCAGCCACTTGCTGTGAAGAAATGAAGCCAGATATTTTTCCCTTAGGATCTCAAGTTAAGGAACTGAATTAGGTGTGCTCTGAATAGTCTTGCAACTCTAAAATCCCGGGTTTGTTGTTTTCTCCTAGAAGCAAACTATAACAAAAGAGAGATTGCCCCTCCCCCAAGCAAGTATTTAATATCATTAATATTTTCCAAAAACATTATTGAATCAGTATGGCAAACATCCTAGAAAGTGATATTATGATTGACGAAAAAAAGTCACACTTAATGCAAAGCAAATGTAAAACATAAACACTCAACAATTTAACTGTGGTATAAGCTACACTTGCCCAAAATACCCCCAGGATTTGGAGATTTTCTGCGGACACCCAAATCATAGATCTTAGAGGGAAAGGAAGAGAAATGTAGAGAGCTGGCACCTGTCTGATCGTTTGCCGGGCAGACAGACCTGAGTTTCTCCTCTGAATCTCCTCTGAAGGGTGATGGCAGTCCAGTAGAAACAACATAGTCACCATGGAAACTGTCTTGGCTGTCTACCAGAAGAGCTGGATGAAGGTTGCCAGAAGAGGCAGTTGTTTAACTAGGACAGACTGAAGATTAACAGTCACATAATCTTTCACTCAAGGGGACAGAAGACAAGTTGATTTTTGTTTCTGTTGTTGCTATTAAATTAACTGCCTTACCATGGAAGAAGTCCAGGATTTTCGAATTGCAGAAAAACACACAAGCAGAAAATTGGCTCTATTGTAGAACATATAGATTTATGTAAATATTCAGTCTCAATGAAGAATGGAGTTTACAGGTGTCCCCATAGTAACTTTTGGTAACTACTGTAACTAAGTCTCAGTATAACTTATCTTGTTTCTATATTTGCTATTTGTTTATACAACAGTTTCAGGAAGTCCTTACCAAAAATCAAACAGGTTAAGGTGTGCAAACTTTGCAGCTATGTTTGAGGACAGAATGTTGTGATTTGAACTTCAGTGTAAAATCCAGGAAGATTATGGGGGATGAATAAATTCTTACGGATATTTTTTTCAGTTAGCATACCAAATAAGTGGTTTCACTCTGAGATTTCTATACATATTTATCTGTCACTCTGATGGGCCCTCTTTCCTGTTCTTTCCTCACATTGGTTCCTTTCCTTCACTCAATTAGTCATCTCCTTCTGCTTTGATCACTACATATGCACTCACATAAATTATGCACACGAGACTATATGAGATTTATGTCTGGTTTGTTTCACTTGACATAAGCTGCCTCATTCATTCATTCATTCATTCATTCATTCATTCATTCATTCATTCTGCCTGCATGTATGCCAGCAGGCCATAAGAGGGCACCAGATCTTATAGATGGTTATGAGCCACCATGTCGTTGCTGGGAATTGAATCAGGACCTCTGGAAGAACAGCCAGGGCTCCTAATCTCCATGCCTCTGAGCCCTGAACATTTAATACTTGTCGTCTACCAGTGATAGCCCTTAGGTAGAGGGCAGGGTATGGCAGCCACGCCCTGAGGCAGATAAGGACTTTAAAATAACTTAACAGAATACGTAAAAGATTACACAAATCGCTGAAAAAAAAAAAAAAAAAAAAAAAAAAACACCTAAAAAATGTTAGCCCATCCAGGCCTTTAATCCCAGCACTTGGAGGCAGAGTTAGGTGGATTTCTGTGAGTTCTAGACCAACCTGTCTACAAAGAATCTAGAACAGACAAAGTTATACAGAGAAACCCTGTCCCAAACAAACAAACAAACAAAATGTTAGCCATCTTTAACCATCAGAAAATGCAAATTAAAACTACTTTGAAATTTCACCTAGTCAAAAATAGCTAAAATCAATAAAACAAACAACATCACATGTTGATGAGCACGTTGCAAACAGAAAACAACTATTCACTGCTGGTGGGAGTGCAAACTGGTATTACCAGTACAAATCAGTGTCCATGTTCAAAAGAAAAGTTTAAAATCCACCTACCTCAAAATCCAGCTTTATAACTCTTGGGCATATACTCAAAGGACTTTACATTTTACTATAGAGATACTTGTTCATGCATGTTCTCTTCTGCTTTATTCATAATAGCGAGAAATAAAAACAGCCTAGATGTCCATTAACAGATGTATAGCAAAAACACAGTACATTTACACAATTGATACTATTCAGCTGTTAATTACTATGACATTTTGAAAATTGAAGGTAAATAGGTGTAACTAAAAACAATCACCCAGAGTGAGGTAATCCAGATTCCAAAAGACAAATATTGCATACTTTCTCTTGTAAGTTAATGATAGCTTCTAATTTCTTTAATTTTTAAGTTATTATTTATTACAATTTATTTACTTCATATCCCAGCTGTGGCCCCTTCCCTCCTCTCTTCCCTCCTTCCCTCTCTCTTCTTCCCCTATGCCCATTCCCGAGTCACCTGATAGGAGAAGACCTCCTCCCTTTCTATCTGATCTTAGTCTATCAGGTCTCATCAAGGCTTGCTGCATCATCTTCCTCTGTGGCCTGGTAAGGCTGCACCCTCCCCAAAGGGAGGTGATCAAAGAGCCTGCCACTGAGTTCATGCCAGAGAAAGCCCCTGCTCCCCTTATTTAGGAACCCATTTGGAGACTCAGTCTGTGGGCTACATCTGAGCAGGGGTTTTAGGTCCTCTCCATGCATGGTCCTTGGTTGGAGTATCAGTATCTGCAGGGACCCAGGGACCAGTCCTTTGTTTTCTTTTGTTTCTTTGGCTCTGTTAGTCTCCTTTTGGAGCTCCTGTCCCCTCCAGGTCTATCTCCCCTATCTTTTATAAAATTCCATGCACTCTGCCCAAAGCTTGACTGAGTCTCAGCCTCTAATTTGATATCTCGATCAATAGAGTCTTTCAGAGGCCCTCTGTAGTAGGCTCCTGTCCTGTTCCCTGTCTTCTCCTGCTTCCGATGTCTATTGCATTTGCCCTTCTGAATGAGTATTGAGTATCTTTCCTAGGGTCTTCCTTGTTGTTTAGCTTCTTTAGGACTATAGATGTTAGTATGTTTATCCTATATAATATTTCTAATAACCACTTATGAGCGAGTATATATCATGTATGTCTTTCTGGTTCTGGGTTACCTCACTCAAGATGATCTTTTCTAGTTCCCACCATTTGCCTGCAAATTTCATGATTTCCTTGTTTTTAATAGCTGAGTAGTATTCCATTGTATAAATGTACCACAATTTCTGTATCCATTCCTCTGTTGAGGGACATCTAGGTTGTTTCCATATTCTGGCTATTATGAATAAAGCTGCTATAAACATGGTTGAGCAAATGTCCTTGTTGTATACTTTAGCATCTTTCAGTTATATGTCCAGGAGTGGTATAGCTGGATCTTGAGGAAGCACTATCATAATTTTCTGAGAAAGTGTCAGATTGATTTGCAAAGTGATTGTACAAGTTTGCATTCCCACCAGCAATGGAGGAGGGTTCCTCTTTCTCCACATCCGCTCCATCATGTGCTGTCACTTGTTTTTGATCTTAGCCATTCTAATGGGTGTAAGGTAAAATCTCAGAGTCGTTTTGATTTGCATCACCCTGATGACTAAGGACGCTGAACATTTCTTTAAGTGTTTCTCTACCATTCGATATTTCTCTATTGAGAATTCTGTTTAGCTCTGAACCCCATTTTTTAATTGGATCACTTGGCTTGTAGATGTTTAACTTCTTGAGCTCTTTATATATTGTGGATATTAGCCCTCTGTCGGATATAGGGTTGTTGAAGATCCTTCCCCAATCTGTAGACTGTCGTTTTGTTCTAATGGCAGTGTCCTTTGCTCTAGAGAAGCTTTTCAGTTTCATGAGGTCCCATTTATTGATTGTTGATCTTAGAGCCAGTGCTGTTGGTGTTCTGTTCAGGAAGTTGTCTCCTGTGCCAATGAGTTCAAGGCTCTTCCCCACTTTTTCTTCTAACAGGTTTAGTGTGTCTGGTTTTATGTTAAGGTCTTTGATCCACTTGGACTGTAGTTTTGTGCAGGGTGATAAACATGGATCTATTTGCATTTTTCTACATCCATTTAGACCAGCATTATTTGTTGAAGATGCTATCTTTTTTCCATTGTATTATTTTGGCCTCTTGGTCAAAAATTCAAGTATCTGTAGATGTGTGGGTTTATTTCTGGGTCTCCTATTCGATTCCATTGATCCTCCAGACTATTTCTCTGCCAGTACCATGCAGTTTTTATACTGTGGCTCTATAGTACAGTTTAAGATCAGGGATGGAAATACCTCCAGAGGATCTGTTATTGTACAGGATTGTTTTAACAATTTGGGGGGGGGGGTGTTTTGTTTTATTTTTCTATATGAAATTGAGAATTATTCTTTCAAGTTCTGTAAAGAATTGTGTTGGTATTTTGATGGGAACTGCATTGGATCTGTGGATTGCTTTTGGTAGGATGGTCATTTTCATTATGTTAATCCTACCGATCCATGAGCATGGGAGCTCTTTCCATCTTCTGATATCTTCTTCAATTTCTCTCTTCAGAGACTGGAAGGTTTTTTTGGTTCGTTTGTTTGCTTGCTTTTGTTTTTCTTTTTTTTCTTTTTTGATTTTTTTATTTTTTATTAATTATACTTTATTCATTTTGTATCCCCCCATAAGCCCCTCCTTCCTCCCCCCCCCCGATCCCACCCTCCCTCCCATTTCTGCATGCATGCCCCTCCCCAAGTCCACTAATAGGGGAGGTTCTCCTCTCCTTTCTGTTCTTAGTCTATCAGTTCTCATCAAAAGTGGCTGCATTGTCCTCTTCTGTGGCCTGGTAAGGCTGCTCCCCCCTCAGGGGGAGGTGATCAAAGAGCAGGCCAATCAGCTTTTGTTTTTCATACAGGTCTTTCACTTGCTTGGAGTCACACCAAGGTACTTTATGTTGTTTATGTAAAGGGTGTTGTTTCCCTAATTTCTTTCTCAGCCCTTTTGTCTTTTGTATACAGGAGGGCTACTGATTTTTGTTGTTGTTGTTGTTGTTGTTAATTTTGTATCCAGCCACTTTGTTGAAGGTGTTTATCAGCTGATGGAGTTCTCTGGTAGAATTTTTGGGGTCACTCATGTGTACTAGCATATCATCTGCGAATAGTGATACTTTGACTTCTTCCTTTCCAATTTGTATTCCCTCGATATCCTTTAGTTGTCTTATTGTTCTAACTAGGACTCCAAGTACTATGTTGAAGAGATATGGAGAGAGTGAGCATCCTTTCCTTGTCCCTGATTTCATCAGGATTGATTTAAGTTTCTCTCCATTTAGTTCGATGTTGGCTATAGGCTTGCTGTATATTGCCTTTACTATGTTTAGGTATATGCCTTGTATCACTGATCTCTCCAAAACTTTAAACATGAATGGGTGTTGGATTTTGTCAAGTGCTTTTTTGGCATCTAATGAGATGATCATGTGGGGTTTTTTTCCTTCTGTTTGTTTATGTGGTGGATTACATTGATGGGTTTTCTGTATATTGAACTACCCTGCATGCCTGGGATGAAGCCTATTTGGCCATGGTGGATGATATCTATTATGTGTTATTGGATTGGGTATTTTTGAATCAATGGTCATAAGAGAGATAGGTCTGAAGTTCTCTTTTTTGTTGGGTCTTTGTGCGGTTTAGATAGCAAGTTGACTGTGGCTTCACAGAATGAGTTTGGTAATGTTCTGTTTCTATTTTGTGGAACAGTTTGAAGAGTATTGGCATTAGCTCTTCTTTGAAGATCTTGTAGAATTCTGTAGCTTTTTGATACATGTGCTTCAATCCAAATAACCACAAAGGTTAAGTTCCTAGTAAGGGCCCAGAGAGGAAGAGGGAGTCTTCCAAGGAATGGGAAATAGAGTTCAGTGTTACAAAGAGATAAAGAGGAAACTAGAATAGAAAGATTAATTTGGAGGGAGTGTTGAAGGAGGGTCTTGTACAGTGTTTTCAGTTGCTGATTTCAGTGCCCTGAGATCTGGTGACCCCCCCCCCCCATGCAATGTTATAATGTTAAACCATCTCCTGTATCCATGTGATATAACAAATGCTCCTCAATTATCCCTGATTAGTTAATAAAATTGCCAACAGCCTGGGCTGGGCAGAAGAGAGGTAGACAGAGCTAAGGTTTGTAGGCTTGAAAAGGACAAGGAGTAGGACAGAGATGAAGAGGAGGCAGGAAGTCATCATGGAGTAACCAGGAGCACATGGCCAAAAGCAGCTTGCTCTGAGGACTGGCCTGGTGGAGCAGGAGTACCACAAGTAGAACATGTGTAAGTATTTGAGATTTTGGATGGGAAGCAGACAAGATAGCTTAAAGGGTTGATAACTGTCCAGGTTTAGTGCCTTAAGGTTTATTATAAATTTAAGTTTCTATGTCTTTTACTTGGAAAATAGCAGTTTAGGAATAACTGCTGACATCATATCCTTCATTAATTTATATTTTTATATATATATATATATATATATATATATATATATATATATATAAATTCCTACAACAGAAGGGGGTCTTTCCATCTCTTTGTTAAATTATGTTTTTATTTTATGTATTGATTTTCTTATTTCATCCAGCTATTCGTGTTCTCTCAGAATTCATTTCACGAATGGGTATCCTCTTTAGTTTCTGTGAACAATTGGAAGCCATTACTCAAGGATTAGCACTTTGTGGAGCAGTCATGTTGTCTCAGTTTTTCATATTTCTTGTGTTTTTGTCATGGGAGTTGCATAGCTGGGGTTAATTTTTACATTTTCTTATTTTGTGTGTGTGTGTGTGTATGTGTGTGTGTGTGTGTGTGTGTGTGCACATAATAGCATGTGTGTGGAAGTCAGAGGACAACTTGTAGGAGATGCTTCTTTCTTTCAAACAAGTGGGTCCCGGGTATCCAAATGAGGTCTTCACCCTGAGATATCACCTTACACCCATCAGAATGGCCAAAATGAAAAACTCAAGGGACAACACATGCTGGAGAGGTTGTGGAGAAAGGGGAACCCTCCTCCACTGCTGGTGGGAATGTAAACTGGTACAACCACTCTGGAAATCTATCTGGCACTTTCTAAGACAATTAGGAATAGTGCTTCCTCAAGACCCAGCTATACCACTGCTAGGTATATACCCAAAGTTTGCTCAAGTACACAAAAGGGATATTTGCTCAACCATGTTTATAGCAGCTTTATTTGTAATAGCCAGAACCTGGAAACAACCCAGATGTCCATCAACGGAGGAATGGGTACAGAAATTGTGGTATTTTTACACAATGGAATACTACTCAGCAATCAAAAAGGAGGAAATCATGAAATTTGCAGGCAAATGGTGGGATCTAGAAAAGATCATCCTGAGTGAAATATCCCAGAAGGAGAAAGACAAACACGGTATATACTCACTTATATAGACCTATAAGATATAATAAACATAATGAAATCTATACACCTAAAAAAGATAATCAAGAGAGCGGACACGGGGTAAGATTATCAATCCTCGTTTTGAAAGACAGATGGGATACGCATTGAACATTGACAGGAGTCTACTGAGCGCATTGGAAAAACTCTAACTAGCAGTGTTTTCAAAGCAAAGACTCACGACCAAACCTTTGGCAGAGTACAGGGAATCATAAGAAAGAAGGGGAGTTAGTCTGATGAGGAAAGGATAGGAGCTCCACAAGGACCAAATATATCTGGGCACAGGGTCTTTTCTGAGACTGACATGCAACCAAGGACCATGTATGAATGTAACCTAGAACCTCTGCTCAGATGTAGCCTGTGGTAGCTCAGTAACCAATTGGTTTCCCATAGTGAGGGGAACAAGGACTATTTCTAACAGGAACTCAATGGCTGGCTCTTTGGCCTCCCCACCCCCCAAGGGAGGAGCAGTCCTGTTAGGCCACAGAGGAGGGCTTCGCAGCCAGTCCTGAAGATACCTGATAAAACAGGATCAGATGAATGGAAAGGAGGTCCCCCCTATCAGTGGACTTGGCAAGGGGCATGGTGGAGATGAGGGAGGAAGGGAGGGACTGGGAGGGAATGAGGGATCGGGACACGGCTGGGGTACAGAGTTAATAAAATGTAACTGATAAGAAAAAAATAAAATACAAAAAAAAATACATTAAAAAAATAAAATAAAATAAAATAAAAACTCGATCAGGAAAAAAAAAATGAGGTCTTCAATCATGAAAACAGGTTTCTTTACCCACTGAGCCATCTTGCTTGCCCAGGCTGATTTTTTAAACCATCCTTATTCTTTCACTGATTCAAGAATGGCTAGGTTGTAGTAGATTTGAATCACTTCCCTCTGTTACATTGTTTGTTCTTGTACCAAGCTAATCACCAGTACTTGCCCCTAGAGTATAGTGCCTGTAAAATAATCATTCTCAAAGAGTAGGACTGTTATGAAAATACTGATAGTAAAATACTGTCATTCCTTCACTGACAATCGTTTTAAGAAGAAACACTGATAGGGCTGTGTGCAGTAATATATTACTCACGGTGGGGATAAGTGGAATGAACACAGAGTGTAAGTTTAATAATTAGGGAAATACAATAGAAGGGGCAAGAGACATAAGGTGAGACATTGTTGGATAAAGGTAGGATGAAAAAAGAGAGGCAAAGAAATGTAATCAAGTTAAAACAGTCATAGCTCTCAGGCTTAGACACAGACCTCATGAACCAGGCCAACCTGTGGTCTTTGGGAAAGCCAAGAAAAGAAAGAGAGAGAGAGAGAAAGAGAGAGAGAGAGAGAGAGAGAGAGAGAGAGAGAGAGAAGAATGAAAACAAACAAGATAGAGCTGATTTGGTTCTATGGCATTGGACATTGTCCTAGTTTGCCTTTTATTGCTGTGATAAAACACTAAGCAAAATCAGAGAGACAGGCAGAAGGCAGATCTCTGAGTTTGAGGCTAGTCTGGTCTACAGAGAGAGTTCCAAGACATCCAAGACTACATAGAGAAATCCTATCTCAAAAAAAAAAAAAAAAGAAAGAAAGAAAGAAAAAGAAAAGAAAAAAAAACTATGATGAAGAGATAATTTATATTTTGGGGTGCTTTTCTAATCACCCACTCTATCTCCCAAATAAATAACACAGACTTATCAAATTTATTAATAGGCTTTAGGCTCAAAAACTGGGCAGATGTCTATTTATACTAATACTCTATGCTAGTCTTGCTATTTCTCAGCTATGTGCCCTGATTTACTTGGTATATTGGTCCTGCCGGGGCTGTTTCTTGTCCATCAGGTCAATTTTTAATCACCACGTCCTTTCTCCACCTCTTCTTCTTCTTCCCTCTTTCTCTCCTCTTTTTCCTTTTTTTCTCCCCCATCATGATCCCTACCTGAGACATCAAGACCAGGAACAGAAGTCCCATCATTCCTCTCTTGCCAAGCTATAGGCTGTCCAACTTTTTTAATAGCCAATCAGAGATAATTGGCAAAGTTTACACAACATTGATCAATGTACTTGACAATGCCCTCATCTGAACTTCCAGATCTTGGGGCCCCAGAATTTGGCATTTGAATACACAGAGCACCAGACCAACCTCCAAAAAGACTGTGACAGAAAGTTTTTGTTTTAGGAAAAAAAAAAAAAAACCAAACCAACCAAACAAAAACACTAAGCAAAATCAACTTGAGGAGAAAGGGGTTATTTGGCTTATTGGTTATATTGTCTATCATAAAGGGAAGCCATAGGAACTCAAGAAAGAAACCTAGAAATAGGAAGTGAAGCAGCGGCCATAGCAGATAACAGCTGTTCCACTCACACATGGTACTGTTCTTGCTGTTCACTCCATAAGTCTTGGCATCTCTAATATGTCAGGGTCTCCACTGCAGATACAGAGACTGTACCTTCACCAATAGCCTCCTGGCTTCTCTTCAGGAACTCCAACCCTGTCACCAATGCTACCAATGGTACCAATGCTCAGATTTCTTCCATGAACCCTCCAATCCTGTAGCTTCCACGCTGCCAAAACCAGTACCAATGGGAGACATTTATGTATTAACAAGTTTAGCTCTAGATATAGCCTTGGCTCCCTTTCCCACAGCTTTTGTGTACTCACTCTAAGGAAAATCCTAGAAGATGTCACCTCAATGCTGCTGGTCTCTTGATAATCATAGCTGATTTTTTTTTTCAAACCCAGAAAACCAGCATCTATTGTCTCAGTTAAGTAAAGCTTTCACTTCCCAGATTCTAAATTCAAATATATCACATGTATGGCCATGTTTGAATCTTTGAGGGACTCTTAAATGTGGGGAGCAAAGAAAGCCCTGAGTATGTGAAGTCCTGAGGGAATGTGTGTTGTTCATAAGTTCTTATCGGAAGAAGAGCACACCCCAAACTGAGCCAATTCCTCCAGGACAAACTCTGAACTTTCTTTCCTGCTTTATAAAGTCCTCTGTTTTGCTTTGTTACTGAAACTAGATTTATTCATTACCACCTATTTCTTCTGATAACTGTTACCTAACTTTACCCAGTTTATTTACTGGAGAGTGGTTGGTGGTGATTAATATTTAATATTGGTGTATCTTTCAGTTAAACAGTGGTTATTCCTAAATCAGCTGGATAGCCAAATCACCACACAGAGACTAGGATTTACTTAACTAACCTAGAGCACAATTCTGGGCAATAGTTACTCCATCCTAAACCTCCAAGCCCATATAGTTTCCTCCCATTCAAATTTCCCACATTATACTTGCTTTTAGTCACATCTTAGGTCCAGCTCATCTCTCCTCATGGTTCCAAGTCCTCTCCTCCTAAATTCTCCTCTCCAACTCCTCCCACTCACTTCCTTTTCCTTCCCTCCAGACCAGGATGTCCCACCCTATTCTCCCCATTGCTCAGCATTATCTGTTTGTTTGATTGAAAATACAGAGAACAAATGGTCGCATGTTTACACAAGCTTGAGACAGGTGATGCTTAGAATGAACATCACAGTGCAATGTCGGGATTAAAAACCAGATAGTGGGGATAGAGAAATCAGTATTTGAATGAACAAAGGTAAATTGTATACATTTCACAAAACATTATATCAACACAGTCTGCCAAATCATGTCTGCTAAACATCTGCTATCTTCCAACCAATCTTTCAGCACTAAAATTGTGATAGTTCCTATGCTTTGAAACTGTCTGACTTTATTAATTTGAAGCTGAGAAAGTCCCCTAAAAGCTCTTGTTTTTATTTATATTTTTAGACTTTTTCCTTTTATTGAAAGTAGCTTTTTCCCCCTCAGATAATATATCCTGATTACAGTTTCTCCTCCCTCTGCTCCTCTTAGTTCCTCTCCAGGTTGCCTCTCATCCTGATCCACCCCATTCCTATCTCTCACTAGAAAATAAACAGGCTAATAAGACACAAACTAATACATAAAAATAGGACAAAACAAACAAATAGAAGAAAAAGGGCCCAAGAGAAGGCACAAGAATTAGAGACCTAGAGGCAAGTGGATTGCTCTGAGTCCAAGGTGGTCCTGGTCTACAATCAAGTCCAGGACAGCCAAGGCTACAGAAAAACCTTGTCTCAAAACAAAACCAAAAACATCACTAAAGTCGAAGCCATAATGTATGCATAAAGGGCCTGTAGGGTAAAAGAGAAATATATAGTTAATTAAATATATATTTAGAAATAAATATATACAGACAGACAGATAGATACATGAAAAATTTAAAGCCCTGATATAATATTATGAGGCACAGAACCACCAGTATTGCCACAGAATTTGTGTTTTGTTGGCCATCTATTGCTGGGCATGCAGTCTACCATTAAGAGTAGTTTGTTTTCCCAGTGAGACTCCCTGGGAAAAACTAAATTTTTATTTGCAAGTTGTCAACAATCAGAGATGGTGTCTGGGTTAGGAATGGGGCATGTTTCCACTTCTCCTTTCACCTCTGGGGTCCCATGTGGTGCAGAGCCATGCAGGCCCTGTGCATGCTGCCTCAGTCTCTGCGAGGTCATATGTACACTACCCCGATTGTATCTAGAAGGCCTTGGTTCTTTTGTGCTCTCCATCCCCTCTGGCTCTTAGACTCTTCCCACCTCCTCTTCTGCAGGGTTCCCTGAGTCCTGAGAGGAGGGATTTGATGGAGACCTATAATTTAGGGTTGAATCTTCTAACGTCTCTCATTCTCCACATAATGTCTGGCTGTGGGTCTCTCTATTCATTCCCAGCTGCTGCAGAGAGAAGTAAAAACTCTAGCTCTGAGCCCAAGAATATAATTTCAAAAGTCAGATAAGCTTATTTTTCAAGGCCTTAATTATTTAAAATGGATTTATGATATGACATCAAAGTGTGATCCTCTAGCTGAGGATAGTGGTATACCTGTAATTTCAGCACTTATGTAGCTGAGATTGGAAGACTGCAAGTGAGAGCTCATATCAAGAAAAAAAAAAAAAACACCAAAAAAAATGATTCTCTAATATGTCTACCAAAAGTTCCTTCTTTAATATTTTGTGTGTATAGGTGTTTTGCCTGCATGTATGTCTGTGTGTGCCTTTGGAGGCCAAAAGATAGTGTTGGATACCATGGAACTGGAGTTATAGGCAGTTGTGAACCATCATGTGGCTATTATGAATAGAACTCATTATCCAGAAGGGCAAGCTAGTGTTCTTGACCACTGGACCATCAAGTTTCTTCTTAACAGGAGAAATATTGAAGATGCTAAGAGATTTTATAAGACGAATTTGGAACACAGGATAAGGAAATATTCTTATAAATTTTGTATGGTTCAAACTTGCATAAATGTTTTCAATTTTGTGTGTGCATGTTGTATATGTTGGGAGCATACACATTACATAACTTATGTGAGGTCAGAGGACAATTTGATTGTGGAATTTGCTTTCTCCTTTCACCTTTATGTGGATTCTAGCAATCAAACTCAAGTTATAGGGATTGTGTGGCAAGTGTTAAGCCATCTCACTGGCTGATAAATTCAGATAGATTTTATATAAGATCTTCAGTTTTCTTCAAAAGTTTGATTGTTATTCAATAACATTATAATGAATAGCATATATAATGTGTCACAAATATTTTAAAAGCACAAAACCGAAAAGAAAAAAGTTAGTTATCATAAAAGTGCACATCTGTAGTGGCAGCACTGAGGAATCTGAAGTGGAAAGTTGTGAGTTCAAAGCCAGCCAGATATACATAGTAAAATCCTATCTCAAAAAGAAAAGGGAGCCAGGAGAGGTGGCACATGCCTGTAATCCCAGTACTTGGGGAGGCAGAGGCAGGCAGATCTCTGTAAGTTCAAGGCCATCCTGGTCTACAAAGCAAGGATAACACAGAGAAAAACAGAGAAAGAGAGAAAGAGAGAGAGAGAGAGAGAGAGAGAGAGAGAGAGAGAGAGAGAGGTGGGGGGGTTGTTGGTGGAAGGGAGAAAAGGGAGGGTTTTGGAAAGGAAAGAAAAACAAATAGGTAAATATACTTTTCAGTTTTTTGTGGGAACCGCTGGTCTGCCAGGCTGCTTTGTTATTTTGATCTCAGCAGAAAGACATGTTTTCACTCTGGCCTTCACTGGAGTCAGTGACAAGCTGGCAAGTCTATCTCCTTTTGTTTGAGACAGCAGGTGGGATGTCTTGTCAAGTTTACACCTTTTGTTTGTGTGAGGATCACACTGACAGGTGGTCAAGGCAAAGAAGTTTTGACTTCTCTGTGAATTCATTCATTGTACCGAAGTGCTTTTGCTCTGACTTAATAAGGGATTATGGAATAAACAGGCGACTCGTTTCTACTATAGCCCTCTTGGAAAGATGCCATGTGTTGTGTGTTGGTTTATTAATTTTTCTTTAAATCCTCATTCTGTTCAACTCTGCCAATGGGCTCCAGCAGTTTGGCGCCCAAACAGGGACTTGAGATACAGGGAAGCAGTGAAAGACACCGAAGGTATTGGTGAGCCTCGATCATAAAGTTAAAAAGAGAACAATGAGTAAAATTCAAGAGTAAAAATGGGACAATACAGTAGCCTCATTTTTTTTTTTTTGGTATGATATTTAATTAGAGATAGTCTGTGTCTGTGGCATGGAACTGAAAAACTTTCAGGCCTAGAAAGAGGTTAGAAAGATGGGAGGCTTCGAGACAAAATGAGATTAGACCATCAGCTCCTCCAAAAGAGCTACATGTGCCTCCTAATGATAATAATTTGCCAGAAGACTTTGAGGATGACTTAGATCCTGATGAGGTTGCAGAGTTGGAGGAAGAAACAGCTCAGTATTATTCTGAGAGATACCCTCTGATTCAGGCTGTGAGTGTTAAAAAACTTAATCCTTGGCAAAAAGAAATTAAGAAGTTGTTGGGATGAGGCTTGGAGGAAATAAACAGAAAAATTGGAGAATTAACTACTATGGAAAATGAGGCTCAATCCCCCCCTCCAACTCCCTCATTGATTGCAGGCTTGGACCCTCCTCCTGGAATGGCTTACAGTTGCAATAGCTCAAAGATAAGGGGACTTTTCCTTTGTCCACTGTATGGGCAACTGTATCCCCTTTACAAGCTTCTTTACAAGCGAGGCAGAATAGAGAAGAAATAACTGAGTATTACGGTTTTTCAGTTCTAGAGCAGCCTCACGGACAGGGTAATATGGTGAGACTCTATGCACATACACCTTTTAAACAATTAAAAGAATTGAAAGCTGCATGCTCTTAATATGGTCCTAAAGCACCTTTTGCTCAAGCTGTGTTGGAGTCTTTGTCTAATGAGGTCCTCTGCCCAGGGACCTGGAAGCAATTAGCAAGAGAATGTTTAGCAGGAGAAGATCATTTGTCAATGGAAGTTATAATTTGCTGAGCCATGTCAAACTACAGCTAAAATTAAAAAAAAAAAAAAGACAGCAAGCTTCTTGGTTTTTCCAGTAAGAGAGCTAATGGTTAATTCTGTTATGAAACTTCTATGGTCATAAAAAATTGGATTCAACAAATAGCAAGGTGTTTTGTCTGCCTGTCTTGAATGTATTAAGTGTACCATGTTCAATATGTCCTGGTTATAGATCATAAGTCATTGGGTATGTTTAAAATCTGTAACATAAAATTAACTTACTTAAAACCTAGGGTTAGAACCATTCCAAACAACGAATGGACGTTACTCATATCCCAGAATTTTAAAAATGAAAATATGCTCACATAACAATTGATACTTTTTCAGGATTCATCATGGCAACTCCCTTAGCAGGAAAAGCCACCAAATATGTTACAAGTCATTGCTTAAAATGTTTTGCTACAATTGGTATTACTTCCATTATAAAGACTGATAATGGTACTACATATATTAGTCAAGCTTTTCAGCATTTTTGTGTGCAAATGAATATAAGTCATAAAACAGGTATTCCTTATAATCCCAAGGTCAAGAAATTGTGGACCATGCCCATGGATCACTTAAGAACCAACTGCAAAAAATAAAAAAAAGGGGGAGTCATATCTTCAAATCTTAATCATGCTCTCTTTAAATTTTTTGAATGAGGATATACAAGGCCATTCTACAGCTGATAGATTGTGGTACCCTAATATCAAAGATAATTATGCCCAAGTAAAATGGAAAGATCCAATCACTGGAATATGGCAGGGTCCTGACCCTGTATTAATATGGGAAAGAGGGCATGTTTGTGTTTTTACACAGGACACAGAAGGAGCCAGATGGATCCCAGAAAGACTGATGCAATTTGCAGATGTTCCCCAGTAGGAGGATGTTCCTGCTGCAGATCATGGCGAATTCTGTTCTGGTGGTGAACAGACAACTGTATTGGGCTTCTGCTCCTGGCAGAAGATGCTATGCAGAGAAACCTCTTATACAATGTGACTGGAATTGATTGGTCTGATAATCAGGACAATTCTCAACAAAATCGGGAAGAATGGGAAAGAGGACTGGCTATAGGACTTTGGTCTGATTCTGGTTTTCAGCAGATCTGTATTTGGAAGCTTGCCACAGAAATTCTTGAGAGGCCCTGTAACTGCCTATGTAAATTCTCCTTATGCTTTGTTTGGAAATGTTAGCTTTTTAATACAAGATTCAAGCTTTAATGTTTCTTGCCATCAACGTAAACTAACAAACTGTATTTCTAAGCTTCCAAATAGACAATAGGTTCTGATTGTTCGACAGCCTTTTATTATGGTTCCTGTGAATATTTCTCAGGCTTGGTACTTGGACAAGGGGTCATCTTTTAAGTCACTTTTATGGAATGTTATTGGACTTGGCTTATTACTCTTATTAGGAGCATGTCTCCTACCAATGACAATTAAAACCTTCATCAAGGCCTTTTAGAATGCTAAAGCTGATCTGCATAAGATTAAACCCCAAAGTCTACCTTAGCGGAGGTTGGTAGTCAAAGACTCTGAATACTCTTCAGAGAGAGTAAGATCTCTCTGAAGAATATTCAACCTAAGTCAGGGTGTGAATGACAGAATTCATGCATCAATGATGGGTAAGAATATATCTTTCAAGAGAGACAGCCTAAGATAGGCACAATCTTCTGCTCCCTAGCTCTTAAGCTATGGTCAATTTCTAAAATATAAAAAAGCGATACCTGGGGGGAGCCGCTGGTCTGCCAGACAAGTTTTCACAACGGCCTTCACTAGAGTCAGTGACAAGCTGCCAAGTCTATCTCCTTTTGTTTGAGACAGCAGGTGGGATGTCTTGTCAAGTTCCCATCTTTTGTTTGAGGATCACACAGACAGGTCATTGAGGTAAAGAAGTTTTGACTTCCCTGTGAATTCATTCATTGTATTGAAGTGATTTTGCTCTGACTTAAAAAGGGATTACTAGAATAAACAGGCGACTAGTTTCTACTAGAGCCCTCTTGGAAAGATCCCATGTGTTGTGTGTTGGTTTATTAATTTTTCTTTCAATCCTCACTCCCAACTCAAGAACTATTCAACTCTGCTGGCGGGCTCTGGCAATTTTTATTAAACGCAAATGGAAATTATTTTTAATGTAATGGCCTACCCTATTTTTAGTACTGGAGATTGAATTTAGTGTATTGTGCCTGTTAGGCAAGCATTCTAACACAAGTCTGAGTTTTGAATTATGTGGGGAAATAACCTAATATCAAGTACTACTCAAAACTTCCCAGTGCTATCACCCAAAACTACAGTATCATTTTTGACCTTAAGTATAGATAGTATATAAGCAATCTGTGTGGTTTACTGTCAATATCATTTACCAGAATTAAAGTAATCAAAAGAAGCTAGTTTTCACGTGTGAATATTAAGAGATTCATAAATGATACATAGGTAGATATAATTCTGATTGGTACATTCATGTTTCTTTTGTACTGCTTCATTTATTTATTTGGAGATAGCACTATATAATTCTGATTGGTAAAAGCATGTTTCTTTTGTATTGCTTTATTTTTATTCAGTCATTTATTTATTTATATGATATAGCACTATATAGTTCAGGCTGGTTCAGAACACAAGATCCTTCTGAACGGTGGAATTACAGGTGTGTGCCACCATATCTAGCTTAGTTTTGAAGGCTTCCTTTTCTTTTAACTTAAAACTTAAAGAAAAAAATGTGTTTATGTGGGCACAAGTATTGTGTGTGTGGGTGAACATACATATGTATGACGTGTAGATGTCAGGTGTCAGTTTCCAGTGTCTTTACTAAGACATAATCTCCTTAGGTTTGTTTTCTTTTCTTCTTCTTCTTCTTCTTTTTTTTTTTTTTTTTTTTTTTGAAATTGTCCTGTCATTGACCTGGAGCTTGTAATTTGGCTAGGCTGGTTGGCTAGGAGCCCCAAGACTCCACCTGCCTTTGCCTTCCCAGAGTTGGGATTACAAGGACATACCACTCTGCCTAGCAATTTCATCTGGGCTCTGGAATCAAACTTAAATCACCATTCTTATATGGCAAACACCATACCAGCTATGCTCTCTTACCAGCAGCATAGACTTTCTTTCTCTAAGGACTTTCTCTAAGTCCTCATACTTGCTAGCGAAGCACTCTAGCACTGAACTACACCCTTGCTTTGTGTTTCTGGTCATGGAGTAAGAACAGGTGAATAAAATTATTCCTATTCACCTCATCCCCCATATGTATTATCAAAATCACATTACTGTTTAATCTGTCAATGTCAGGTTTCAGTTATATAATTATAAACGTGGCTATACGTTAATTTCATAAAACTATAGCTTCAACATTGGCATTTACTCATTACTTTCAAGCTTGTGAATTTAAAACAAGCTTTCTACGAGATTTGAGAACACTTCTTGAAAAATAAAAGATCATGAAAACAAAAGAAGGTCTGGGCTGGCGAATGGCTGTAATGGTGATGGTGCTGCCGTTGGGCTTGACAGTCTGAGTTCAGAACCGTCCATGAGTCTTTCTTACATGCTACTGTCCCCTGAGAGGCTCACTGTTCCGGTCGGATGGGAAGTCATCTTGGTCTACAAATAAACAAAGATGATTCATTGGCTAAGAATTTTGAGGGATTTAGCTCAGCGGTAGAGCCCTCGTCTATCTAGCCCTGGGTTCGGTCCTCAGCTCTGAAAAAAAAAATTTTTTTTTTGAAAGAAATAAAAATAGAAACAAAAACTCTAAGCTAGATTTAAACCTCAAATAAAGTAATAACGTAACACAGGAAAAAAGTTCTTTAGAAAGGCTCTTTAATTCAAGTTTTACCTGAGTTCTGATTTTATTTGCTCTATCTTGCAAGGCCTTCCAAGCTTACTAAACACTTACTAAACACTAACAGCTTTCGGCAACTTGTCGGAACTTTCTGTCAATTTAAAATGCTATATGGCTTTGACCACAGTCTTTCTGGGTTCTACATTTCCTTTAAAAAAAAAAAAAATGGATACGAGACCTACCTCAAAAACCAACAAAACCGTGAGGCTTCGGTAAATCATGGGCCCTGTGTTTTGTAGCCTCCGCGTTTGCTGGAGGGTTGGAACCCGGCGGGCGGCTCGCAGTGCCTCAACTCCCAGAGGCTTGGCGCCTGCCACACCTAGTTTCCTTCAAGCCGCCGGGTCTCTAAGGCAGGGAGCTGAGCGCTGCCGCACGCCGGGTCCTCTAGCCGCGCCCCGCCTCCCCGCCCACACAGGGCCCGAGCCCGGCCACCACTTCCGGTTCCGTGAGCCCGCACTTTCGACAAAACCCCGGGGTCTGCCCGCTCCCCCTGGCACGTCTACACTTCCTTCTCCCCTTGCCCGTAACGCACGCTGAATGCAAACACCAAGGCGCTTGGCTGGGACCGTGAGACGGGAGCCTGCGGGAAGAACGAGCAGGCGCGCGGACCTGGCGAAAGTGCGAGCGGGGAGCACCGCACGCTCCGTGCTCGCCCGCCGCACTTCCGCGCCGCCGACCGGAAGTCCGCGGTCTGAATGAGTCCGGCAGCCGGCGGCCGCCGCTCCTCCCTGCGGGCTTGACCGCGGGCGACCGGTAGCCCTGGACCTCGGGTCTTGTCGGCCGGCAGGTTCATGTGGAGGCTCCCAGGCCGCGCCGCGCTCCGTGGGGTCCGGTCGGTGCTGGAGCAGCCCAGCCGGGCCGAGGCAGCGGCCGGCGAGGCGGCGCGCGCCATGGAGCGCGCGGTGGTGCGCTGCGTGCCCTCGGAGCCCAAGCTCAGCCTGACGTTCGCGCTGGCCGACGGCAGCCACAAAAACATGCAGCGCGACCAGAGCGAGCCCCTGGGCCGGGCCCTCAGACGGATCGCTACCCACGCCCTCAAGGGCCACGCTAAGGCCGCGGCCGCCAAGAAGAGCAGGAAGAACCGAGCCCACTCGAGCGGGGGCGCGGCCTGCGCGGCGGCGGCGGGGCCCGACCCGGCCGCGGCCTGCGAGCCCGTGGTGAAGCTGTACTACCGGGAGGAGGCCGTGGCTGAGGACGTGCTCAACGCGGACGCCTGGCAGGACGGCGCCGTGCTGCACATCGGCGACGTCAAGTACAAGGTGGAGCGCAACCCGCCGGCCTTCACGGACCTGCAGCTGCCGCGCTACATCATGGCCGGCTTCCCGGTGTGCCCTAAACTCAGCCTGGAGTTCGGGGATCCCGCCAGCTCCGTGTTCCGCTGGTACAGGGAAGTCAAGCCGGGGGCGGAAGCACCTGCGGACGGCGGCCTCGCGTCGTCGTCGCACTCCTCGCCGTCTCCCACCTGGGCCGAGACGGGTGTGGACGAGCGTGTGTACACCCCGAGCAACGCTGACATCGGGCTGCGGCTCAAGTTCTACTGCACGCCGGGCAACGGGCAGCGCTTCGGGCCGAGCCGCGAGCTGGAGAGCGTGTGCCCCGTGGAGGCCGGGCCCGGCACCTGCACTTTTGACCATCGGCATCTGTACACCAAGAAGGTGACAGACGACTCTTTCGTCCGTACCGTCTCCTACAACATCCTGGCAGACACGTACGCCCAGACTGAGTTCTCCCGGACAGTCCTGTACCCGTACTGCGCCCCCTACGCCCTGGAGCTTGACTACCGCCAGAACCTTATTCAGAAGGAGCTCACGGGCTACAACGCCGACCTCATCTGTTTGCAGGAGGTGGACCGCGCAGTGTTCGCGGACAGCTTGGTCCCGGCTCTGGAGGCCTTCGGGCTGGAGGGCGTGTTTCGAATCAAGCAGCACGAAGGCCTGGCCACTTTCTACCGGAAGTCGAAGTTCAGCCTCCTTAGCCAACACGACATTTCTTTTCAAGAAGTCCTGGAGTCGGATCCACTGCACAAAGAACTATTAGAGAAACTGTCTTTGAATCCACTAGCGCAGGAGAAGGTACTCCAGAGATCGTCTGTCCTTCAGGTCAAGTGGCTCTGCCTGTTTTCATCATACTCACCTATGTTTAGGGGCCTTTGGAGTGGAGGGATGGTATTAGGACTCGCCATTGAAACTATCTAAAGTGTATTTCTTTATAGTATGTTTGCTCTAATATCTTTTTTTTTTTTTTGTAGACCAGGGTGGCCTCGAACTTAGACAGATCCGCCTGCCTCTTCCTACCGAGTGCTGGGATTAAAGGAATACACCACCACTAGTACCTTATATATTTACCGATCCCTCTTGCATCTTGTATACTGTAGCTTGTTCTTTAATTCAGCACATATTAAGCACTTCTCGTGTGCCTATCTCGCTACAGGTTGCCTTGAACAAGGTCTGTAGACATTGTTAGTGTTTACGATCTGGGTACATACACACAAAATTCAGTAATGATAGTAACTTGTCAAGCTGGTTTTAGAGCAGTTTAAAGTGTAAATGTTTTGTGTTTTAAGACCTGTTTCATAACTGTTGTAACCTAGTATGTAAAAATACATTTCTTTTTTTAATCTGCTTTTACAGATACTCATGTTTCATAAATGAGAACATATTCAGATTCTCATACGCTGCTGGTTCATAAAGTGTGAAGTCAAGATTCTTGGCTAGTAGACAATGCTAGCGTTATAGCTCGGGCTATGAACTGCTACTTAGCTTAACGTTGTCTTTGGTGGTTTTTTGCTTGTTATTTGGGTTTTGTTGATATTTTCAGACAGGGTCTCACTGTGTAGCTTGTGGGTGTCTTGGAACTGGATATGCAGGCCAGTCGCACCTTGAACTCACTAAGATTTATCTGCCTTTGGCTCCATTTAATGTGAGTGCCGCCACACACTCTTTTTAGAGGACATTTTCTTTTTTTTTAAGTAATGGGTTGAGCACCATTGTGTTCTGTGCACGTCTTCTTAGGTTCATTTAGTTGAATACTCAGAGCCATGAGGTAGATAGGTACTTACCATTTAAACACTGAAAAATACCTTGCTCCGAGGCACAATGCTGTAAGTGCTAGACTGTTCAAACGAATCTGCCTGACTCCAGGACATGTGCTTTTCCACTTGAAGGCATTATCCAGTCTGAATTTTGTCAACTAAAATGTTAGATTTACTTAGTGTTGACATGCCTGAAAACCTGCAGTGTCAGGTTTAAAAATTACTATCTTAGTTTTCAAGGGACTGTGGAATAAAATAGCTAAGCCTACAGTCTTAAGTACAAAACATTTTGGAGAGTGGCGTGTTGTGGCACCTGCCTTTAATCCCAGCACTTTGGTTTATATAGTTCCAGGACAGCCAGGACCAAACAGTGAGACACTGTCTCAGACAACCAAAACCAAAAAGTTTTCAGGAGATGGGCAGATACCAACTGACGTCTTGGTGTTTCCTATTATAGATTTCAGTTCTTCAATCTACAAAGGACTCTTCTAAAAAGTTATGTGTTGCTAATACTCATCTCTACTGGCACCCAAAAGGTAGGTTTTGTTTAGTTTTACAAGTGACATAAATGTTGTGACTATTAAAGCTGTTTCTTACACACGTACATATCTTGCTTTTAGGTTTTTTGTTTGTTTTGATTTGTTTCTGATAGAGTTTTGAAATACATATTGGCCTGGAACTTGAAATCCTCCTGCCACAGCTTCCTCAGAGCTAAGATTACAGGGGTGTACCACCACCCCAACCGTATTAAACACTTATCCTGAATGTCACTCAGATACTATAGGTGATTATTTCAAGATGCTAAGTTGTTTCATAAGTCTTGGGCCCAACAAGATGGCTCCGCTGGTAAAGGCACTTGCCACCAAGCCTGACAACCTGAGTTCAATCCAGGGACCTATGATGGAGAGAGCAAACTCTGACCTGCACATATTCCACCTGTGACACACACATGCCAGATGTAAATGTGGGTGTGAGTGTGTCTGTAACGCATCAGGCGCCCTGGTTTGTAAGTGCCCTGTGCAGGGTGTTAAGAAGCGCCTACAGTAATCTTGTTTGTTGTCTGTAGGTGGGCACGTTCGTCTCATTCAAATGGCAGTGGCCTTGGCCCACATCAGGCGTGTTTCATGTGACCTGTATCCTGGCATACCAGTTATATTCTGTGGAGACTTCAATAGTACGCCATCAACAGGAATGTTTCATTTTGTCGTCAATGGCAACATTACGGAGGACCATGAAGACTGGGCTTCCGGTGGGGAAGAGGAGAAGTGCAGCATGTCTCTCACACACCTCTTCAAACTGAAAAGTGCTTGTGGTGAACCTGCGTATACAAATTATGTCGGTGGTTTCCACGGGTGTCTAGATTACATTTTCATTGACTCAAATGCCTTAGAGGTTGAACAGGTGATCCCCTTGCCCAGTCATGAAGAAGTTACCACCCACCAGGCCTTACCTAGTGTTTCTCATCCTTCCGATCACATAGCACTTGTATGTGATTTAAAGTGGAAGTAGATTTTGCTCCATTGTAGGAAAAGGAGGCTAATTACTTTTCAGAAAATTTATTATGAAACAGAGCTTATAGAAAACCTTCAGTGAAGAAACCTAGACACTAACTGTATGGTCATTCCTTCCCTACTAGTCATGTTCCCGATGGCTTTGTACAGGACGAGTGCATAATGTCTTCATCCTGTACCTATCCTCTGTTTGTAATTTCCTGCATTTGAGGGAAACATTTATGACTGGCAAAAGGGAAATTGAATTACTGTGTACATTTTATAAGTTTTTGTAAGCTGGTAATTAAGATTTTTAAGTACTGTTTAACTAATCTCATAATTTTTCTTTTGTAACACATTTTACATTGAATTATGTTCGTGTAATTGGGAGAGGAGGTCATGCAGGTAAAAGGTGAGAGAGACCTTCGAGACACATGGAACACATTAGTCTATCACTACCTCAATTTGGTTAGAATTTATTGTAATTTTGGAGCTTTTACAAAAGATGAAAATATGCCATTACCAGTTTTTATAGATTCTTTGTCTGTCAGTTGGCAAGGTATTTCCCTCTAGCATTTTATCTCTCAGTGTGCACAGACGCATGGAATCTGTTCTCCTTTGCACCGCAGCCTGCTCTAATAGGAGGCGAGCACAGTAGCGTGCTCGAGGGGAGCAGTAACGTGACTTGACCCCTTGTCTTCGTTCTCTCTCGTGAAGCACACTTGTAAGCACACACAGGGTGCTTGACCATGGTATGAAGGAACACAGCACAGTCATTTTATAAGAGACTTCTGTTAGGGGCTTCGGGACGATGCATACGAACCATTGAGCATTTCTGTGCTGGAGCTCTTTTCAAAATTGCCAGTTGTTGTCAATAGGAAGAACGGAAGCAGGGTGGTGCTTTATAACCTTGTCCTAGTTCCTGGGAGTCTGAGGCAGGACTGCTCTGAGTTCAAGGCCAGCTTAGGATACATCAATAGGAAAAAAGGGGGACAGTGGGCTTTTGCCAATATCTGAAATAAACTTTTTATAGATGTAAGCATTATAGTTTAAGTAACAAAACAGTGCCACATAATTTATATATAAAAGAAAATTTTAAAATGAAACAAACATTTTAAGATGAGAATTACAAGTTGTATTGATCAGTATCTAGTTTAACTTTTCCTAAATTTGTTGTCACCATACCCTCATGTAATGCTTTAGCTATTGCTTTTTAATGGTCAGGACTAACTGTAGCATAGCTTTCTGCAGTCAGTTTCTAGCTTGGATAGTAAAGACCTCTCACCTCAAGAAGAGGTCTAACTTTCTAGTCTTAAAAGCCCTTATTTACAAATTTTGAATCTCTAAACCCAGTGCCATATGAACTTTTCCTTTTGAAAATCTGTTTTCTCCCATATTCTTGTAGTGTAATATGTGTTTTCATATTCTATCAGACACCCTGAAGCTAATAAGTGTGAGAATATAAGCATTTCATCTGTACTTCACGTTGGACTTTTATTCAAATTATTTTCAGGAAGTTAATCATTAAGGTGGAAGTTTCTTGGGTGTTTTGTTTTTGTTTTGTTTTGTTTTTTTAAAGCTGATGAAAAATTGATGTTACCAAATTGTGCCTTCCTAAATATGGTACTGGGTTATTTTGTTTGTTTTTTCTCCAGCAGATGAAATTCAGGGCCACTGAATTATACTCCTAGCCATATACATGCCATTTTTTGAGAGCATTTTAGTGGCAGTTTTTATAGTCAGAACTAGTTCTGGGGGTTGAACCCAAAATCCCGAGTATGTGCAGTACTGCCAAGCTACATCAACGCTACAACCATTTTCTTTTCAAAACTTGGTTTTGTTGTGCTTACAGATAAGCATGTTGGCAAACTTACATGAACTCTTAAGGAATTAACAGTATTTTACTCAGCAAAAAGTCAACATTTTAAAAGATTAATGAGATTATTCATACCCACAAAAAATATATTGAGATCCTATATTAACTCCATGGTGGGGTGAACTGAGATTTACCAAACGTCCCCCATCCTAAATCCATAAATCTGTCATTTATGGATTAAATGCCATCATCAGATTATATAGAGATATTTCAGGACAGTCAGACAATGAAGTGTAAAGTTCTGACTTCAGCATGCAGATGTTAAGATGACAGGAGTGCAAAGATAAGGAGCACTGTAAAAACTAAATACATATCAAAGGTTATTTGTACTTACAGTGTCGATCAAAAGTGTTTCAAGCTGTCTTTATGATTGAATTTTTCTATTTTGAAATTTTGAGTACATTAGGAGAAGTCTACTTTGTGGTAAACCACATTTATGTCACAAATTCTTGCTGAAGGAAAAGTGAATATTTTAGAGCATGCTGTTCTGTTAAAATCAACTCGTACAACAGTTGTCCTGGTAGCACTAACAATTTGTAATTCATTAGCAAGAGGATTATTTTGGCTACAGTATCTGTTTTTTAAAATTCTAAATACTAAATCAGTGTTGAAATTTCCAAAACTTCAGTGGGTGATAACCTTGAGTACTTATTTTTTGTCATCAAAATGTGCTGATTTCATACTGGAGACAGAGCTCTGAGGAACATAAGTGGGAAAAAGGCTAAAGGACACTTGTGGGAAGAGCACCCTGGCAACAAATTGACGTTTTTAGATTATATTCTGTAACTGTGAGATAGAGGTAAAGGTTCTCTATACACCAACATAAGGTAAATCTAAGATCTCTGTAATGTAACAGAAAATAAAAGTCTGTAGCACTCACCATAAAACTCAGTAGGGAAATCTTCTCTGAAATATGGCCAACACTAACTTTCTGAACACCATTCAAAAATTTGTTTGAAAATCTTTTGTTCAGCATACTTGAAAGAAATACAATATTAATTTCATTTGTAGAGAGGAAACAATTTTAAGAGCTTTCGCTGATAAAATAAATTCTGTGGTCCTATTTTCTAAGAAATATATGCCATTTCTAATAGAGTGGTTATGTATTAATCTGGGTGAGTTTTTAGCACTTCATAACAGTACTACATTCTGATTATAACACCAAAGCACTGAGGTAAAACTTATGTAAGATTAATCATTTAAATGTATGCAACCTAGTTGTATTTAATACATTCACTATTGTGCAACTAATTCTAAGTCATTTTCATCAATTCAAAAGGGAAGCCTAAATCTATTAATTAGTCCTCATTCCCACCTCTGCCATTATAGATATGTCATCTGCCATTTTTGATATATCTGGCTTTCTTCACTTGGTATGTTTTTGGGAATTCATCTGCGTTACAGTATATACCGATACTTTTTTTTTTTTTTACAGGTAACTATTTTCTGTTGCATGGATAATACATCTTGCTTATCTGAACATTTAGATTGTTTCTTTTTGGAATTGTGACTAATCCTATGGATATTTGCTCAACCTTTTGTTTGAATATCATTTTTTGGTAGTACTGGGGAATCAAACCCTGGACTAGTGTATATTAGGCAAATATTCTACCACTGAGCTATACACCCAGCACGGACCATCTGTTTTCAGTTTTTCAGAGTGTATCCTTCAGAGTAAGTTGCTGGGTCATGATTCTCTTTAGCTTTCTACAGCACTGCCATACTTTCCCACCATGGCTATGTCATCTTAACACGCCTTCTCTGTTATATACAGGGCTACTTTTCCATCCATCCTCACCAACTTCTTTCCATTTTTAAAAAACCGTCCTAGTTAATATGAAGTGGTCTCTAATTTACACATTTTAAACTTTAAAGTTGCAGTCACAAATATGCTTGAACAGTTTACCAACCTCTCTCCAAAGTCCACCTCAACAACTGCTGCTTGTTTTTACAGTTTGTGCCAAGTGGAAGAGGTTTACTGCTTCCTTTAAAGGAGACTGAGTATCAGAAGTTCAAAAACATCACAGCCTCAAGGTTGTAAACAAAAAATTATGGTAAAAGCCTAAGAGGTGCACAAGAAAAGGCCAGGTCTTTACACTTCATTAATTACAGAGAACTGCACTTTTAAATGGGTCTACTTTGAGTCCCATTTTAGGTACAGATTAGCAGATGGCAAGAATGTTTAAATACTAATTACTGAGAAAATGAGATGGACGAAATTGAGTATAAAATTATGATGTATAATCATTAAATTTCAGACTATTGTATTTTTTTTAAATCTCTCAATTCAAGGTCACTTTAAACTGTAAGCCAGTAAACGAAGCTGGCTTTTACCCTGTTGAATAAGGGGTGGGGAACTGACCACCTTTAGTAGAGTCATCCACATGCTACAGCTTAACTTCTATAGAAACGAATTTCAAACTTGAAGCTCATCAGTTGAGCTCTCTATAGAGCCATTAATAAATGACATTTAAAGCATAAGCCAGAGCCTGGAGAGACCACTATTTCAAAGGACCTGGGGTTCATTTCCTATCACCCACATGGTGGCTCACCTAAAACTTCAGAGTTGTGTACTTTTTTTTTTTTGTAAGATTTTTTTATTATTTACATAGTATTCTGTCTGCATGCATGCCTGCAAGCCAGAAGAGGGCGCCAGATCTCATAAGATGGCTGGGAAGTGAAGTGGGAGTGAGTGCTCTTAACCTCTGAGCCATCTCTTCCACTGGGAGTTGTGCTCTTCGAAAGAATGGAATTACGTTACCCTTCGTCAGACTACCAAGTCTGACACCTAAAGGAAACCCTGCACTTACGGGTACTCACTCCGTTTGCCCTGGCAGCCCTTTACCTACGTCATAACTGCAAAAACTGTACCGTTTGTGACTTGCTTCTTTCACTTAGGCTGTTGAGGTATTTCCATGTAGCATCAGTACTGGGTCTATGAATTTTCCCTTGTTAGGTTGGTTATACCCTTTATCTACTTGTAAACTGATGGACATTCGTGCTGCTTCCACAAAGAATGTTGCTATAAACATTTGTGTCTAAGTTTTGTGTGGGTGTTTTCATTTCTTTTGGGCATCGCTTTTCCACAGGAGCAGAACTGTTGAGTCATGTGGAAGCAAGACTTACCTTCTGGGAAATTGCTAAAATGTTACTGAAAGCAGGTACACATCCTTACCAACAATACAGGAGGGCTCCAATTTCGGCACATCCTCAACACGAGTTTTCTGATTACAGGTCGTCTAGCATGAAGTGGCACTGGCTTTGCCTTTTAATTTAAGGAACACATGCTCCATAAGACTAATGGATTCCTAAAACAGTATCAGACCCTATATCATTTTTGGGTGTGCACATACTTATGATAAAAGTTTAACTGATATACTAATCTATTAACAATAGATAGAAAATTATAACTTTTTAAAACCTAATTCTTTTAAGTTTTTTTAGAACAAGGTTGAACAGAAGGACTGAAATTGTGGAAAGCAGAAGTGTAGACTGTTGGTGTAATGTTCTTGTGGAATGTATACAATTTACCCTTGTTCATTCACATGATGATTTTCTACCCCACTCTCTGGTTTCAATCTGGACATTGCATTGTGATGCTTATTCTAAGCATCACCTGTCTTAAGTTTGTGTAAACATGCCACCATTTGTTCTCTGTCTTGTCATTAAAACAGCAATGGAGAGGCTAGGGTGGGACATCCTGGTCCAAAGTGGGAGGACGGAGGAGACAGGGGAGGAGAGGAGGAGAATCCTGAGGAGAGGTCTTGGAACCACGTGGAGAGATGGGACTGGACCTAAGATATGACTAAAACCAAGTATAATGGGTGAAATAGGAATGGTAGAAAACTATGTGGGCTTGGAGGTTTAGGATGGAATAACTATATTGTGCTCTAGGTTAAATAAATCAATCCCAGTCTCTGGGTGGTGATTTGGGTACACAGCAGGCTTAGAATTAACTGCTGCTTAACTAAAAGATGTATCTATAGTAAATATATGACAGCAGTGGATAACAACACTGTACATCGCTACTTGAATTGTACTAGCTCTGGACAAAAAGAGCCACTGTATCTACAGCCAGAACAGTTCCTTAGAGCTAGTCCCTAAGTGTCTAATAAAATGCATACCATTCATTGGCAAGAGTAGAAATTATTGACAAGGCGTAAGTAACCTAGTGTTATTTTTTTTTTACCCAAGTCCCAGTATTGATATTCACTGAAGCTAGTTAGCAACTGTTATTTATTAATAATACATTTGCCTAAATGTAACTAAAAACTAATGAACCTTTAAATGGCTTAGTTGAGTTTTTGTTGTTTTGTTTATTCCAGACAGTGTTTCTTCCTGTAGCCCTGGCTATCCTGGAACTCACTCTGTAGACCAGGCTGGCCTCCAACTCTGCCTTATAGTGCTGGGAGTAAAGGCTGCACCACGTTTGCCAGGCAAAATATTTTTAAAATTTGTAAGTTTTTTGTTTTGTCTTCATGTGTCTGTTCACATGTCTAGTGCTCAGAGGCCAGAAGACGGTGCTGGATGCCCTGGAACTTGAGTGTAATTGTGAGCCCCCATCTGGGTGCTGGCAATCTGGAAGAGCAGACAGTGCTCTTTACCAGAGCCAACTCTCTAGCTTGCTTAGTTTTTAAAATTATGATGCTAACTTAGGGATTCCTACCCGACCTTAAGGGAGTTTCATATTTTTTTTTACTTTATACTCCATTAAAAAAGCACACACAGTACCATATTTTCATTTTCTCTAAGAAATAAGACCTCTCTTATTTGGAAAGAAGGGAGAACTCAGCTGATGGGCTGTTTTATCACATCAAATGAAGCAGACTAATCACTTTATCCCAGGAAAACATTTCAGATACTCATAAGCTTAACTTCAGTTTATTCTGCTAAATTCTGTGGTTTTTATTTTATGAAAAATTTAAAATAGACAAGCAAGTAATTGACTTTAAAGCTAAATTTTTGAAAGTGGGTGTAGTGGTGCACACCTTTATCCCAGCACTTGGGAGGCAAGGGCAGGTTGAGATTAGCCTGGTCTACAAATCAAGTTCCAGGACAGAGAAACCCTGTCTCAAGAAAACAAAACGAGTGAACAAAAGAAAGTCATTTTTGATCCCTAACTTACCTAAATCTGTAAGAGCTAATATGAACCATAAAAAAGCAGTTTATAGGGCTGGAGAGATGGCTCAGAAGTTAAGAGCACTGGTTGTTCTTCCAGAGGTCCTGAGTTCAATTCCCAGCAACCACATGGTAGCTCAGAACCATCTAAGGTAAGATCTGTTACCCTCTTCTTGAGTGCAGGTGTATGTGTAGGTAGAACACTATATATATATCTTAAAAAAAAAAAAAAAAAAAAGGCAATTTGTAATACAAGATTAAAATAGACAAAAATCCATTCCAGCTAGTATAGTTATGGCATGTGCTACTGTTCCCGCCCTAACAAATAAATAACACACAGCTAGCTTTGTGTTGACATTTTGAAACACTGAATTATTGTGGACTCTTCTCTAGAGTAGCATCACTTAGCTTTATATTCCACTCATGTTAGATCCCAAATATATGCACAGTCACTTGTTTTACCTTTTTTGTAATGGTCTCAAGCTGGCTTCAAACTCACTAGGAAGTGGACAAGGGCGATTTCTGACAGTCCTTAGCTCTCTGTGGAACATGGCACTGAAGAGCAAACTCAGTATATATAAGGCAAGCACACTAGCAACTGAGCATCACCAGCCCCTTGAACCCTGCTTCTGGAGTTGATGTTATGCAACTTCTTCCTCTTCTTGATCTGACTGTTGAACTTTATAGCTTTAAATGGTATTCTATTAGGAAAAATAAAATTCTTCACAGTGCTTACTTTAATGCACTTAGTCAGCTTACTGCCAACGTAAAGCATTAGTAAACTAGCTGGGATTTGTCTAATTGGCCCTACCATGTAGGAAGAAGACTTAGACGGGGGTTTCACTGGACTATAGCTTCTAGATCCAGCTGGCCATCGTGTTGGAAAATGGGGCTAGATTATGCGTTTGAGGGTGAGGAGGCTTGAACGGGACACCCTGTGAGAGAAGGAGCCACTATGAGGAAGACACACTCGTGCCTAGAATCTGCTATGTAAGGAAATCAGTTTTAAATACTGAAAAGGCTAAAAAGAACACATTGTGTTTTTTTTTTTAATCATTTTATTAGGAATAATTTCAAATGGGTTATAAAGAAAACTTATTCATTGACTTTGATGAGTTTTTAAAAATCCTTAATGAAGATATGTTCATCAATAAACAGTAAAATAGCAGAACTATCATATACTGGGCAAAGAGTCAGGCTGATTCCAAAAGCAACATGCAACATAAAAAAGATAACAATATAAAGGAAGACAATCTGCTGAGTAGTAAAAGTTACAATATGAACTCTTTGCAACCAGCACAGAATTAGCCACCAAACCCAAACCACATGGAGGTGAGTTTGGCTGGTGGGATCCAGGAGTGGATAATGTGAGGGTGGTGGGGTCCTCAGTACAAGAAAACTGGATAGTGTTTTGGAGCGTGTCCCTGGCCGGCACAAGCAGTATTAAAAAATCTTTTCTGGCAAGGGGTAGAAATAAATACAAATGGAATGCTACATTTTTAAATCAGCAGACTGTCCTGGGAATGATAAAGTTATCAGTAAAGTATCAAGGGAGTAACTTTAAAACATTATTGGTGTGGGCTCAAAAAACACTCAAAACAGATTTGTTTAAAGGTGTCACAATATCTATATATCCTGGCATTTAGGTTTAAGGGAAATCTAATAATGGATACTTTTTCCCACCAAGGAGAATTTCTCTTAAACCCAAGCATATTGCTAAGCAGCAACATCGTACTTGGTAAACAATAATTGGCAACAAAACAAGTTTTAAATGCTGTAATTTCTGCCCAAACCTGTCTCAGGTATCCTTTAATAACCAAGATGCAAACTAATTTTGTTGTAACAAGCCTAGACCAATTCTATCAAATGTGTCCTTGGTTGGATCTTCAGTTTCTTTTAACGTTTTGAAAGTTCATTTGACAGCCAATCGAGTCCCTCATACAGACCAGTTCCTTGTGTAGCACAAGTGGCTTGGACATACCACTGTGAAAAAAGGACAAGAAAATACAAGATTAACAATATAGAATGACTTTTTAAAACAGAAAGTACTAAGTCCCTTCCCATAAATGCCCAAGGGCCCTACTGACTAAGTAATTGAAAGTATGCAAAATAGAAACTATAAACTCACAGTAATAAACATAAGGAAATAAGTGATCATGAACTGAATGCTCTCAGTAACTACAAAGGTTACTCAAAACTATACTTCAGAAATTTTCTCACACCTCGTTTCTCACTGTACCCATTTAAAACCACATCTATCATTCCATAGATTTATTGGTTTATAAAGTGTTCTCCCACATAATAAGGAGTAATGGGAAAATCTCTAACTACTCATCTGGTCCATAGATCCTCTCTTTTCCCATAAACTACGTAGGACACATGTGCAAATGTTTTTACCTTTGTTTTTGTAGCGCTAGATCATACCCGGGGCCTCCTATGTGCTAGGCAAGTCCTCTGCCATTTAAGCCACATTCCCAGTCTCAAAGGGGTAAATTTCTAAAAGATGTTTGTTGATACTTTTCACATAGTCTTACTTTTTAAAAAAGATTTAATCAATTAATTTACTACATGTACAGTGTTTTACCAGCATACTACCAGAAGGCGCCAGATCTCATCATAGATGATTATGAGCCACCATGTGGTTGCGGGGAATTGAACTCAGGACCTCTGGAAGAGCAGCCAGTGCTCTTAACCTCTGAGCCATCTCTCCAGCCCCCATAATTTTACTTTAATTTTAGCATATAATATGTGAGACTAAAGATTATTTGGTCTCAGATATTCCAAAATTTTTCACTTTTTACACAGTAAAGATTAATTGCTTGTATGAAACAATAAAAATCTAAATATTTTTTAAAAAGAGACCTTATCTCAAAAACTTCAAACATCTAGAAAACAATTCACATTTAATGGATAATTTATTAATTTTTAACTGAAGAGCCTTATTTCACAATTAAAAAAAAACTTATTTTAACATTGCAAGGTAACTGTAGGTTTACCATGCTGCCAATTATCTGAATACCAAATACCCTAGTAACCCAAAAGGTAGGGGAGGACACAAATTCATAGCTCCACAGCATGAAAATTTTCTATCTTTTATCAGGTATCTTTTTTTAATTCACATGGGACATTGCAACAGGCTATACAATAAACAAATAGTATCCCCTTGTTGGCAAGGTAATGCAAAGCTGTTGTAAAGTATGGGACACTCAGTTTTTGACAGCATCTTTTGTTTTTTGAAGATATGGTCTCATGTCTGCGATACAATTTGTATGTGTTGGATTTTGCCAACACATCAATCACTGATGTAAAATGATAAGCTACTTGATAGTAAGCACAGTATTTCTTATAATTTTGTATTCAGAGTATCTTCAAAAAAATGTATCAGTAGAGGTTCCTCCATAGAGGTTTTGAAGTTAATAAGCGGCAAGTACTAAACAATATGATCGAAAATACAGTTGCTATGTCCCGGGACTTTTATGAACAACTCAAAAGGTGGACCTTGGTATGATAGCATGCCTGCACGCAGGGAAGAAGAGCAGAGCAGGAGGATGTCCCTAAGCTCAAGGCTGGCATAGATTACTTAGTAAGCAACCCCTAAAAAAGAAAGCCAAGTATCAAATTCTTGCTATGCTGGAGATACAGCTCAGTGGTACAGTGATTACCCTGATCTTCCTAACTTGTGCAAGGACAACTCTGGGTTCACATCCCAACACCCCAAGAAACAGTAAAAATAAAACATAAAAAAAAATTAAATAGCTGGAGACCTATTTGAATGAAACAAAATTAACAATGTCTGTAATCTATACATATTCAACTCTTAGACTGTTAATGCATCAATATAGAACATAAATTAAAAAAAAGTTAAAACAGGAAAACGAGACTATCAATATTCTTTAAAGATTTATTTATTTGTTTGCATGCACACCTACATGCCAAAAGAGGCCATCAGATCCCAGGAAAGATGGTTATGAGCCATTATGTGGTTGCTGGGAATTGAACTCAGGACCTCTGGAAGAGCAGACAGTGCTCTTAACTACTGAGCCATCTCTCTAGCCTGACTATTAATATTTCTAAAAGCAAATTTTAATGCTGTATTTATAGTTTTAAAATAAAGCATGAAAGTGATGATTTTTTAGTATGTTACATGTTTTCTATAAACCATTTTGCCATATTTTTATAAATGTTGTATCTGTCCAATGGAAATAATTATTACACATTTAAGCTGGATGGGCATTGTGGCACATGCAGAGGTAGGCAGCTCTCTCTGAGTCCAGCCTGTTCTACATGGTTCCAAGCCAACCAAGACTACAGTAAGACTTTACTTCCAAATAATACTAAAAAACAGGCAACTGAATCTTAACCTACTTATCCTAATTTCACCAGTGAGGAGGTTAGCATCACCTACGAATACTTACTGTCCTGTTACGGAGAGACTGAAGACCTAACTTGTCTGTCATCTCGCTGATGGCCATAGCATTTGGCAAATCCTGTTTGTTTGCAAAAAGCAGCAGCACTGCATCCTGCAGCTCATCTTCCAGAAGCTGAAGACAAAGGCTGAACCATTAGCAGCTACCCATCTAAAGTCAGACTATTCAACAATCCTCCTAAATATATGTCTTATTCAACACTAAGCAAGCTATTAAACACCAATTAAATTTCTCAATGTAAATTAAGCACTCTTGTAAATCTCATCCTTCAGTTTGATCAAATAATGATTTGCCTTTAAGAAAATAAACATTTTTTTTGCTTTGTTACTATTTATCACCTAGACTAGCCTCAAAATTGCAATTTTACTGCTTTTGCTTCCCCAGTGCTGAGAATCACAACCCTGTGCTGCCATTCCCGTAGCAAAACTGTTCAAAGCCAATCATCCTACATTATATGATATATATCATTTATTCACCCTTCATGATTAGAACTCAGGTTCAGAACTGACAAAGGACAAAAATATGTACCAAAGTATGTATTCCATGACCATATGGTATTTAAGTAGCAAGCTTACTTTGTTATGATTCTTTTTTGAACTTCTATCTTTCCCAGTACAAGAGACGTACCAGGAACAGATAAAAATTGGTAAGAAGCCAGGCGTGATGAGGTTACACCTTTCATCCCAGTACTCTGGGCAAAGGCAAGCACATCTCTGACTTCCAGACCAGCCTGGTCTACAAAATGAGTCAGCCAAAGCTATACAGAGAAACCAAAACCAACCAACCAACCAAATAAGCAAAAAGTTGGTAAGAATAAGTAACTGTGATACATTATATAATGTGGATAAAGTTCAAAAAACCCTATGATATATCAAAAACTCAAGTTTTAAATGGTTACACTTACATGAAGTTTAAAATAAGTGACTATATAACAGGGTCAGGGCATAGAAGGCTTTTCTGTGCATTCTTAAGGACTTGGAAACAATATAGTTTCCCAAGTTTATTTCTACATCTAAAATGTGTAACGAACTACAATACCCAAAATGATACATCTTGAAAATGATCAAATTAAAGTACATACTTACCATTTTCTGCAGCACAGCTGCTCCTTCCTGAATTCTTTCACGATCATTGCTATCTACCACAAAAATAAGACCCTAGGGGAAAATTTTTCAATAAATTATAACAGTTAAACTTAAAGGTCACACTAAATATAAAATACGCAGCAAAACAGTATGGAATATTAGACATGAGGTAGAAAATAATGTTCTTGCGTCTGGCTAGTTTTATGTCAACAATCTAGAGTCATCAGAAAGAAGGAAACCTCATGAGAAAATGCCTCCGTAAGATCCAGCTGTTGAGTTGGGTGTGGTGTCACATGCCTTTAATCCTAGCACCTGGGAGGCAGAGGCAGGTGAATCTCTGTGAGTTTGAGGCAAGCCTGGTCCACAAAGTGAGTTCCAGGTCAGCCAGGGCTGTTACTGTCTTCAAAAACAAAACAAAAACAAACAACAAACAAAGATCAGCTGCAGGTCATCTTCTTATTTCGTTACGAATATGTAAGGACCCAGCCCAGGGTGGGTAGTGCTATCCCTGGGCTGGTGGTTCTGAGTTGCGTTGATCATAGGGTTTGATCACAGAGGGTTTAAAATAGTTTTTTAAAGTCTCCAACATGGGTCTAGCAAGACAGTTCAGCAGGTAAAGGCACATGATGACCTGAGTTTGATCCACAGAACCCACATAAGAAAAGATTACTCCCTACAATGCTGGTTGTGTCTCAGTGGCACTCCCCCCCCCCCCCCCACACACACACACAGAGAGAAAACAGTGATTTTTGTTTTCTGTTTTTTTTTCAAGACAGGTTTCTTTGTGTAGCCTTGGCTGTCCTGGAGCTCACTCTGTAGACCCAGCTTGCCTGGAACTCACAGAGCCTCTACCTTCCAAATGCTGGGATTATAGGCATGCACAACCATTGTTCAACTTAAATCATTATCTTAAATTAAGAAGAAAAAGTTTCTGTTCAGGTTAATTTTATGTCAGCTTGATGCAATCTGACACGAGGGAACCTCAGTGGAAAAATGCCTCCATAAGATCAGGCTACAGAGGCAGACCTGGAGGGCATTTTCTTACCTAGTGATTGATGTATGAAGGCCCAGTACATTGTAAGTGGTGCCATTCCTGTGCTAGTGGTCCTGGATTCTATAAAAAAGCAGGCTGTGCAAGCCAGTAAATATCCATCTTCTATCAGCTCCTGCATCTAGGTTCCTGCCCTGCTTGAGTTCCTGTCCTGACTCCCTTTAATGATGAAGAGTGCTATGGAAGCCTAGGCCAAATCAACCCTTTCCTCCCCAAGCTGCATTGGTCACAGCAATAAGTAACCCTAAGACATTCTTATTAAAATAAAAACCAAATAAGCAACACAAAGATAAGCTCAAGGCTTATATTGAAAACTGTTTTAAACACCATGTGATTTTAACCTATATTCTTACTTCAAATAAAAACACACACACACAAACAAAACAGAAAAAACTTATTAACCAATGACTACCTTTCTCAATGTAAGAGAAATAACTGTAACCCTTTCCTCTTCCCTATTGTATTTAAATACAGTAACATGCAAGTAGCAAAAGAGCTGTAGAGGGTAGAATGCTTGCCTGGCATGTAAGAAGTCTGAGTTTGAGGTCTTGGACTGAATAAAACTGGGTATAGTGTTGCACTCCTCTGTGATTCCAACATTCAGGAAGCAGAGGCAGGAGATCACAAGTTCTAAGGGACTCTGATTTCCACCAGGGTGGTATATGCTATGAGAGACACAGTCTCAAAAATAAAACAAAGGCTACACAGTAGAACAAAAAGAAAATAAACAAAGGCTCCTAAAAAATTATGAGCTATGTAGATTTATGTATCCAGTAAAGGCATGTACAAAGTGTAAAAAGGATAGATGACACACTTCATTAGTTTTTTTGTTTAAAACAAATTGGATTGGAGAACTGCGTAACGAACGGTACCATCATGTTCTTTTAAGGTGTTTGATTACAAGAATAACTTTCCAACAGTTTAAAGTTATTCTTTAAGAAAAGGTATTTTCATTAGTAACAGAATTTTGTAAATACATCTTTTAAATTTAAATTTTATTATGTATTTATTTTTTATATTATAATTACATCATTTTCCCTTTCCCCTTTCTCCCTCCAACACCTCCCATGTACCTACCCCCAAACCCTTTGTTCTCTTTCAAATTCATGAACTTTTTTTCTTTGTTGTTAGCATGTATATTCCTAAATATATCAACATAACCTACTTGGTCAATGGTTTGTATATACTTCATCATAGAAAGAATGAAGTCTTGCTCTAAAATGTAGCTGGCTAATTCTCTAATTGGAAGAAACAAGCCCTAAGCAAATATCTCATGAAAAATTCAAGGTCTGCATGATCAAGTAAGAAATTTATAACATAAAAGGCTGCAGTAAGAATTTTGAAGATATCCACAAATAACACAATTTTATACAACAAAAGAAGTGGCATTAGGAAACAAATTAATTAAGACTTTTCTGAAGCCAGGCATGGTGGCATACGCCTGTAATCCCAGGATTTAGGGAAGCAGAGGCACGTGGATCTCCTTGAGGCCAGCCTAGTCTACAAAGGCCAGGACAGCCAGGGCTGCACAGAGAAACCCTGTCTCAAAAAACTGAAGAAGACTTTTCTGAAAAATTTCAAATGGCACAGTATATGAAATCCTCAGCAAAACAGTAGTTAAACTGCACCTCAGTTAAAATAAAAGTCTACACCTTATATTATACTTAAGTGTTTGGTTAAATGTACTTTCCACAACTCTAGCCCTTACAGAATTTTTAAAAATAATTAATTTTATCTTTTTAATGGGTGTGTGTTTGTGTGCCTGACTGTTTCATATGCACACACATGTAAGAGCCTGCAGGCACAGATGTCACAAGAGGGCATTCGATCCCCTGAAACTGGAGATACAGATGCTTGGGAGGCACCATCTGGGTGCTGGAAATTAAAGCGAGGCCTTTAAGGAGAGCAACTAGCACTCTTAACTGCTGGGCCATCTTCCCAGCCCAATATCTTTTTCTAACATTACATTTTCATTTTTTTCTAAATGTAAATAATGTCATCAGTTCCAAGTAACATTAGTAAGAGATTCTAAGAATTACAGGCATGAGACACCATGCCCAACTTAAGAATAAATTCTAAGTTAGTCCTTTCCTGTAATAGCCTAGGATCAACAGTATGGAAAAGCTAGGCTTCTAAAAGTAAACACATCTGTTCTAAGAAAAAAACTACTTAAAAAGCCAAATACATTGGGGGCAGCAAAGTTGGTTCAGTGATTAAGAATACTTCTTGCTCTGGTAAAGGACCCAGGGTCAGTTCCTAGTACCCTAGTACATCTTCTGGCTCTGCAGGCACCAGGCATGTGTGTGGTACACTTACATATTTGTAGGCAAAAAGTGCATACACACAAAATAAAATGAATCTTTTTTTTTTTTTACAAATGAGCCAGGTGTGATGTCACACACCTATAATCACCAGTACTCAGGGAGGCAGAGGCAGGTGGGCTGCTTCAAGTTCAAGACCAGCCTGGACTACAAAGAGGAGTCCAGGACAGCCAAGGCTACACAGAGAAATCCTGTCTCAAAAAATAAAAAAAAAGAAAACAAAAAACCAAATAAATTATTTAGAAAAGTAAAAGAATTGGAATTATCTCTTGAAAGAATTTACCACAATAAGAAATTAGTTTTGTTTAAGTGTTAAGAGTTAAAAGAATTGGTTAGGAATGCTAGCAATGCAAGCTAAAACAGCTAAGCTGTAATTACACCTGGCCACATAAAGCTTTCCCTAGCAAGCAAGAGCTCACTAGGATGAAGAATGCTCTGGCTTTTAATACTATGGGTTGTTCAAAGAGGCCAGAAATAGATTTAATCTCAAATTTATGATTCACATGTGTTAAAGAGCATTCTAAACAAATACAGAGATAATACTATTGCTTTTAACATTTAAAAAACAGCAAGATTTACATGGTGCCCAATTTTGTCTCAAAAATATACTCCCTAAAATAAATATCTACATCTTATCTTAAAACAGTTGAAGGTGATAGCACATTGCAGATGAGCACTATAAACATACTGGCCATGTCCTAATAACTGATAATGCACCAGTTACACATGAGAGCTTACTGTGTTAGTTTCTATTTCCACAATGAAGTTTTTTTTTTAATCTTTACTTTTGCAAAATCTGTTTTCTATCCAAAGCCATGTGAACACATTCTTATTTTTCAGTAAAAAAAATTACGCCACATATTTATTTTTCTGTTCATACATACTTAATGAGATATATTACTTAAGCCAGGATTGGTGATCACTGCTACCAGGCAACAATGTACATCAATGGAGAATAAGCACAAAACTGCAAATCTTAAATATCCAATTTAATATACTACTTCAAAAACTTCTTAACTTTGATAGTAAACAAGACTTGATGTGTATGGTATGGTAGAAAAGACAGGAGGACTGAGACCAGGTTAACAAAAAAAAAAAAAAAAAAAAAAAAAAAAAAAAAAAAAAAACCTCAATCTTCTTTTTAAAGCCAGGCTCTCCCTGGGCAGCCTTAGCTTTCCTAGAACTTGCTATCCAGAGTAGGCTGGACTCGAATTTAGATTTATCCTCCTACTTCCCAAGTGCTATAATTTTAGGAAAATGCCACTACTCAATCCTCAAGCTTGAAGCACTTCTAAATTTCAGTTTCTCATATTTAAAAGCCCCAATAAAATGGTGCATGCCTGCAATGCCATCACTCAGAAGAGAGAGAAAACACAGTAACAAGACAGCTAGAATAGTTGTTCTCATCAGGAAAGGATTTTGTCCCTAGAGAGTTTTTCTGGTGTAAGTGCAAGCCATTTGTGGTTCTCACAACCTGACTGGAAAGGTAGAGCGTTTAGTGGGCAGGCACTAAGGACGCTGTTAAACATCCACGAGGCCTCCCCACAGTGACACGTTAAGAGTTGCTGTTGTAAGAACTCACACTAGCATCAATACCACAAGAGAACCTGCTAGAAGTACAAAATCTAAGAAGCTTGTCCTACTGAATCAATCCGTATTTTTAACAGACAAGCAGGAGGCTCATCTGCATCTAGCGTGCTAGAACACCAAGACTGCATGGCTTACATGCCAAGATGCTGACTTAGGACTAGACTTTTGAGATCTTTCAAAACTCTCCCAGTGCTCCAAAATGCAACCAACTCTGACAACTCATAATCTATACAATCACGATGGTCTCTTTCTCACCAGCAAATCCTATATAATAATATGAAAATATCCTCACAAGGTAACACAGATAACTTGAGCTGTACCACTGTCTGACTGGATCCACTGTGATACATATCTTAATTCAGGTATGTGTTTTAACCCCAAAATTAAGGTTAAAATAAAAAGAACTACCAATGAAATAATCCATTCTTGAAAATTCAAAGTCTTACTGGAAAAGCCACATTTACTTCTACCACACTATGTAACTGAATTTTTTGTTGTTGTTTTGTTTGTTTTCGAGACAGGGTTTCTCTGTGTAGCCTTGGCTGTCCTGGATTCACTTTGTAGCAGGCTGGCTGGAATTCACAGAGATCCACCTCCCTCTGCCTCTCCCAGTGCTGGGATCACAAGCGTGCACCACTGCACATGGCATAACTGAACTTTCAAAGGTGCGAGTAAGAGCATACTAAAGAAAGAGCCTGGTGATGAGAAGAAAATAAGCTGAATAAATACTCAACATACAATTTAGAATATGAAAGTTATAAATTAAAGTTACAAATATGTAGCATTTCTCACCTGGGTATTTTGGAAGTAATGCCTCCAGAGAGGCCTAATCTTATCTTGACCACCGACATCCCATACTGTGAAACAAATATTCTTATACTCTACTGTTTCCACATTAAAACCTATAAGGAAAAAAACAAAAACAAAAAACAAAACAAAATGACCACTGTGCACAATAGGGTACCAAGAAAATAAACCCCTTTAATGTAAAATCCTTTTAGAATAGCTTTTTAAGTCTTACCAAAATCATCTCTAAGATTAACAATATATATATATATACATATATATAAATTTTTCACCAAATAAAGTCATCTATAAATTTTCTTACCAATGGTAGGAATGGTGGTGACTATCTCCCCTAATTTCAGTTTATACAGAATTGTCGTCTTGCCAGCAGCATCCAATCCAACTAGAAGAAGACACCATGATCAATTATACATAAAGAAGCAATTCAACAATAATTTTGTTTCTACGTAAAAGTTAACTGCTTGATTACAGAAATGTAATTTTTCTCATTTCTGCCCTGCCCCTCCAAATCAACACTTCCTTTTTTCCTCTCTCCCTTTCCATTTTTCCTTTTAGACCAATGGCTTTCAACCTGTGGATAGCAACCCCTTTGGGAGTCAAATAACCCTTTCACAGGGACTACCTGAGACCATCTGCTTATCATATACTTGTATTGTCATTTATAGCAGTAGCAAGTACAGTTATGAAACTCATTATGTGGCTGAGGATGGCCTTTAACTCTTGATATTCCTTTCTCTATATGCCTGAGTACTCGTGCTAGAATTATAGGAGAGTTGTGCCTGTTAGGAACGGAAGAAGCCAGTACACCAACTAAGCTACATCTCTAGACCAAAAAATAATCCATCCAGTATTTACACGTTGTTTTTCAAATAAACACTCTTCATGCTGGAGAGATGACTTAGTGGTTAAGAGCAAATACTGGTTTGGTCCCTGGCACCCGCTATCAGACAGCACACAAGCGCCTGTTACTCCAGCTCTAAGGATCCCCCACCACGCCTTCTTCTGGCCTGCACTCATGCACTCATGTGCACAACTCACACACTGACACACATATACACATAGTTAAAAATTAAAAGTGAAATCCTTTCTTTTAAAAAGCTCTAAATGCTAAGGGGAAACATCTATACTTTGTCTTAGTCTCCTAATAAGACCAATTTTACAGCTACCTGAACATGTATCAACATCAAATATGCACAAATACAATTCAAAGTCTTGATTTGTGTTATGGAAATGGTCCTATCATATTCTTCTCTAATTCTTAGTTTTGTTGTCTTGTTTTATAAAACAGGATTTCATGTAGCACAACCTGACCTCAAACTCACATTGTACCAAAGCTGGCCTGTGCATCCTGATGCTTCTGAAGTGCTAGGATACAGACATGTGCCACCATACATGGCTAAATGATGTCTCTGTTCTGAACCCATGAAACACAAGTAAGCAGGAGGATATGGTAACATATGCCTATATTAGAAGTGTATATAAGCCTCTTTATTATAGAAGTAGTGAAGAACAAATTAAATACTTTTAAGTATGACTCTCAAACCCTATATCTTGTTGTATTCTAAAATGCTCAAAAATAAAGATCAATATCTAATAACTTCATCTTTTTGTTTGTTTTTCAAGACAGGGTTTCTCTGTCTAGCACTGACTGTCCTATTGACCAGGCTGGCCTTCAACTCGGAGCTCTACCTGCCTCTGTCTCTTGAGTGTTGAGATTAAAAACATGTCACCACACTTGCTCCTACTTTTTTTTTTTTTTCAAGAACATGTCACTTGACTACCTGTACTTAATTATCCCAGAATTTTAAAACTAAATCAACTGAGCACTAGCTAAGGCAAAAACACCTCCTAAATGTTTAAATCAAACCACAACAACTTAACACATGAAAAGAATGCTAGCAGGTTTTAACCTCATCCATCCATTTCATATTTCTGTGCATGACTTTTTTCAGTTTGTACAGGAAAAATGAAAAGCTACAGGAGTTGGACTTCCACCTATAAAACTTTTTCTACTCTGTATCCTGCAAACAGCAGCATCTTTCTGGAGAGGCCGTTTCAATGGAAGAAAGTTACCGCTCCTCTTGATAGAAACAGAAAAGGCCCTTTAGGCTTTGACAACATGAATGTGGCCACTACTCTCATCAACATTTGGGAATTTAACTTTGAGAATTTGGGAGGTGAAGAGGGGTGCTGAGGAGGTGGGAAGATGGGAATCAAGCACTCATTCATTTTTATCCCTATGGTAATTGAACCTGACTCTCATTTGTGGATACTAGGTACCACTTTTTTGCTTGCAGTTTTTTGTTTGTTTCCTTCTGGTGTATTATGACATATACTAGTGACTAGTGTGGCTTCACAGACCCTAGAAAGGTTAAGTGTTACACAAAGTGTTTGTTTTTCAAATGTGGAACAGTAGCAATAAGATGAGCAAAACTAAGGGGGTAGCTTAATGGTATCTTCAGCAAAGAGAAAGGGAAAAAAAGGAGCAAAAACCAATCAGATCTTTCAATTCTATGAATTCTTTGGGTGCTTGTGTTCAAACTTTATTAACATCAAAATTTATTTTTGGGCAAGATGGGGTGTTATGAGTTTAATTCCAACACTCGGGAGTCAGAGGCAGGAGGATCTCTGTGAGTTTGAGTCACCACACAGAGCAGTTCGCAAATGTGCACAATAACGTTATTCATGAGGGTTAAAATAACTACCAACTTCCATCAACTAATAGATGGAAAACCAAACTGTGGTTTTCTACACAATGGAACTTCCCTTAGGCCACAAACATCACAGAACACAACTACATGTTACATAAACTAGGACAACAACTAGGACAAGTATAAACACCAGACATTTAAAATTAAAATGTCCAGAACAGAAAAACATACAGAAACAAAGTGTATTGGCGGTTGCCATGAATGGCGAAGAGTAAAATGGGAATGACGGATAAAAGTTACGGGATTCATTTTGGGCAGTCATGAAAATGTTCTGGAATTTGACAAACTATAGAGCTGGCACTTTTACTACAGTTTGTTCACTTCGTGTGTGAGTTACTCTGTGTGCATGTGCAGCTACATGCATGCATGGACAGTGCCTGTGAAAGTCAGAGGACAGTCTGCAGGAGCCACTTCTGTCCCTCCACCATTCCATCCCGGGGACTGAATTCCAGTAGCCAGGTTTGCCAGAAAGTGCTGAGACATCTTGAAGGCCAAAGGAGACTTAAGATTTTGAACATTTTACAAAACTCAGAAAAAGTAAGAGTTGGTCAGTGGTGTAATCTCAGAATATGCAAAACTGAACAGAAGAATGAGGAATTCAAACCAAGACTAGGCTATATAAGACCTTGTCTCACAAAACACCCACCAATGTAAGAAAGCTAATTCTTATGCCAGAGCTCTCACGTAATACTTATACACTGTGATCTTCACATATAGTACTTATGTCCTGTGATCTTATCTTTAGGATGTTATGTTTACTTGGTGTCGTTTTAAAATTCTGGGATAAGTAAGTGCAGGGAGCCAAATGAGGTATTCTTGGGGGAAAAAAAGCAGGGGCAGTTGTGGTAACATCACAACTTTTAATCTCAGCACTCAAGAGACAGAGGCAGGTAGAGCTCCAGCTTGAAGGCCAGCCTGGTCTATAGGACAGCCAGTGCTAGACAGATACTATATTTTAATATTTTATCTAATTCCTCAGGGTTTGACCATCTAAACAGAAACTGGACCTACCAGGTACAGAAAAGTAAATTTAGGTTTTGTTAAAATTAATGTTTGGATTTTGCTTCTACCCAACACAATTGGGGAGTATTTTCCTTTTTATGAACGAATTAATTAGCAAAAAATTATCAAAGGCTAGTAATTATGTTTGCAAATAATGGCATAGAAAATGCTTGTAATATATTAAATAAAAAGGGAACACAAAACAATTTTGGAGTACTGAAACGTGGAGAATAAATGTAGTAAGTAGGGCCTGAAGAGATGGCTCAGTGGGAAGCACTGCTGCTCTTCTGGAGGACCTGAGTTCAAGTCCCAGCACCCACATCGGGCAGTACACAATGGCCTCAGCTCCACATAAAGTAAATAATAGTGAAATGGACGGACTACAGGTGACGATGACTTTTTCAAGTATAAATTTCACAAAAAGGACTAATCAGAACCAAAAATTACCTAATGAAAGGATTTATAAAATGTTGAGGAAATAAAAAAAAAAAACATGGAAAATGTATCATTCTGGCTTAAAGCTTCACGTATTAGTATATTACACACACACACACACACACACACACACACACACACACACATTTGGTTTGATTTTTTGGCTTTTGGTTTTCCAAAACAAGGTCTCTCTGTGTAGCCTTAGCAACTGTGCCTGGCATTAGCATATTTTTTAAATGAGCAAACAGAAGATCCTTCCCTGTACTCAGATCAGAAATTTAACATCACCCTTAGCTACATAGTTAGCAGGCCAGCCTGGGCAACATGAGCTCCTGTCTCCTGGCAAGATAACTCAGTGAATAGAGACACTTCATCCCCAAAAGCCTTCTCCCCAAGTTCAAAGAAAATAGGTTACAATTAGTAACTCCTCTACAAAATACATTAGTAATTTCAGAAATAAATTTAAGTATTTGTCAAAAGTACACCTATCATAGAACCTAAGATATGGACCTACCTAAAAATTCAGAGCTACTGCTTTCTAACCCTGGCTTCCTGAGTAATTTAAATTGAAAACTAGTTGTCCTTTAACTTGAAGTCAGTATTATTCAAATGAGTAAACTTTCCTTATAAATAACTAGCAGATAATTTCTGTGGATCAACAGTCTAGAAGATGTTAAATTCAATATAATGCATTGACTATTTATTTGTCAGTGTTGAAACATGGTATTACTGGCCTCAAATCTGATATCCTCTCGTTTCAGTCTCTTTGGTGCAGAGATTGCTGCTATATACTATCATGTTACTCCTGGCTTGGCTCATTTCTTAATTATGATTAACTATTAGCTATATATTCCAATACCTTCTCAAATTAATTTTGGGAGGTCAGCTAGAATAGAAATTAAGCTTTCATTTTCGCAAGGTTGAGCAAATCAGACTTTTAAATCAGACTAATTACTGTCTCTTAATACCCTTCTGAACAGTAATCTAGGACTACAGATGGAGCTCAGTGGGTGCATATGTGCTCAAAACTCAAGAGACCCAGCACCAAAAAATAGCGTATGAGAGGCTACTGACTCAAAGGGCACACATAAGCCTGACTAAAACAAAAAAAAAAAAAAAAAAAGGGGAAAATCATTCAGGAGGCTGGAAAGATGGCTCAATGGTTAATATCACTGTCTGCATTTCCAAAGGACCTAGGTTCAATTCCCAGCACCCATGATAGCTCACAACTGTAACTCCAGTTCCAAGGGATCTGACATCTTCTTAAAAAAAAAAGTCAGGGCTAGGCTAGGGTAGAGTACATGCACAAGGCCTTGGGTTCCATTCTCAAAACCACCACCACCCCCCCCCCCCCCCCCCCCCCACCCACCCCCCCACACACACACGGAAAGAGACGAGCACATACGCACATGCGTACATACAATCATTCACTAGAATTCCAATACTAGAAGTGATCTTTGTTCCTCTGTGTAGGCTTTGCTGTCCTGGAGTTGCTTTGCAGACCAGGCTGGCATGAAATCACAGTGATCTGCCTGAATCTTCCTCCCAAAGTGCTAGGATTACGGGCGTGTGCCACTGCATGAAAAGTGATTATTAAGCTCAACCACTCATAACGCCACTAAGACCAAAAAAAAAAAAAAAAAAAAAAAAAGAGCAAGAAAGAAAAGAAAACAACTCCCAAAACTTAGGAATCATATTCCCAGTTCATGCGCATAAGCATGACATGCTTACTTCCTCTGATGAGTTGCCATAAAAGTTGACTTTACGGCCAGAGTGCTTTTAAACAAGGAAAACTGCGTATTTCTAAATTAAAGTGTAAAATACGAACAGCAAACCTGCCAGGTGTGATGGTGAACACATTTAATTCCAGCATTTGGCAGGCAGAGGCAAATGGCTCTCCGAGTTGGAGCCTAGCCTGATCTACCCAGTGACTTCCAGGACAGTCAGAGCTACACAGATAAATCTTGTACCGTATAACAGCAACAAAAAGAAAGCAAACCAGAGTGATCAAATACTTAATCTCTTCCCTAGTCACAGCCTGTTAATGGTTTGTCTTCTTCCGTTTTCTTTCATTTGGGATTGGCAGAAAAGTTTCTCAAAAACAGCAATGTGCTAAAGCATCCTTCCACCCTGCTCCCTCTATCCCTTTAGCCATATTTCATGACAATGAAAATTCATTTACAATAAATGAATCTTTACTTTTCAGTAACACAATCTTGTACTGGCTAATCTCTAAGAAACCCATTTATCACAGTACAAAGTCCTCCCTTTGACTTCAGATTCTTTTTCACACTGCCAATTTCCAACCACTGGAAGCTTAAATTACACGCCTGCCCTCCCAAAATAACTGCCCTCTTCATAAAGGGTATCTGCAAAACTGTGAAAAAAAAATTTTCACTTAGCTTTGTGAATGAATCGTGAACAATTGTTTTATGGGTTATAAAGAAGCCGAGCGAACAAGAGAATGACACAATAACCGACTTGTGCACCCATCCTCTGCAATCTTACAGAAGCTGAAGCACTCCGTGGTAGTGGTGCTCAAAACAACACTTCTCACACTCAACAAGTGTCAACACTGAGCATTCTAGGGGCTTTTTAAAAGGCCTTATTCAGGCCCTCGCCACTCAGCTGTGAGGTGGACTGCTGCACGGAGGGGAGACCGCCTACAATGCCCAAGTGAAAGCCTCCGCTCGGCAAGAGAACCTGTCACTGAGGAGCAGTTTTAAAACAAACTTTTTTTTTTTTTTTAATAACATCGATTCTGGTGCTTTAGGACTTTTTAAGAAGTCGATTCTAAAAGTTTACTTTTTATTATTATCCAGGCCAGACGGATAAAATTAGTTTGAAAAAGCAAAGATGGTAAGCCAAATAGGTTTAACGTTTCAGGTTAGGAACTGAAAGACAGCCAAGGGGTAAATTCCGTTCTCACAGACTAAGCTTCAGTATTATGAGAAAATGAAGTCGAAACCAGAGCAAGGCAAAGTTTAGCAAAAGGAGCTCAGAAGACTCGGGACTTTTCCTCAAACCTTGGGTGCTTCATCGCTACAGTGGGCCTGGTCACTTCCTGCCCAGGTGGCTCCTGGCCCGGGTCACATACCAATGGTGTGTGCACAAGGCGGACACAACCAGGACAGGGGGAGGAGGAAGAGCGGAGTGGCCCAGCCTCTCTCTCGACCGCTGCCCACAGCCAGGACAGTGATGTGGAAGACTGTACCCCCAGAAAGGGCTTCACCAACGTGTACTGACCCCACATCTCAACCTCCCCGGGGAGAGAAAGGCACGCCAAGCCAAGAGCGGGAGATGTGGCCCGGCTCTGGCTCAGCCTCCGAGGGGGAGCTCACACCCCTCGCCCCATTGTTCCCCCTCAAGGCGTCTTCTCGGCAGCCCTCCCCCACCGCAGCCGGAGAGGGCTGGGCCCCGGGCCACCGGCGGGACGGCCGGCCTTCCCCGCCTCCGGCTCCTCGCTCACCCATCAAAATGCGCATCTGCTTCTTGCCGAAGAGGCGCGAGAAAAGAGAGGAGATGGTGAGGCCCATGGCGGCGGTGGCACTCGCGACGGTGCGACGCGGGGGTCCGGTGCGTCCGCGGGCCCTCTCGGTGCCGGCTCACTCCCAAGCGGGCGGAAGGCAAGAGGAGACCCGTCTCGCAGGCCGGCGTGTCGGCGAAGCGGCGGGACGCGACGCAGCGGGCCCGGGACCTCTCGGCGACTGGCGCGGCGGCTCCGGCTCGGCGTTAAGTGTTCGGCTGTGCCACGTCACACGGCGGCCGCGGAGGCTCTGGCGGCGGCCCGCCCGCTCCAACGCGGACAGAATCGCGTCAGCGCGGCCCCACCCCCCGCGGCGCAGACGCCGCCCGCGCCGCCGCGCCTGCGCGCACAGGGCGTGCGCCCCCCGCCGACGTGCGCCCGCCCCGAAGCGGGCCCGGCGGGGACGGTTGGCCCGGGCGTGCGGAAGGACAGGCGGGCTCCCATGATCCCTTGCCTCTTCACTTCCAATGGGGTGCGGAGTGTTGGGCTTCCTCCCGGGGGAGCAGTGGAGGCCCCGGTTCCAGGCCGGCGAGTTGCGCATTGTGGGCTAAGTGGTGACGTTCTGGCTGACCTTTGGGTGACTTCCTCCTTCCGGGAGTCTTGGTTTCCACTCCTACAAGTGTGGTCGAGCCTTGCGTGCCACCCAGATGTTTGCCGCAGTGAAGTAACGAAGACGGGCACTGTTTTATCCCAAGCTAGGCAGAAAGATGCGTTGCGACGGATTTCATGTGAAATATCCTTAGCAGCCTGGCCGCTCACAGCAAGCCCGCACAACAAAGGAAAGTCCTTGTGTAGACGTTTCATTTTTATTCTTTTTTTAAAATTTACTTGTAGACCTCTAGCGTCTCCCTTTAAGGGAGAGAGAGGTATCTGAGCTTAGTTTAATGAAAAGCATTAAATAGTAAATAAAGTGCGGCTGATCTTCACTGGAGCGACATCTAACTGACCCTAGCTTCTCCGGAGATGATTAAAAACAGACCTGCTGGCCGAGTGAAGGTGAAAAACTAGCCCGACGCGGTTATACGGAAATCGCTAGTCCCATTATCACAAAACGAGAATGCCCCAAGCTTTTCCACCCACTTCCAATGCTGAGGGTGGAACCCAGGATTTCAAGCGAGCTAAGAAGCGTTCTAACTGTTGGACAGTTTTCCTCTTGAGATGGCAAACTGATCTTGATTTGTGATTCTCCTATGCCAGCCTCCAGAGTAACTCGTTTTTTCTAGGCTTGTACCACCACACCCATCTGAGTATTAATGCTTTGAGAAGCCAACTAAAGACTGCATTTCTGAGACTTATTCCCAGAATAATGAGAAAGACTTACTGTCTTACTGATCACAAAGTAAAGTATAAATGTCATTTTTTTTCTTTAAACAAATGCTCTAAGAATTTCATCCACAAATTTCCCTTACCACTATTGCTGAAGTTTACCGTTAATAGTGCCCACAATCCCTCCCTTTCTACTCAGTGTTCACCAACTCAAGTATTTTCCCTGGGAAGGTACTTTTGACCAAGAGGCTTCCCTGTTTCTTAGGCTCAAAGCATGAAAGCTTCTCTTCATAAATAATGTTATTGGCAATATTCCATCTTTTCCCTCTTGTCTGAAAGCATTAAAAAGAACAATAACAAAAAGCAGAGAATTTGACACACCACACTGATAGGGTGATGACCAAATAAACTATGGTATATCCATACTCTAGAATACATGAGAAGTTAGAACAAATAAGAACTATACAGAGTATCGTAATAAAGATTTACAAAGTAGCATTAGTGGAGCTAGGGACAAATATAGGGATAAATATAGTAAGGTGATATAAAAATAGGTATCTGGAGGTGGGCGCAGTGGCCCACACCTGAAATCTCATCAGGTAGAACTCTGTGAGTGCGAGGCCAGCCTGGTCTACAAAGTGAGTCCAGGACACCCAAGGTTACACAGGGAAACCCTATCTTAAAAATAAAAACACAAAATCTGGGGATATAGCCCAGTTAATAAAAGTCTTTTCATAAAAGCTTTGGGTTCATTCATCCCCAGCACTGCATGTAATCCTAGCACTTGGGAGATGGAGACAGGATGATCAGAAATCCAAGGACAAGCCCTGCTACATAGTTTAAGGAAAGCCTGGAGAATATGAGACCAGCTTTAAATATATATATACAAATTTCTGAAGTCTGTGATAGGGCACATTTGTAATTCCAGCTCTTCGGAGCTAGAAAGTTGCTACATAGCATGTGTGAGGCTAGCCTGAACTATGAGACCCCAGCAATGATACAGATTATCACTGTGTGTGTGTGTGTGCATGCATGTGGATGCAGCACAAGAATTTGAAATAGAATTCAGTAGTCAGCAGTTACCTGATTAACTAGGGAGGGAACCTTTCTGGGAAATGGAGAAATCTGTACTGAAATAGTCAAAGGAGAGTTTTACTTTTACTTTTTAAAAAATCACTTTAAGATATATCTTACTGCAATGATTCACCAATTTTAAGTATACCATTAAATAACGTTCTGTAGCATATCCATTTCTAAGGCTGGTGAGCACAGAGATAGCTTGACCCTATCTAGGGCCTAGGCCCCTGCCTGGCTTGAACTACACACACCCTTCCAAATGTCGTACCTTGCAACCTGAGATCCTCACCTTCATTAAGCTGACCTAGCTCCTGAGAAACTCTTAGTAACTGGCCCTTTTGTGGCCAAACACGTAACCAGGAACCTTCAGGGCAACAGGACAATCCAGCCTGAACTGGCTTTGGATAAACACGCTGTAAGGCAAGCTATCCTTTGAGTGAACTTTTAGGGAAAAATCACCTATTGGCTATCTTATTCCTGTTCATGATGGGGCATGCATATAATTAAAATCTGATGCAATGTAAGAAGGAACATGTAGAGTAACAGAGACATAACACAAGCCTATGAATCAAAACAAAAGCTACCCACCTACCCCCCCCCCCCGAAATAACTCTACTTTTCCTGGACCTGCAAAAGCCCCAAGCAGCATCCAGGCCTCACTGGACCAACTGCTCCCCTGCAGCATGTATACTCTAGGTTTCCCTTTGCCTTGACTAGAAACATTTGCTACGTTACTACTTATGAGACCACTGGTAAGATTTTTGTTACCCACAAAAACAAGCAACTACTGACCCCTAGTATTTTTAAAGGTTTATTTGTGTGTGTGCCTTTGTGTATGCAGGTTCCCAAGGAGACCAGAAGAGGGTGTCGAATCCCCTGGAACTGGAATTACAGACAGTTGTGAGCCTCCCAGTGAATTCCAAGTCTGGTCTTCTGCAACAGCAGCAAGTACTCTTAGCTACTCTAGCAGCAAGTACTGAGCTACCTCTCCAGCGCCTACTTAATAATTTTTAAAGCTCCAAGCAAAAACAAAGATACAAACAAACCAGATAGCCTTTAAAAATTATAATAGGGAATCACACAACACAGAGAACCTTAACAAAAAATAAGATAATAAAAACTACTTAGGAGATGGATCAGTGGGTAAGAGTAGTCTTCCAAGTGTCCTCTTCCCCACCCTCTCTCTGTGTGTCTCTCCCTGGCCCCATATCTCCTAGAGTCTCATATATTCCAAGCTGGCCTCAAACTTGCTATGGTGCAATCAAGCCCAGGGCTTCGTGTATGTTAAACATTCTGCCAAGTGAACTACAACCCTACCACTAAAAAGATCTCAAATTTAGTCTTTAAATTTTTCTAAATTTTATGCAACCTTCCCCCTTTAGTGTCTGAGTTCCAAGAAAACTTTCATATATTGAGTCAGGATTTCTCTGTGTAGCCTTGGCTGTCCTGGACTCACTTTGCAGACCAGGCTGGCCTCAGACTCACAGGGATCCTCCTGCCTCTGCCTCCCTGAGTGCTGGGATTACAGGTGTGTGCCACTGTGTCTGGTTTTTATATCCTCTTTAGTTAAGAAGAATAAATGAAAAATATTCTATCATTCTGTTCATCTCTTTAAAACCCAAAATAAACAAAAGGAAAAGTAATTTCAAGACACATTTTCAAATTTTCAATTAAGAATATACAATAATAGGAACAGGGCCCATCTCTGACATGAACTGATTGTCCTGCTTTTTGATCACCTCCCCCCTGAGTGGGGCAGCCTTACCAGGCCACAGAGGAAGACAATGCAGACAGTCCTGATGAGACCTGATAGACTAGGGTCAGATGGAAGGGGAGGAGGACCTCCCCTACCAGTAGCCTGGGGGAGGGGCATAGGAGAAGAAGGGGAGGGAGGATGGGATTCGGAAGGGATAGGGGAGGGGGCTACAGCTGGGATACAAAGTGAACAAACTGTAATTAATAAAAATAAAATTAAAAATAAAAGAGAATATGCTATACATCAAGCAGGCAACTGATCACAAACCAGAATGTTAACAGCTGGCATGCTGGGATACACAGTATAGATAAGGTTATTCAGGATCAGAGATTAATCAACACAGTGGAATTAGCATAGGAGCCTATTTCTTCTGATGACAACAACTATAAAGCCACTACTCACAGTGACTTGCTACTTTAGAAATAAGGAAACAACCCCAAAGCAAAAATTTGCTAGTTTACCCAGGTCAAGTCCTTTACTTCATTTCATCCTAACAACTTGGAGGAAGATGCAGTAACGTGGGCCCAAGTCTCATCAACACACCAGTTCACTCCTCATGTCCTTCTCCCCTTCCCCACTTTTTGTCTGTGTATGTAAGTTTACGTACTGTTGTGTGACTGTGGTCTACATGCTCACGTATGCTGTGCACATTTCAGGGCCAAAAAAGGTCATCAGGTGTCTTGTCATTCTTCATTACTCCCCTGAGAAAGGGTCTCTCACCAAAACTGAAGCTTGGCTGGGAGCCAAAATGCCCCAGTGATTCTCCTGTCTCTGTCCCTGGTCCCTCAGCTCTGGGGTGACAGGTGCATGTGGCCTCTAACTTCTTGCAAGGGCGCTAGGAACCAAACGTGGGCCCTAATGTGTATATACCAAGTTCACTCACCAGCTGCATTCTCTCTCCAACACCTTGCTCTTTCTATTAGCATATAACTTTGTAGTCCAGACTATCCTCAAACTCAACCTCCTCCTGATTCAGCCTCTCAGGTGCTGGGATTATCACACCCTATCTTCTGACTATTCTTAATTATAAACGTAGTATTTTTTACTTACAAACATAGTATATGTACTCCTTTTGGATTTAATGTTGTAGATATGTTTACATTTTCATCTTATTTTTTAAAAACTAACTGGGGATAGTGGTACATATGTCTGTAATCCTAACTCTGGAGGCTGGGATAGGATTGTGAGTTCAAGACCAGATGTGGCAACATAGCAAAAACAAAAAAGGAAGAAAATTTCTGTTGAAATTTCAAACCTGTGAGAGGATATATTCTGTAATGCTAATATATAATAGCAATAATAATGTGGTTATGAAGCATTACAACAGGTCAGACATTTAGCATACTGTATTCTGTTTAATCATTTTACTATGCCTACTGTTGACTTAATTTGCCTAGTTGTATGAGGTTTAAATTCCAGTATTGCAAATACATGAGGCTTAATCTCAATTCAATATATACCAATCACTCTTCAGAGGCTGCACATGACTCAGTCCAGTCATCAGTGTACAAACGGTGAAATTGTTGCCCTTGCTTTCCCTCAGACTGTAAACTGTATCATCAATCTCATTCTCTTATTTTAATCCATTTCTTGTCTTTTGAAAAGTTACCCTATAAGATTCGATAAACATACTAAAATATGTACACCCAAAGAAGATAAACAAGAAAGAGGTCCAGGGGTAAGATGATCAATCCCCCTCTAGAAGGACAAAGGGGATGGACAATGGAAATAGGAGAAAACAAGTAACAGGACAGTAGCCTACCACAGAAGGCACCTGAATGACTCTACCGAGCAGTGTATCAAAGTAGATGCTGCGACTCATAACCAAGCCTTTGGCAGAGTGTAGGGAACCATATGAAGGAAGGAGGAATTAGTATATCCTAGAGGGGAGAGGGAGCCCCACAAGGTCCAAATATATCTGAGCACAGGGGTCTTCTATGAGACTGTCTATCCAACCAAGGACCATGCATGGATATAACCTACAACCCCTGCTCAGACATAGCCCATTGTAGCTCAGTATCCAAGTCGGTTCCCTAGTAAGGGGGACAGGAACTGTTTCTGACATGAACTCATGAGCTTCCCCTCTCCCCTGAGATAAGGACATTGCAACTATCCTGAAGATACCTGATAAGCTAGGGCCAGAGGGAAGGAGAGGAGGACACCCCCTCTCAGTGGACTCGGAAGGGGGCAGGGAGGAGATGAGGGAGGGAGGGGAGGAATGGGAGGGAAAGAGGGAGTGGGCTACAGCTGGGATACAAGTGAATGTATTAAATTATTTAAAAATTAAAAAAATAAAATAAAAAAGAATCTAAAAATGAAATCCTAAAAAAAAAAAAGTTACATCTTCTGAACATTATTTATCCTCAACAGTAGAACAGTATCTATGCTTCTATGAAGAATCTTACCCACCTTTTTTTCTGTAGGCATCAGTGTGGGAGTTTTTAGGAGTCTTCAGCTAGCCCAGCCTGTTCAATGAACAGAGCAGAGGGAATATGGAGCAACAGGAACATCTAACCCAGCCACCCAGGTGTCCACCAACAGGGAACTGACTTTCCATTCACAGACCCAGCCATCACGCATACCTATGAAGAGTAGAGAGCTTACCAACAAGGTTGGATTCCAGACACCTGTGGATGGAAGAACGGCTGCAAACTGAGATGAAGAGCATGCCACCACAAACTGTAACCTGTCCAAAACACGTACACTTAAGATGGAGAGCCACAGGCAAGAGTGGTGCAGTTGAGACTAGCGTGCTGTAAAGTTAAACTTTACTGTTCATGATATTTATAATCATCTTTGTTCTTTAAAATTTTTTCATTTTTATTTTACGTGCATGGGTGTTTTGTATGCATCTATGTCTGTGCATCATGTGTATGCCTGGTATCCAGGAAAGCCAGAAAATGCCCAAGGCCCTGGAACTAGGGTGACAGCCAGCTGTGAGCCACCTCGTAGTGCTGGGAATCCAACTCAGGTCTTCAGGAAGAAGAGCTGAACTTTAACTGCTGAGCCATCTCTCAGTAAAGAAAGGCTCCACTTTCTTTACTCTCTTTTTAAACAAGATGTTTTACTTATTCCCAATGATTTTGGGAGGGGTCTTGTGTATCTAGACCTCAGCTTTCCTGACGGTCAAGGCTGTGTCTGCTCTTTAATAATTTGGGGAAGTATTGTTGACTTAGAACAATGTAGCCTGCTTGACTTTACCATGTCCACATTTACCTGCTTCCCCAAATGAGGGGAGCCCTCACAGCCTTGCCTTACGGCTTTACAAAGAAATGTTACATATGTACTGAACTATTTCAACATTTCTTACAGGAAGTTTTGTTTGCTTGTTTCTGTTTTTCAAGACAGAGCTTCTCTTTGTAGTCCTGGCTGTCCTGGACTTGCTTTGTAGGTCAGGTTGGCCTTGAACTCACAGGAATCTGCCTGCCTCTACTGGGATTAAAGGCATGAGCCACCACTCCCCATTAAAAGTTTTTTATTTACTAAATTATTTTTCCTTTGGAGACACAGTTTTCATGTAGCCCAGGCTGACCTCAACCTTACTGTGTAGTCAAGGATGACTCTGAACTTCTGATCCTCTTACCTCTAGGCATGACACCATGTCCAGTTTATTCTGGGCTTGCTACATGCTAGGCTTGGACTCCACAGCTAAGCAATTCTTAGCCCTTTTAAAAACAGAGCGTGCAACTACTAAGCCATCAGACTTCAAAATTTATAGCAGTCACATTCTGACTTCTAGAAGTTTCCTGCGTGCTTTAAAGTAATTTCATAAAGTACACCAACTAAGGCCATTATTCCAGTAAAAGGAGAAGAAAAATTGTATGTGGGATTGTGGGTAGGAATCAGACCTTCTGCCTTGCATGTTAGGTTAAATGTCTAAACCCACTTACTATGTGCCATAGCAAAATCAATCGAAGAAGGTTATACCTCAAAGCTTCCAATGGCCTTTGTGTGCTATGAATGTTTTGTTTTTATTTTCACTTTCACCTGCCCAGTTATTGTGCCTTAAAGCTTTTATAATTCTAAAAGGTCTCTGTCTTAAGTATTTGGGAACTAGCTGGGGCAGAGAAGCTCTCTAGAGTCAAATATCCTTTCCACAACACTGGGATTACAGGTGTGAATCACCATATAGACCAAACACAACTTTTTTTTTTTTTTTTGAGACAAGGTTTCTCTTTGTAGCCTTGGTTGTCCTGGAACTCACTCTATAAACCAGGCTGGCCTTGAACTCACAGAGAGCTGTCTCTTCCTCCTAAGTGCTGGGATTAAAGGCTTGTACCACTACCACCCCAGTTCAACACAAATGTTTTATATGCTCCCAATTATTGAAAATATCTCCTGTGCTTCAGAAAATTAGGAAAAAGCAAACTAACAGATGTGCTGTAACCCTCAAATTAGATTTAATGAGTCACTAATCCTGTTTTCAGAGATGGTGGTAATAATGAAACAATTACTTCATGTTAACAGGATGTGATGGTGCAGACAAGTAACTGACATTCAGGAGACTGAGGCAGGAGGATCACAAGTTTGAAGTAACCCTAGGATAGCAAGCTCCAGACCAGTCTATATATAGCAAGATCCTGTATTTCTTTAAAAATCACCTAATGTTAAGTTCATAAACCTATGTTCTTAAGTTTTAAAACTTCTCAAGCCTAGAAGGCTGTTAAAACTAGATTGCTAGGTCGTCTTCCTACTAGCAGAGATTAAGGAACAAGGATCATCAGATTTATCACCTAGAACAATACAAACACTAAACCAGCAACCTATGAAACAGCGGTTTTAAGATGCAGCAGGCAACGATCCCTAAAAACAGGAAGCAGGGACTGGAGACATAGCTCCGCAGGTAAAAGCACTTGCCACACAAACATGAGCTTCTGAGCTTCAGTCCCCAGAACCCCACAGAAACTGTGGATGTATGCTCCTAAGGGAGATGAGAAGCAATTGCAGAGGAATCCCTAACTCACTGGCCACCTACCCTGGCAGATGTAGCATCCTCTTTCCCTCTCTCTCTCTCTCTCTCTGTAAATATAAGTTTAAAAGAACTCTATAATTACTATTATACTTGTTGAGAGAACTGCGTTTTTTTTTTTTTTTCTTTAGGACCAGAAATAAAAGAGAGATCTCTACTCTTACCAATAACATTCAATATTGTAATACAGATAGTAGCCAATGCAGTTCGGCAAGAAAAGTTAATAAAAAGCCATCCAGAACTGAAGGAGAAGTAAAACTGCCATTATTATTTATATGTGGCAAAACGTTTATCCAAAAAGTTTAAAGCAATATTAAAATCAGTAAGTATCCAGTGTTGTGGCACGTGCCTTTAACCCTAGCACTCAGGGAGGCAGGTGGATCCCTGTGAGTTTGAGGCCAGTCTGGTCCACAAAGTGAGTCCAGGACAGTCAAGGTTACACAAAGAAACCCCATCTCAAAAATCCAAGAGTTGTCAGATACGAGCATTTTAAAAGAATTTTCAGATGAAAAATTCCAAACTGAAAATTAAAAATTTAAGAATAGAATTTGTAAAAATTCTGTCAAAAAAGATGACAGGCTTAAAGACAAATCTGACAGAAATGCACCCTGAAACCTAGAAAGCAAAATTAAAGAATAAATGAGAAGGCATCCTCTGTTCATGTATCAAAATTCTCAGTATTAAGATGTCAATTCTCTGTTAGTTGGTTGCTTTTGTAACCCCAGCACTTGAGAGGTGGAGGCAGGATGATCAGAAATTCATAGTCATCTTGGGTTACACGAGGCTAGTCTGAAAAATAAAAAGGTCAAGACAATTTTAACAAATATGTTAAATATGTTAAGAAAATTGGAAAGAAAGTTACAAACTCCGGAGAAAGGCAGAACAGTTCCTAAAACATGTATCTGATAACTGATACTAAAATGTGTCTTTTTGGGCCAGGCATGGTGGTTCATGCCTTTAACCTCAGCCCTCAGAAAAAGGCAGATCGCTGTGAGCTGAAGACCACCCTGGTCTATACAGGGTTCCAGACAAGCCAGGACTACATACCTCGTCAAAACAAACAAACCAAAACCAAAATGTATTTTTCATGTTGGTAAGATGGCTCAGGAGATAGGCATTAGCTATGCAAACCAGGGACCTGAGTTTGATTCTACCTCATTGAACCTTACTGAACCTATCTACAAAAAGGTGGAAGCAATTTCACAAAGCTGTCCTCTGACCTTTGCCCACACACTCACACACATACATACACAGTCATTTAAAAAACACTTAAAAAAAACTCTCTAGGGGCCTATAGAGACAGATCAGAGGGTAGGAGTGCTTGCTATGCAAGCAAGATTCTCAAGCACGCAAGTTAAAGCTAGGCATGGCTTTGAATGCCTGTTTTTCCAGAGTTGGATCCAAGAAGTTGCTGAGCAGCCAGTGAAGCTCCAGGGTCAGTGAGAGACGAGACCTTGTCTCAAAAAATCAGATGGAGAACAAGAATGGAAGACATTCCCAGTCTTCTCTGACCTCCCTATTCACCTGCCCAGATGGGGATACACACACCACACATTACACCCCCACAAGAAGCTGCTTCTTTGTCTTCACTTGCTTATAACTTAATCCATCAGGATTTTACTTTTTCCTATTTCCTCATAACTCAGAGGGGAGAAAAGATTTATAATTTCTAATTAGAAATTTCTAAATTTCTAATATTAGTTCTCTCAAAACAAGTAGTTGAAGAAAGCAAAGAGCTTCTGTAATTATAGATAATTTCTTTTTTTTAGACCAGGTCCTACTACGTAGCCCAGGCTGACCGTAACTCAAAATCCTCTTGCCTCAGCTTCCCAATTGCTAGGCTTACATCATACTCTGGATAAATATTTTAATATAATAGATTAGCTTTTACTAGCAACCATTATTATTTAACATTTATTTAAAATATATTACTTATATACTCAACTTGGCCCAATTATTGTATTATGTAATAAACCACTATAGTTTACACAAGTAGAAATTAACATTTTTAAATAAAACAAAGAACTTCCAGCTATATTTGCCAGTTTCAAGTAGATGAAGCAAATTGACAAGATCCAGAATTATGAGCCAGGTACGGTTCTGTACACCTGTAATCTTAGCACCTGGGAGACTGATGAGGAGTCCAGCTTGGCCTAGTGAAGCCTTGCTCCTCCCTTCTATCCTCACTCCAAAAAGCAGACAAAAAACGGAATCCTAATTGCTAATAGAAGTTCCGTATCTCGCTCTTTGACAAGATTTAGGGTTACTAAAATAGGTTTCTTGTATAGTTGAAGCGCTGCCTGTCTCCTGATGTGCAGGGTCCTACTGTGTCTTTTTCTCTGCCACTTCTTCGGGAGTCCCAAGTCCTAGCCTTTCTCTGCTGTTGCTTGAATGTCACACTTTCTCAACTGGCTTATAATCCCGTCTCATTTTGTTATTAGTGTCACTGATAGGCTAGTGTGCTTTCTGTCTCCCCGCCTTCTTGATCATCAGAACTGTATTAGGTGGGAGAACGTCATGGATCTTTATGTTCTCAGCAGCCGCTTGTGTTCACTCAGCCACAGTGTGAACCTCTTCTATGGTGGCTCAATTACTGTTGGAAAAAAATGAACTTGACATTCCAGAGTAGTCATCGTGTTCCTACAATGAACTGTGCTTTGGGAGAAAAAGTGTTGAAATTATTTATTTAATGAAATATGTTTATAGAGGGGCTCTGGTTATATAACCCAATGTGCTGTTTAAAAATATTTATAGACATATAAAAACTGAATATATTTTTAAAGCACGCAATTTGTTAAATTTCGCCATTTTACTATTTTCCCGTAAAACTATTGCCACAACCGAGGCAGTGAGCACGCCATCATCCCCAATTACTTCTTTGTCCCTGTGCACAGTCTTGACCCCATCAACTACTGAGAGCATCACTACAGTTTACATTTTCTAGCGTTGTATAGCCGTGCAATCATATAGCTTCTCCCCATTTTTTATTAAGTTTTTTTTTAAGACAGGATCTCATTCAGGCTGCTGTCATTACTCTAGATAAAGTCAAAAATTATCTTGAACTCCTGCTCCCCCAAGACTCCAACTCTCAAATGCTACAATTCCACCACACCTGGATTTTACTAGTAAGCCAAAGAATAGTTACCTTAAAATAATTTAAAAAAAAATCACAATTGTGTACTCAGGAGGAATTTTAATTCACAACATAGATGCTCTGGCAAGAGATTGCATCCAAAGACCTTCCAGGTCTGTGTGATTTGGATGGAATACAGACACCCTGGGCAGTGGTGGCACACGCCTTTAATGCTAAGAGATAGAGGTTAGCAGATGTCTGAGTTCAAGGCCAGGGTATAAAGCAAGTTTCAGGTAAAAAAAAAAAAAGCTTAGGTCCAGGTATGGTGTTACATGGTGTTTGTTTAATCCCAAACAATGAAGGTAAAGTTAATTTGTATAAGAAAGCTCCCATGTAGGACTGACTCTCTTGTGTCTGTTTGGAAGCAGCACCTGTCAATAAAACAAAAACCAAACCAAACCAAACAAACTATGGCCTAAAGGAAAAGGTAGAATAGAAGGTGAGATATCCAGCAGGCAGAAAGGCTTCTGGGATAGAGCCAGGAGCGGATGATTCACCTGAGAAGATGTGAGGAGCATTTTCTCACATGATGGTACCTGAGCAGACGTAACCAGCCACAGGACAGGACTTTTTTAGGATATGTTATGAGCCAGTCAGAGAAGAACACAGTTATATGGCCTAGGTATTTGTAAGTTTATTCTGAGCTCATGAGAGTTTGGGGCCGGGAGGAAAAACATGCACCCTTTTAGATACCCATGTTTGAAAATGATGTCTAATTAAGTGACAGACAAAGTGATAAATCAGAGAAAGATTTCACAGAATAGGATATGCCAAACTCTCATGGGAGAGGAAAGGGAAGCTACTTAAGGGAGCAACACAGAGAATGAGGGAAAAAGGAGGCAGTTTTACAGAGAGAAGTTGAAGAGAGAACCTAGACACAGATGGAGACAGAACAAGCCAGAGAATGAGGAGCTAGAATATTAGAACACATTACCAAAGTTAGTATGAGGCCAAACTGAGCAATTCAGTCAGAAGCTGAGAGGAGCCAGTTTGAATCAGTCAGCTTGGAGAGGAGTTTGAGCCAGAACAGCTGAGCTGAAGCAGCCAGCCTGAGTTCAGAAAGAATTAGAAAGGGTGAACTTATTCAGGAGTAAGCCTCACAGGCTGAAAACATTCTAGGCGTAGATTAGATTGTATGGAGGCTAGAAGCTTCCAGCACTAGGCCTAGGTAAGTAAGGATAATAAAAGTTACTTTAATATACATATGTTATAGCACACATGTAGAGGTTCAAGGACAACTTGTGGAGGTTGGTTCTCTCCTTTCACTATGTTGGCCCCAGGGATCAATTTCAGGTCATCAAGCTTGGCTACAGTGGTCCTTACCCACTGAGCCATCTTGCTTGTCCATGGTTATTTTTAAGATTCTGTTTTCTTTCATTTTGGTCATGCTGGGGTCAAACCTAAGACCTTGCACATGGGCAAACTCTCTACCACTGTAATTCTGCACTGTAATTCCCTTTAAAAAGAGTAAACAATGAGCTGGGTGGTGGTGGCACACGCCTTTGATCCCAGCACTGAGAGGCAGAGGCAGGCGGATCTCTGAGTTTGAGGCCAGCCTTGTCCACAGAGTGAGTTCCAGGATAGCCAGGGCTACACAGAGAAACCCTGTCTCAAACGGGTTGGGGAAAGAGTGAAAAATGAAAGCAAACTGAAATTTAAAGGTTTTTATATGTTCTCTTCATGTATGGATATTTGTGTTTTGTGTGTTTGTTTTTGAGACAGGATCTCTCTAGGTAGCCCTCAATAGCTTGGAACTCACTAACATAAACCAGGCTGGCCTTGAACGCACAGGGATCCTCCAGCCTCTCCCTCCCAAGTGCTGTGGTTAAGGCAAGGGTCACCATGTGCAGCCTTCTCTCTGGGCCCACATCAGTGTGTGCGTGTGTAAGGCAAACATCGGCCTGTGCAGCTCCTCAGGACCCTTCTACTTTAAGACTGTCTCTGCTCAGCCTGGTACTGTAGGTTACAATGGCTGGTCAGTGGGACACCAGGATCTACTATCTCCACAGAGTGGGGATTACAGGCCTGTGCCACCACTCCTGGCTTTTCTGTGTGTGTGCTGGGTCTGAGCTCAGTCCTCATGCTTGTCAGGCAAGTGCTTCATCGGTGAGCTACTGCCCCAGCCTCTGAAGCTGTTTGTCTGCTTTTGTCTTCGAGACAGAGCCTCCCTACCTAGACTAACGGTGTGCGGCACCACTGCCGGGCTAAATACTAACCTTTTAATTTCATCTGTTTATAGTAAAATACACAGAAAAAAGGTTTTGCTTTTAATTTCATTTGAAAAAAAAAAAAACTATCTGGAAATAAAATATTTTAATAACATGCAAGTGTCGTTACTGTTTTCCTAATTATTAAAAATATAAGAAATCCAAGCTAGGGCTGGGCATGCAGTTCAGTTGGCAGAGTGCTTGCCTAGATTGCATGAAGCCTTGGGTTCAATCCTCAGCACTGCATAAACAATATGTGGTAGAACAGGCCTGTAATTCCCACAGGAGGAGGTAGAAGCAGGAATATCAAGGTCACCCTTGGCTATACAAGGAGTTTGAAGACAGTCTGGGATACAGGAAATCCTGTCTCCAAAACAAAAACAACAACAACAACAAAAAAAAAAAGCAGAAGAGAAGAGACATAACACAAGCTATCCAAGTGGTTTAAAATCCAAGACCTTTAATTCAGTTTTTGGTAATGACCATAAATGCCTCCACAAAACCTCTTTTCCACTGTAAATAGAAGGCACTAGGCATTACACAACACCCTAAAAGCACTGATTCCTTCTGATGCTGGTGGAGATAACACATTACATGGAGGGCGTGAATATTAAACTTAAAAAAAAGAGAGACGATTCTAAAAATCATATAAAAATTTAAGTTAGCATTCAGTCTTTCTTGGGTTTTCAATGCAACCTTAAGCTATTCTTGCAGGTACATAATTTGAAATTAAGAGATAAAGTAGGTGCATGTGATTTGGTTTTCAACCTAGGTTGAGTTTCTAGTATATTCGTTAAATGTAAAAACAGCATTATCATGCTAATTGACACTTCATGTTATTCTTTAGGTGTGCAAAATAAACTTCAAATGATATATCCTGTAGAAGTATATTTCAAAAGATCCTGGATATAACACTAACAACTTTCATATTCATGTCACAAACTTTATATAAACTGTGAAATTATTAAAATACATTTTTTGAAAAATAATAAGGTAACCATTTCTACCTAAATAAAGTTTCCCAGAAAGTTATGAAGTACTTTAGCATATAAAAGTAATTGCCCCTTTTCTGAAAGGGGAGTATTGTTTTACAAAATAACCCATTTGATCCAGACAAATTATTTCATCCAAAGGCCATATTCTTTGACAGTGGTATGCTTCAAGAAACTGTATCCATGACTAAGGGCACACTTGGATTTGAGACCACAGTCACAGCACAGAGAACCCTTCTTGGATCAAAAATGCCCTTAATAATAACATCAAGAGAGAACAAGAGATGGCTTCTGAAGCCATTGTGTGACAAACACATATACCTAGTTTTGGCTGCTAGGAGGGAGAGTACTGAGACACAGCTATTTACATATGTGCTACTTTGTGTGTGCCTGTTTGAACAGTAGCTTCTGCAAACACTCTCATTTAAACACAAACCAAACAATATCATTCTATTTTTGGCAAGGTAGTACAAACAAAATGAAAACAAACAAAACCATAATGTTGACTTAGACAGAAGTTCCCATGTCAGACAATAACAGAACAAGTATTCTGAAAATCATTAATTTAGGGGAAAAAGTATCACTCAACAAATAACGTTGAAAATTAAACTTAAAAGCTGGGTGTGCTGGCACACGCCTGCAATCCCAGCACTTAGGGAGGCAGAGCAGGCCGATCTCTGTGAATTTGTGAACAGCCTGGTCTACAAAGAGAGTCCAGGACAGCCAAGGCTACACAGAGAAATCCTGTCTCTGGAAGGGGAAAAAAAAAAAAAAAAAAAAAGAAGATTAAACTTAAAAGTCCTAAATAATTATTACATGAATGGCTTATGAATAACATAAGAATAATAATTTTTTTAAAAAGCTGACTATGATGTTCATAGTGAGAATGTTTTCTAAAGGCATTCAAGCTGATTAATTTATATAGGCCCAGTTAGTAAAAGGAAAGAGAAAAATCAACTCTTCCATAACTAGAATTACATATGCCTTCTTCCTTTAGAGAAACCCATAAGACTTAATTTTGAAAATGGTAAAGAGAATTGTGAAATGAAAACCTACCTGATATTTTAAAATACTAGCCAATAAACACAAGGGGCAACAAGAAACACTTTTGAGCAAATGATTACTTGACATAATGCCTTTAAAGTTATGTATCAGAATCAAAAAAGAAAAAGCTTTTCTTTTTCAATTAGCAGCTGGACCCTGTGAAACATATAGGACAATGGAAGGCACTACATAAGCCCAGTTATATCTAACTATAGTTGGAACGTTCAGTTTCTCTTTTATAAGAAGATAGCCAGTGTGAACATTATTTTTATATTCCCCTGAGTTTCAACATGACTGGGCAAAGCAGCACCAGTTTAAAAATATCTGCAATGCCGGCACTGCAGTTTGGAGTCACTTATATTGGTGGCCCACAGGCCTCTCATAAGAGCACTTTAGAACATGATTAAAAGTATGTAAATGTCTTTCGGTATTTCGCTATTGTGGAACCACCACAGAATGCACTAAAAATGTTTGTCTGTATGCTCAGTCTTTCCACCTGCATCTAGCAACTGCTGCTGTTTTCCACGCCACTGAGACAGGTCCTTTGTGTGTCTGGATAAAATGTCAATATGCTTCATGGTTCACAGTCCTTTTTGGCTGGAAAGCCTGGTAAGTATCATGTCATGCCAGTCTTGAGCAGTATGCCTTGCAGGTCCTCTGGCAATGCTAGGATAATTGCATCTATATGTGTCCGTAACTTCTCCACAGTATCAGGTTTCACAGGTAAGTTCTCTCGGTCAGCCTGCAACTACATAAGGAATAGTTTCAGTGAATCTGTATTAATCCATTGTATTTGCTATATCAATACCCTTTTTATAGCCTGATCACTTGGAATTTTAGGTCACCGTTTAGAATTTACAGAAACTAAAACTGCAGACAACATTAAGTGGGGGAGGCAGGTTATACGATAACCTCAATAAAAGGTTATCCTATAAATTCACAGATGATGTCTGAGGCGAGATGATGGTTTTTTAGAATTCAAAAGATTCCATTCTAAGGGTCTTTTGAGGGGGTGGAAAGATAGCTCAGCAGTTAAGGGCCCTGGCTGCACTTGTGGAAGACCTGTGTCAGCTCCCGGCATGTGCATGGCCCCCGGTTCCCATGGATGGGATGCCATTTTCTCGCATTCCATTAGGCACTGCATGCGTAGGGTGTGCTTTCTAAGTGCAGGCCAGACACCAACACACATAAAATAATTCTTAAAACCATTAAATATTTTTTGAATAATATGGAATCATTTGACCTGTTTGAGTGATCAAATTGACCAACTGGCCAATCTCAAATCTTCTCACTTAAAAAGTTACTTCTGTAGTATATAATACAGTGAGTGTCAGCTCAGATGAGAAAAACATTTTCACAAAAAAAGGCCATTTTATGTCTTCATCTCTTTAGTTACATACCAACTTATTTTTCAGCTTCAATACAAGGTCTACTGTTTCTACTTCTGTATGTTTCTGGATCCAGAGAAGGAGGTCCTAGAACAGTAAGAAAATCCCAAATTGATACATACTCAAAAAATATCTGAGCCTCTCTATTTCAACCAGTGAGGCTAGTGGAGAGTAAGGATAAGATGGGAAGGAAAAGAAAACATACAAGTCCAACACAGCAGTACAACACAAGGGTAATTTCCATGAAAATCTAAAAACTGGTTAAGTAGATATATTTTTAACATTAGCCAAAAGAACTGTAAACAAAGGGTAAGAAAACTCCTTTCTGAGGTGGCCCTTTTGTCAAGAGGAAAAAACAAAACAGCAGCTCAATGTAATACTAATCTTTACTTATTATAATAGTAATTTATAAGGAATTTTTCGCTAACAAATCAAGATAACCAAACATGAATATATTACTCGATATAAATTTTATAGCTTCAAATAAGATTTTAATACGGCGTACCTGTGGCTGCTTTCATCAATCATAGTGCTTTTCTTTTTCTAAAAAGGACTTATTTACTTTATGTATATGAGTGCTCTGTCTGCATGCACACCTGCATGCCAGGAAGAGGGCATCGGATCTCACTATAGATGGTTGTGAGCCACCATGTGGTTTATGGGAATCGAAATCAGGACCTCTGGAAGAGCAGAGAGTGCTCTTAACCACTGAGCCATCTCTCCAGACCCCATAGTGTTTTTCTAAAAGACAGTCAGTAGGAGTTTATGGTAGAAAAAATAACACTGTGACTAACCCACTTCAACATTTAAAGCTAAATACAAAAGAAAATAAGATTATACTATCTCAAGAAGTTTACTTTGAAGTAGGCTGGTGTATCATACAAATACATAATGCAGTCCAACCACAGGAACAAATTAACGCTAACTACATAGTGATTAAGTCACACTGGAAACAAGCTGGAGTGAGACTGTAGGGATTTGAGTCCTGATCTCAGCTGTACTCTCTGCTTATAGGAGGTGCCAGTTTCTGTGGTATGATACTTCACTGCAGATGATATCATGCTACTAACTGAGGTCACTGAGTTCATGTAAACCACAAAGCAGACTATAGCACCTCATGGCTTCACACTTGGAGTGCTGCAAACTGAGCCATGATCACTGTAGCCCTAAACCACAGGTGTAGCATAATGCAGATCACAACACACCTACCTCAACAAATTGTTCCTAAGAGAGCCCTGACAGGATATGAGAACGTTAGCTCCGAGCACTCTTTATACTAAAGTGGGGCTCAGTGGATAAAAGCACTACTGCCGAGCCAGATGGCTTAGTTTAGACATGGAACCTGCATGGCAGGAGAGAACTCATACCTGAAAGCTGTCCTTGAGACATGCACACACATGCACACAGAACATAAGCGAATGTAACAAAGTGGATTCTAAGTATTATTTTCAACCTCTAAGAACACTTTGTATACTCTTAATCCTTGTACCATACTAATAAACTGTTTTCTAACCTCTTCACAAAGAGCTTCTAGATGAAGTGCCTCCAATTTTTGGGTCATTTCTTTCCGTCGGGTCTTGAACCAGCCATCAAAATTTGGAGACTTTAGAAACTGCCTTCAAAATACATTTTAAAAAAGCAAAGTTAAGATTTATTTCTTCTTCCAACCCCCACCTCTTAGAACAAAACAGAACAGCAAGACAATCCCCAGGTCTCCAGTAGTCCGGGCTGCCTCCAACCTGCTGTAAACTGTGGATGGCACTTGCCTCTGCGGGCCCAGCCCCAGGCAGTTGTATCCTAGGCATGCACCACCACACCAGCCTTTCCCTCCTTTCTTAGAGTTCAGAAATCCATGCTAGAAGAGTAATCGAGGCTTTCCAATAGTGGGTTTTTGTCCACAGAGAGATGTGAAGTGAGTAGAGACTGACCGGTACAGTCCAATCCAATCGCCTTTTATTCCAGATGTGAGCTGAGGACCCGTTTTCTCAAGTGTTCTCATAAACTCCTCTGGAAGGAACTGTCGTAGCTGGGGTGGACTCTAGAAAACAAGGACACTATATTTAGAAATAAGGAACTGCTCTATTCAAAGAAGGTAATTATAGCCAAACAACTGAAAAAGGAAATTACTTGAATATCACATACCTTCCATGGAGAAATACTTTTCTGCAAAGGCATCAAGCTTGCCACATATCTTTCCTAAAGCCAAAATAAATTTAAAAAAAAAAATGCTGTTAGGTGTTTTTACAAGTCTTACTTAAGGGATCTTTTATTTTATTAAAATGGTTTTCCAGCTGGTCATGGTGGTACATGCCTGTAATCCCAGCACTCGGGGAGGCAGAGACAGGTGGATCTCTGTTAGTTCAAAGCCAGCCTGAGCTACAAATCAAGTCCAGGACAGCCAAGACTATACAGAGAGACCCTGCTTCAAAACAAACAAACAAACAAACAAACAAACAAACAAACAGGTTTTCCAAATGATACTACAACACACACACACACACACACACACACACACACACACACACACTTTTTTTTTCCATAAAGTTTCTGGCTTATAATTTCCTACAAAAGGCAGTTCATAGAAACTAGACTTTCACTCTCCCTAGCTGATTACAAACGTCTTTAAGTCTTGTATGGCTTCTCCGTCTAGGAGCTGTTACCTGGCAGTTCTCTGACCTATCTTGTCTGAAAGTAGCTGTTAAGACCGATGTTTTGAACAGAGCACGTTGTTGCACACTTGTGATCCCAGCACTTGGGAGGCAGAGGCAGCAGATCTCTGTGAGTTCAAGACCAGCCTGGTCTACAGAGTGAGTTCTAGCACAGCCAAGGCTACACAGAGAAACTCTATCTCAAAAAAAACAAAAAAACAAAACAACAACAACAAAAAAAACAAAAACAAAAAAAAAAAAAAAGAAAAAGAAAGGATCTGGATCACAAGTGAACTTCAAGGAATCTGACAGGGTGGCTTTGTTGACTTTCACCACCCAGTCAGGTAGCATCAGATCATACACTCTTTGTACGAATAACACTGGACACAGATACCTATGCTTCAAACATGCTTATGCCATGAAGTCTCTGTTGCAATCCAAAGGACTAGAGAGTTTTTATGTAGCCGAATACATGACATTCATAGAGGGTGACACATTCAAGAGATGTTGTGCAAGCTCCAGTCTCTATATTTATAACTGATCCTATTCATCTATACTCTTTGAAATGTTCTATATAAAAAACCAACTAACATCAAATGTTTCCCTAAGTCATTTGAGTAAATTACTGAAACGCCAACAAGGGGATATGGGATTCAGAGTAGATAAGTAACCACACACTGGAGCTTGTGATTGGCATCTAACATATTGTAGAGCAACTCAAGAACCCAGCCCTCAGCACTTAGGATCTGAAGCTATTGCCAGGTAGACAGTGTCAGAATTTAATTAAGGGATTCAAGGATACCTTGCTGCTATCTACTCACTAACAAGATTGCTTGCTTGTTACTGAGGTAAGAAACTGCATACCTCATGAAGTCTCAGAAGTGATAGGTCTTGTGAGTATACACAAAGAAAAAGGGAGGGTTAAAGAAATGGCTCAGCGGTTAAGAGCACTGTCTGCTCTTCCAGAGGTCCTGAGTTCAATTCCCAGCAACCACATGGTGGTTCAAAACCATCCATACTGTGATCTGATGTCCTCTTCTGGCATGCAAGGAGAGAGTACTCATATACATAAAACAATAAGTAAATCTTTAAAAAGAAAAAGTGAGCCCTGAGCCCGAGTTTTTTTATATTTTAGATTATTGCATTCATTTATTCACTATGTGTTTGTGTAGGTGCACACACACATACCATAGCATGTACGTGGAAGTCAGCTCTCTTCCATTTTACCATGGGCATCCCAGGAATTCCGGGATAGAACCCACATCATGAGGCTTAGCAGCAGGAGTCTTTACCTGCTGAGTCATCTTAACAACCTGAATCTGAGTTTTTCCATCATGCTTCCTCAATGATTTCACCATTTCCCACAAACACTGCTCCAGTTAGATTGAGTTGGAAAGTCATGTTTAGACATTAACTCAAAACACTGCCTCTTTGTTTTGTTTTACTTTGTTTCTTTCTGAGATTGGTGGCTTGCTGTACTGCCTGAGATGTTTTTGACCTCATGGGCTCAAGTGATCCTTCCACCTTAGCTTCCCAAGCAGCTAGTACATGACGCTGTACTCAATTCATATTTTCGCTTGTTTAATTTGTGTGTGAGTGCATGATCTAAATGGGCTTAAGCCCGTTCCACAACACACATGTAGAGGACAGAGAACAACTCTGTGGTGTTGGTTCTCTCCTTCTACCCTTCCATGGTCTCAGGGATTGAACAAGTTGCCAGGCTTGTGCAGCAACTGCCTTCATTTCTGAGCTTCTCAGCAGCTCTTGTTTGCTTTGTTGAGATGGGGTCTTGCTGTGTACTCCTGGCTAGCTTTGAACTCATGATCCTTCTGCCTCCACACCAACTGTTGGAATTACAGGACTATGTTACTCTATCTGGCTCTAAACTCATATACATTTTAAGGTTTCGTTTGTGTGTGTGTGTGTGTGTGTGTGTACACACACTCATAGATACTAGAAGAGGGTGTTGAATGCCCTAAGTGAGAGTTACAGGCAGTTTTGAACCTCTAGAAATGGGTGCTGGAACACAACTCTGATCCTCTGCAAGAGGAGCCAAGTGCTCCTAACTGCAGAGCTATCTCTCCAGCCACCTGTAATTTTAATGGCCATTATTAATTGTGTTGACTATGTCAGAAAATATATGTAACACTTTATACATGCTTCATCTCTTGCAATCCTTGAAACATACGGCACTACTGAGACACTGAAGTTTCAAAAAGCTAATGAAAAAGCTCAGTGGGGCATGGCAGGGTACGCCTTTAGTCCTAGCACTCTGTGAGGCAGGCAGATCACTGTGTGCTCAATGCTAGCCTAGTCTATAAAGCGAGTCCTGGACAGACAAGGCTATTCAGAGAAACCCTGTCTCAAAAAACAAAATAAAACAAACAAAAAAGTTAAACAACCTGACTCATTATTAGAACTTGAAATCAGGTCTGTTTTATATTGTTTTTTCTTTCATTTATTGTTGCTATTTATTTAAATTGAGATTATAAATTACAACATTTCCCCCTTTCCCTTTTGTTTTCCCAAACCTTCCATATAACACCAGCCCACCCTGAGTCTTTTCAAATTCATGGCCTCTTTATCTTTGTTGTTACGTGTATGTGTGTGTTTCCTTTTTAACACAAACATACATATATACACGCACATTCTCCTAAATACACAGCTACAACCTGCTCTGCCTGTATAATGGTATTTGTATGTATGTTTCCAGGTCTGACTACTCAGTGTTTAACCAATTGGTATGCTTTTTCCTATGGAAGACTATTTCTCCCACTTTCAGCATTTCCTGGCTGTCAACAGCTTTTTTCCTGGCTTGTAGAAGCCTCATTAACTTTTCCCTTCCACGTGAGCTTGTGTAAGGGTATTGTAATTGTTCAGGTCATATTTAAGCAGCCATGTTGTTGAGACTTCCTGGGTATAACTTCTGATATTTCTAAGCAATAGAATTTCACAACAAACTTCCTGTTACTCTGGATCTTACGCTCTTTCCACAATGATCCCTAAGCCTCCAGCCCAGGAGCTACACTGTGGAATCATCAGTTGGGATTGGACTCCATGACTCTGCATTTTGATTGGTTTTGCTGGTTTTGTTTGCTTGTTTGTTTGTTTGAGACAGAATCAGCCTTGGCTGGCTTCAACTTGTGAAAGTCCTTCTGTTTCAGCCTCCTGAGTGCGAGGAATACATAAGTGAATCACCAGGCCTAGCTTAGCTTATGCTAAGTACCAAAAAAAAAAAAAAAAAAAAAGCAGTTTCATTTTTTGATTCCAGGCATCGAAATCAACAATGCTTCCTGAACCACCAAGTTACATTCCAGTGCAACTGAGATTTCAATGGATCAAAATTCCACCCACAAACCAACAAAGAATACTGTTTTCTAAAATGAACAACAAAGATCATCAGGTTGCTTTCATATAATTTGCACAGATCCCATTAATAACCACGTAAAAGCAATGACTACCAAGACATTGTGACGCTACCTATATTTATATGTCACTCCGCTAAATTATGTAGAATGTCTGTATTCCTTAGCCATTTAGTCAATAAATAAAAGTACCCTACATCAGACTGAGGAAGTGTTAAAAAGCAAGACACATATAGGTCCCTTTATCAGAACTGAATAGTTTCTTAGATGTGGTATCAAACTCTTTTCAAAAAAACCACTATCAGTCAGGGATGGTGGCATATGTCTTTTAATCCCAGGATTTGAGAGGCAGAAGCAGGGATATGTGTGTGAGTTGGAGGCCATCCTGATCCACATAGTGATTCTCAGGCCAACGGGGGCTACACAGTGAGACCCTCTCTCAAAGAAACAAAGCAAAAACAAACAAAGAAAAGGTATCTGAGAAAGAAACTCCAGGGTGACCTTTTGAGGTACAATATGCAGGCATTATATAAAATTTCACAACAGACTAGTTCAGGAGATGTATGCTCCAGAACGCATGTACTCCCTGCTTTGACCCACTTGGGCCACGGCACAGCCCACTGCCCTGAACTGATCCTGACCAGAGGCAGCTGCCTCCTGGGTCTCTGTCACAGAGCAGCCTGTATGCCGTAAGAGGGCAACCTGCAGGGCTGCTGGTGTACCTCAGCAACAGGGGAAACAGGATCAAAGTTCCAGCCTTGGTTTCTATTTATAAGGGTGATGTAGAAAAATACTTCCAAGTACCTAGTATGAATCGGAATATAGCAGTGCCTCAGGCTCTCGCTATAGTAGCCTCCTCATTCCCAGGTACAAGACAGAAATAAATCTTCTGAAATAGATGCCCACATCGCTGGAAAAAATAAGAGCTCCTAGTCTGAGGAAGATGGTAATTAAGAGAAGAAAAGAAGAAAAGAAGTTGAAAGCATCATGAAGAAAACTATAAATCAGATTGGGATTGGTTGAGTCATCCAGAAAACATCCTTCCATCCAACTCAAGAACTTTCTCTTGAAAAACACAATGTACACAGCTCCTCTCAGTATGAGAATCAGCAGTACTTTGATGAAAGGAGCATGCTTTGACAGCATTTCTGATTGCTTCTTTTCCTTTGCTGTATCTGACAGCCTCCCAGTAATTTCAGATAAAGAACTGGGTCCAGTTTTGCACACACTGTGGAAATTTACATATCAACTCGTGACAGCTAACACAAACCTGACCTGATCCTTAGGTATCTGCACAACTTGTAATTATTTGTTCTCTGAATGCTGCACTATAAATCCATAGAAAAATCACCAAAGACAAGAATGGTTTTGCTTTTAAAAGTGCAAGCCATTAATCCCAGCATTTGGGAGGCAGAGGCAGGCAAATCTCCATGAGTTCCAGGTCAGTCAGAGCTACACAGAGAGACCTTGTCTCAAAATCAATCAAATAAAAACCAATCACCAAAAACATCTATTGTATCTATAGGATAAACTGGTATACATTTTGGACTGGTTGATCTAATGTAGCAATTTGGTAGTAAATTCTCTTTGGATAGGTGGCATAAGTATCTATTAAAAATAACTTCAATGTACTAGTTAAGGTGTACACAGTAATTTAGAAATCAATTAAGTCAGTTGGGCAGTGGTGGCAAACATTTTTTTTTTAAGAGATACTTACTATGTAGAGAGCATTGTGCCTGCATGTGTGCCTACGCACCAGAAGAGGGCATCAGATCTCACTATAGATGATTAGCAACCAAGTGGTTGCTGAGCATTGAACTCAGGACCTCTGGAAGAGCAGCCAGTGCTCTTAACCTCTGAGCCATCTCTCTAGCCTGTGGCAAACAACTTTAACCCAGCACTCGGGAGGCAGAGACAGGTAGAGCTCTGTGAGTTCAAGATCAACCTGGTCTACAGATAGAGCTGCAGGATAGCCAGGACTACACAGAGACACTCTATCCCAAAAAACAAAACAAAACAAAATTGATTCAGCTGGAACTTTTCAGTTTCTGAAGAATGAATAACATTGATATTGAAATTACTATCACTACATTACAGAGTTTCTGTGGTTGGATATAAAGTATCCTACCAAAGTGATTCATAGGTTAAAGGCTTGGTTCCCTAGCTGGTGATGCAATTAAGACGTGACTGGGTCATGAAAGTACTAAACTCATCAATGGGTAGTTCACTGCTAAGTTTGTAAGAGATGGGCTACTTATGAGATGGGCTCGGCTAGGTGTCACTGACAGCATAACCCTGGACGTATAGCTTGTCCCTGGTCCCGTTCTCATCAAGTGGAAAGCCTCTTGTTACAAGTTCACACTGCTGTGATAGTCTACCTGACCTCATGCCTAAGATAGTAGAGACAAGGCTGACCTTTCACTCAAGTTTCTAAAATTATGAGCAAAATTAAATCCTCCTTTGAAATGTTTTCTCAGGAATTTGTCATCGTGATAAAACACTTGAATAATACAAGGTTTGTCCAAAATACTATGGCTTCTTCATTAATAACTTACTAATGGGATGATGAAACTTTGTGTCAGTTCCAAAAAATAGCGTCGCAGAATAACACTCTGAGCCTCAGAAGGACGTTTCTGCTGTACACCCTTGGGGAAAAAAAAAAAAATGGAAACCCATATGTTAGTGTCAGGAAACATAAGATAGCAAGTGACCAAAACCAACTGCTTTATAATTAGACATTTAAACTTAGTACCAACCAACCAGCAAAAAACCCTAGAATGTTATGTTGAAGTAACTTAATTTTAAGTTTGTTTTGTAAAGCTCTGTGAGAAGCTTTGGCTGGAGGCTGGGGAGAGGTGGGGTAGAGAAGAGGGGAAGGCTGAGTTGTAAAGGCACGAAGTTACAGGTGGACAGGAGCAAGTAATTTTGGTGTGTTCTTATTGTACAGCTAGGGTGACCACAGAACAATTATATACTAAATATCTAAAAAACATAGAAGAAAGGATTTTAAGTGTTTTTCACCACAAAGAAATGATAAATGTTTGAAAAAACAGGCATGTTTAACCTGACTTAAACATTATACAATGTATATCAAAATATCACAGTATTATATTGATACATATAATTTGCTTTTATAATTCAAACATGAATTTAGTTTAGAAATCCTCAGCGTAGAACATGAGACCTGATTTACTAATCTCATTTATCCCATACTTAAGAGCAACAGTTCACAGTGAAAATAATCTTTATTTTGCATATGCTGTATTAATACTACTGGCATCTTAAAACAAAAAACAAAACCTCCCAAACTGTCTCTTAGTGTTAGATGCTACCGACATCTCCATTGCAATGTCTGTCTCCAGAATGACTGGCATTTTTCTCCAGCTACAGAACAACAGTCAAGTCTATGTCTGCTGCTGTGCTGGTGTCCTGATTGTATGTGCGTGCCCCTGACCAACTGAGCCATCTCCGCAGACAATTGGCTTCTGATTTTTAGATTAAACTTCCATCGCATTCATTTGAGTGCATGTGCATGTGCGCCAAGAGTCACTTCTCTCTAACATGCGGATCCTAGAGCTGAACTCAACTTTAGGCATTTGTTCTGTGCATAGTGTGTGTGTATGTCTGGGGATGTGGGAAGTGACACACATGTACCAGAGCAGAATGTGTTGAGGGCAACTTGTGGGAGTTCGTTTTCTCCTCTTTTTTGCATCATGTAGAACCAGAGGTTGAATTCAGGCTGTCACTTGGTAGCTAGCACCTTTACCTGCTGAGCATATCACCTGACTGCACACTTATTCTTGAGACAAGGGCTCACTATTTAGCCAGGCTGGTCTAGAGCTTACGATCCTTCTGTCTTACTTTCCTAGTGCTGGTGTTAGAGGCATGAGCCACAATATCTAAATACCTAAATATCACAATACCTAAAGCTTGGGTTTAAAAGTGATTCAGGGTTAAGGTGTGCAAGACAAAAAACAAAAGTGACTCAGAGCTAGCAAGATGGCTCAGTGAATAAAGGTATTTTTCCCTGGAACCCACATAAAGGTGGAAAGAGAGAATAGACTCTACACCACAATTTTTTCTGATGCAATCATGCATCACACACACACACACACACACACACACACACACACACAAAGATTTTTTTTTATTTTCAAAGAAAATCCAAGCCAAGGCATAATGCAGATGCCTGTAATGCAGTACTGAGAAGGCAGAAGCAGGAGAATTACAAGTTCAAGACCAGCCTGGTCTGCATAGTGAGTTCTAGGCTAGGGATATGCCTCAATGGTAAAGCACTTGCCTCGCATGCATAAACTCAGCAGTTCCACTTTTAAGAAGAGAAATTCCATTTCACATTAGTGTGCAAAACACCCCATACATTCCCTGGGTATACAACCTCAACAAGGAGATTTAAATTAATGTGAGCAGGTATTTACCTTCTGGAGTTGTTTTATGATCTCCTCATCTCTGTTTAGATATGGCTTGTAAGAAGTATAAACTCCTAAGAAAAGAAGATAAACAGAAAAATCCAACAAACTGGATGAGCATCATATATACATGCACACACACACACGCGCGCGCGCGCACACACACACACACACACATACTTCAAAATAATAAAGGGCTGGGCCAAGCCCTCACTACATGAATATCCCTGGAACCCTTAGTTCAAGAAGAAAAATAACTCCTGAAAACTGCCCTCTGACCCCACACATGACTACAGCAGTACCATGCAGACATTCACAAGTATACACAAAAAGAAAAGTCGATACCAGGCTTAGAATCCAGAGTTTTTAGGTTCTTCAACTTTTTCACTTTTACTTGCTTAGGAATTTCACCTGAAAGGGAAAAAAAAAAAAAAAAAAAAAAGGAAAAGAAAAACATAAACATCTTCTTTGGGCAGAGTGGAGGGAATCTTATGAAAGAAGTGGGAAATAGAAAGACCTGGAGGGGACAGGAGCTCCACAAGGAAAGCAACAGATCCAAAAGGTCTTGGGCACAGGGGTCTTTTCTGAGACTGATACTCCAGCCAAGGACCAGTCATGGAGATGGCCTGGAGCCCCTGCACAGAGGTAGCCCATGGCAGTTCAGTGTCCAAGTGGCCTGTAATGGGGACAGGGACTGTCTCTGACAGGAACTGATTGGCCTTCTGTTTGATCACCTCCCCCTGAGAGGGAAGCAGCCTTAGCAGGCCACAGAGGAAGACAATGCAGCCACTCCTGATGAGACCTGATAGTCTAGGATCAGAGGGAAGGGGAAGAGGACCTCCCTTATCAGTGGACTGGGGGAGGGGCAGAGGTGGGGAAGAGAGAGGGAAGGTGGCATTGGGAGGGGCGGAGAGAGGGAGCTACAGGGGGGATACAAAGTGAATAAAGTATAATTAATAAAAATAAATTTTAAAAAATTCTTATAAATTGGGCTGAGGATATAACTCAGTGATAGAATGTTTGCCTGTCATATACAAAATTCCATCTTTAGCACATAATATTCATAGTTACAATGTTACAAGTTACAGGATTTATGTATTATGGCTAAAACATAATGTGCAACAAAATCTAAATGCCAGGGAGGGAAATAATTTAGCAGTAAGTTTCCTATTTCTTGTCATTAAGTTCTTGGTAATAATAAAAATATTATCTTTTTTTAAATGAGCAGAAGGCTTCCCTCTGACTCAGGAAACTTCATCAGGAGTAAGACATATACCCTAGCCATCAGTAGAAGAAATGACAGGTGGACTTGATCAAAACACATCATATGCGTGCACAAAATTCTCAAGCAATTCTTTTAAAAACATAAAATGGATTGCAGGCAGCTCTGGGAATAGCTGTGTCACCAATGTGAGTAAGTAAACCACAGTTCTATGATTGTAAATTATTTACTTTTTTTACAAAGTTATTCAGTGTCTGATGTGACTGACAGACAAACAAGAGGGGCTTCAACTGGTGGTCATTTTAGTGCACCCTTGTGTATTTGCACATAAATTTTCTTGACTTAGCCCAAATATTTTACCTTTCCTGTTGTGAAATAAACCAGGACACTTTCTCATTAGAAATGATCAGTCTATAATTAGAGCCAATAAAAACCAGCACAACTTGTTTTTTCTTCAGGTGCCAATAATTATCCTTATGTTTTATTTCTCCTCTTAGTATAAAGTAAAAATTCTGTATTTTACCAAAAGCTAACATACAGAAAAAGCAACCTCTCTGCATCAGAACTAATTACCAAATGCACATTTCTAGATAATTATAAACTCCTGAGCCCAAGAGATATACTCTGTATTGCCATGCTTTCCCTCTGGGGCCTACAGATATGATTTTTCTATAGCTCTATAGATTCTGTCCATGTTAAGTTTTTAAAGTCAGACTCTCCAATGGGGTTTTACGTTGCCCAACTTGTATAGAATATGCACTGGCTCCCTGAGAAGCCAAACAGTGCCCTAAGACACATTCCATACATTCATGGTTTAAATCTGACTTCGAGGAAATGGCTCTAAATCACAATAAAGAAAAATTTAGATACAATGAACTTCATCCAAACTAAAAACTCTACTGCATAAAAAGACTCATTCAGAGAGCAAAAAGACAGCTCACAGCACAGTGGCAAGCTTACAAAGCCTGTCTGCTAAGAGACCGGCACCGGGCCACGTAAAGGACTGAGACTACCAAAAACGGGAAAGAATTGAACAAACATTTCTCCAAAGAAGTCCTATAAAGATGCATGTAAAGACGCTCGACATTACTGGCCACGAGGAAAGGGACCCTACAACAGACATGGCGCCATATACATTGGGATGGCCGCTGGAAGGGCGGGCAGGCGGGCTGCCGAGGTGGTTCTGTTGGTAAAAGTGCTTGCTGCCTGACGACCAGTACAACCAGAGAATCAGCTCCTAGAGTTGTCCTCTAGTCTACATGTATGCTGTGGCGCGCGCACACACACACAATACATAAATATATAATAAAATGAAAAACAATTACGCAATGAAATGGTCAAAATACACTGAAATAGAAAACATATTATCTCTCCTCTAAAACAGACTGCTAAAAATAAAATGCACTTAACTTGCTAGAATATCATCCTCTACTTCTTTCTTTCCTTCTTTGTGTGTGTGTATGTGTGTGTGTGTGTATTTTAAGACAGGGTTTCTCAGTGTAGCCCAGGTTATTCTGAAATTCACTATGTAAACAACACTGGCTTCTACCTCAAGAGATCTGCCTGCCTCTATCTCTCAAGTACTGGGATTAAAGGAGTCTATCACCATGCCTGGCTCATCTCATAAATATACTTTCTAATAAATTCTTTTGAGACAAGGTTTCTCTCTGTAGTCCTGGGTGTCATAGAACCTCATGGAGATCTGCCTGCTTCTGGCTCCAGAGAGCTGGGATTAAAAGTGTGTGCCACCACAGCCCACCTGGCTCCATGTACATTTTCAAAAGTTCAGAAGCTATTCAAACCCTTCTTTACCCTTCTTTAGGTCCATTTCTCTTTTGTGATTTTAGAGACAAGGTTCTCTATGTAGCCTTGGCTGTCCTGGACTTTCCTTGTAGACCAGGCTGGACTCAAACTCAGGGATCCACCTGCCTCTGCCTCCCAAGTGCTGGGATGCTGGAATTAAAAACATGTGCCACCATGCTCAGCTCCCCTTGGGGGATTTTTAAAACAAGTTTATCAGTTCCTACTATATTACCAATGGCAATTTCCTACCTATATCCCTAATGAAACCTTTTTTATAGGAAAAAAAGTAAATAGCAATATACTGTATTACAGTAAGTCAGTCTATATTTGTAAAAGCCAAAACCATAACAATAAGTATAAAGACTAAAAACAACAACAACAACAAACCCATGTCTTTTGAGAGTGGAGTAAGCTGTTCTCTGAACTATCATTTGTATCTCTCAGAGAACTAATGGAATGACAGGAGGCCATGACAATGTTAAGGGTGTCATTCAACTGGCATCTAAAGTAAACATCCTATCTCAGAATTCATTTATGTATTAACTGAACACTTACTAAATTCCTGCAACAAGCCAAACACTTTTTCTCAAGGAAAGTACAACCTGTGAGGACTTCTTCAATCAATACAATGGCAGGGGACTACACAACACGTCTTAAGACCTACGAAAATTTCATGCTATGTCTGCAATAATTCTAGCTTTTTTTTTCTTTCTTATTTTGTAACAGGGTCTCTGGTACGTAGCTCATGCTGACCTGAACTCACATCCTTGTGCTGCACTCTCCAGAGTGCTGGGATTATGTATGGGCACTATGACATCTGGCTATCATTTTACTTTTCTATAAGATTTTCCAAAAGCAAAACTAGAATTCCAATTTTATCTAGCTTACAAAATAAAAAGCTCAGTTTTCTTAGGCTTTCTAACAATTCTTTTAGGGTAGGGCATATGCCTATTTTAGTGAGAAAATATACTCTCCAAAGGTACTTATGTAGGCTGTTTCCAAGAGTGTTGCCAATAATATAAACAGAGTGAGTGCCCAGTCCATCACACGCTGTGGACAGCAGGCAGAAACGTTACCTGCAGGCTTAAGATCTCCTATTCGAACAATGTGCGGCCAGTGCTGCAGCGTTTTAGCAAAAAAGGGGTTGGTCACTCCTAAGATGACTGAGGGCCTGTATAAAAATGAGACAAAACAAAAAGGTGCAGAAAAGAATGTTAAATCACAGAAGAACTGGTGACAATTTGAATGAACTATATGTAGAGTAGTCCTCTACTGGATTATTACATATCAACATGATAGCTAACACATCCAGCACTAGACACATGAAGATAAAAACAGGTGACTTTTTAGTAATTTATTAATTGTATCTTGTGTGAGTGTTTTGCCTGAATGTATGTCTATACCTCATGTATGTGCTTGGTACCCTGGAAGGTCAGAAGAGGGCATCAGATCACCTGCAACTGGAGTTAAGGATGGCTGTGAACCACCATGTGGGCATTAAGAATGGGACCTGCATACTTTGGAAGAGCAGCCAGTGCTTTTACCTGTTGAACCATCTCTCCAGTCTCCAAGAGACATGATTCTTAAAACAGCATAAAGCTATAAAGGCATACACACTCAGTCATGATGTTAACAATTAGAAGATACTGAAGGTGAAATAAAATGCACAGTAATCACAAGGAGAACCTGTGGTCTGCCAGAGTTTAAAGGGCAGACTCACCAAAGGCAGGATACAGACAAGATATGAAACAGGAGCAACACACAAGGAAGGTAAGGGCAATACAGAATAGTACATGCAAAGCAATGAGGTAGGATCAATCTCTACCCTGAGCTGCACACAATTAAAGGTACTTCAGCATACCTGAGCAGAGTCGGGAGGATAAACAGAAAAAAAGAGTTTAGGGCAGCACCAGGTGCATATACTTAGAAATTAGTAGTTTCTCTTGTAAGCAAAGAGAAGCCATAGAGAATCAAGTGGAGGTATGCCACATAAATGCTATAAATCACTGTGGGGAAAGTTGGAGGATGCCTTGGAAAGAGGGAAAACCTGGGGGAAAAGCAACAGCAGACAGAAAAACTAGAGTCTGAAGAATAAATTATGAGAAGGACGTAATAAATAGGCTGACAGATATTTTAGGGTGATGAACTGGTAGAATTTAGTTAAGATTTGCTGCTGACCATATTAAGAAGACATAATACTATGTTTTTTATAACTAAATCAAAACTAATACCACTTATCAAGAAAGTAACAGATGTGGGAGGTTGGTCTACTGCTAATTACTGACACTCAAGATCCCACCAGAAACACCCATCATTGTTTGTGTAAACCTGCCTAAAACATTATTCCTGACTGGTTCATTAAATGGCTTATGCCTGGGCAGGAAGAATGGGGTAGGTGTGGCTACGTTCCCGGGCTTTTGACGATGAAAGAATCTTGAGAATTGGGGAACAGATGGAACAAAAGAGAGGAAGAAGAAAGATGCCACAATGGGTTAACCTGGAGAAAAAACCATGTGGGGCTGGGAGGAAGGACTCCAATAATAGCATGAAAAGGCTATTAAGAATAACTGTAAGTATTTATAAGATTATGGATGGAAGGTAGACCAGATGAGGAGGATGAAGGCTGATGGCACTGGATGGGGGCTGGGAGATGGATGGTGAGGATATTGAGACAGCACAAGGAAAATATCTGTCTGGCCCAAGGTAAATAAGATAATTATAAACCTAACAGGTGTCTGTATCTTATTAATTGTGATAGCAGATTAAAATAATACCACCATGATAATCATAGGGCTAATAATAAATAATATATAGCCCAATACTTATGTTTTTACAACAAATAGACAAGAGATCAGAAAAAAAAGAGGGAAATAAAAAGAAATCAGTTAGAACATGCTTAGTTTCAGATACATTAAGACATACAGGTGTTAGGTGTGGTGGCACACACCTTTAATCCCAGCACTCCGGAGGCAGAGGTAGGCAGATCTCTGTGAGCTGGAGGCCAGCGTGGTCTACAAAGTGAGTCCAGGACAGCCAGAGAAACCCTGTCTCGAAAAACAAAACAAACAAACAAAAACATACAGGTATGAACCTATAATCCCACCAGCACTTGGTAGGCAAAGGCGGGAGGGTCATCCTAAACTACAATGTCAAGTTCAGAAACAACCTCATCTATAGGGTAAATTCTAGGCTGACAGTGCTAAGGATTCAGATCCGTCTCAAAGAGAAGAATGGCTATACAGGCGTTATATTCTACATCACACCACCAAAGCGGTGCATTTAGGCCTGGGTGTTGAAGAGATCTAAGGTACAAAGATATATTTCAGCCATTTGTAACTGACTTTTGCTACTTTGTGGGTTCTTCTACCACTTCAACCACCTAACACTAGATAAGAGAGAACCCTGACTAAAGTTGGGGATAGGAAAAGGACAGCATAATACTTCCCACTGATAAAAGCACTGAGTACCTTTAGGCAAGTTTGATCTTTGCCATCAACTTATCTAATTTCTTTTTCTTCCTGTTTCTGTTTTTCGAACAACTACTTAACAAACTGAAACAAACAACAGCAACACAAATTTATATACCCCCTTAAAAGTCCCAGAATTCCAACCATCACACAATCGCAAAAAACTATCTGCAGCTGGCAAAATCACGCCCCTGCTATAGCACAAGGCAAATCATAATCAGCTGCTGAAAAGCAGCCCCATAAACACATTCTTATTTGTTTTTATTTGTTTGTTGTTTTTAAGAATTTTTTTTTTAAAAATTTCTCGTGTTAAATGATGCCAAGTAATTGCACCTGTTGTGGGATACAGTAACACAATCTCAGTCCACAGATGGTGTTTACAGATGGCAAACATTGGAGGAGAGGAACCTCAAGTGTGGGACAAGCCTAAGACTCTCGTGTCACGGCCACCCCGATCTCTGGAAACTGAGTCCTCCGTGCCCAGTGTGGAGTCTCTCTGAGGAACACTGCCTGTGGGCAAGGGACAAGGCCACACAAAGATCATCTGGTCTAAAAGCAGAAGATTGTCCCCTTCACTCGAGCATTCCCGGAACAATCCTGCTTGCTCTCCTGTCCCCTCCCGAGCTCTTCGCTTGTTCTCTCTGTCTGCCTGTACTGCACAACCCTTGATGAGGCCTTGAGTTGAGTTAGGTTTCCTAAGTGTGTGGTTTCACAACACGCACTGCTCACATTTTAAGCTGTTGATCGTTTCTCTCCAATTTCCCTACAGTCCTGGCTTCTGTAACGCAGGGTCCCCTGCTTGCTGGACTCTGTGCACACTCTTCCTAGGAACACACTGGGAGAACGAATGAGTGTGCGTGCTCAGACCACCAGGACTGTAATCCAGAGGAGGGAAGGCGAGATGAGCAGAGGAGATGGAGACTGTGGATCAAGGTGTCAGCCTTGCAGTATTAGATCTCCCGTATCTGGGTTTCTGGTTTACATCAGACTTGAAAGGCCACTTATAAAAACTGAAATCAATTAATACCAATTTGGCCAGGGACACTGGTGCGCTTCCACAGGCCAACATCCAAATGCTAGGATAAATGGGAAATCATTATTGTCCACTTTAATTCTCAATAACCTCAAAGACATGAAGAATTAGTCGGACCATACCAGCTAACAGTCACCCTTCTTCTGGAGATAGCCTAAGACCTGTGGGCAATAGCAATCGATGGAACCCAAACAGCAAGACACCTCTGGACCCTCGCCCTCACTGCCCTCCATCTCCCACTGAGAGCACCAGGCAAGCTTAAACCAACACAGATGTCTGCCTTGGTCCGAGAAGCTGCTTTTTGCATTGTACAACATTTTATCATGGCTACAGGGTGTGTACGCCTGCGTGCCAGAAGAGGGCGCCAGATCTCATTATAGATGGCTGTGAGCCACCATGTGGGTGCTGGGAATTGAACTCAGGACCTTTGGAAGAGCAGCCAGTGCTCTTAACCTCTGAGCTATCTCTCCAGCACCCTTATTTCTGTTTTTTAAACAAACCAAAATTCCAAAATTCTCACTTTAGTCATTAGCATAGGATCATTTATGTTTTTATTCTGTAGTTAGTCCAAGGGGCTTTTAACTTACCTCAGTCTTCCTACTCAGCCTCTCAGGTGCTAAGATTACAGGAGTGAACTATCATGCCAACTTAATACAAGGTCTTTTAAATTAATTACATGTTAGACAAAGAGTGAAAGAGCATAAGAGCATGAGAGAGAGAGAAAGAGAGAGACAGAGAGACAGAGCGAGAGAGAAGACAATTTTCATGAGCTGGTTCTCTCCTTCACCTTCCTGAAGCAGGGTCTTTCACTGTTCCTGTTGAGGCAATGCATACTCCAGGCTGGCTGGCTCACTCACAAGCTTCCTGGGCCTCTCCCTCCAACTCCCATCTAACTGTGGGAGTACTGAGACTACAGATGGATGCCACTGCACTCAGCTTTGTACATGGGTTTTGGAGCTTAACTTATGCTTGATGGCTTGCATGGCAAGTGTTTTTACGTGCTTAGCCACCTCATCTTAGTTCAGGGTCTTTAAAAAGAGATGGATACTGTTAAGGTTATATAGAAAAAATGATCTGTCTGAAAGAAGAACCTAGAACACTCTTTGCTAATATCAACACTTATGGGAACAACAGAGAAAGAAGTCTACACAGCAGACTAAAACACACCACCGTATACCCAGGAGACAGGAGAATCAGGATTTAGGTATTTTAAGGAAGCTGGGCAGGGGTGGCACAAACCGTTAATCTCAGCACTTGTAAGCAAGTGGATCTCTGAATTCCAGGGCAGCTAGGGCTACCGAAAAACCCTGTCTAACAAAATCAAGAGGGAAAAAAAGGTATTTTAAAGGTAAGTGTGAAATAGGCCTTCAATCCCATGGGAGGTTCTAGCATAAGGATCAAAAGTTCAAACCCAGTCTGGGCTACATATGGAAATTCTGTCTTAAAAATGGCAAATTGCCATTAAAATAGTTGGAAGGTAAGCATCAGGAGGCTCAGAAATTCAAGGTCACCCTTGGCTACACAGAGTTCAAGGCCAGTCTGCATTATATAAGACCCTGTCTCAAAAGAAACAAAACAAAAAGATCGCACATACACAAAGAGGGCAGTGTTGTTCAGTAGGTCAAGAATTGAAAATAGAAAATGTTGATAGATATTAAGAAATTTGCCTGGGAACTGGAGAAAAGGCTAAGAGGCTAAGAGCACTGGCTGCTTTTTCAGAGCATTCAGATTCATTTCTTACCACCCAAATGGCATCTTACAAGTATCTTTAACTCCAGTTCCAGGATTTCTGACACCCTCTGGCCTCCATGAGCACTGCATGCATGAGACATACATTCAAACAAAACACTTATACACATAAAACAAAAATAAATTTAAAAAAAGATAGTATTAAAAAAAAAGACAGAGAAAGTTAGCCTTCAGCAGATACTATGATGATAACAGAAAACCAAAAAGTAGGGATAGTAAATGGAATTTATTTTTGTTCTTCTAAAACTTTAGCTAAGAAAGGTTAGCAACTATAAAACAGAATCTAAATGGAAAGAATATGACTATTTTTCTCTTCCATAGATCAGAAAGATTTTTCATAATAGAACATTTTAAATCATCAAACAGTTGGGTAACTGTTAATAACACAGATCTTTATTAAGTAAAATCACTCAAAGAAAGTAAGTTACTAATTCTTCAAATCTTAAGTTATTACCAACAGCTTCCCAAACCTTTTATAAAAACCAATCTTTAAGTAAAAAATTTACATTTTATTACACAATTCTACAAAATTTTGGTAATAAAAGTAACACTTAGTCAACAAAAGTTATTGTGTTTACTCACGGAGCTTGAGTACGGGTAGTATATTCTTTGAATTCACTATCATGAATTGTGAAGTAAGGTCGAAAATCACTAAAGTACTTTAATGGGGATATACAGCTGTGGAACAGGAAGACACAAAAATCAAGATTGCACTCCACAACCATGAGACATCCATATAAACAACATAGACCTAGTAGACAAATTTATGTCAATACTGGGTAAACACTAATCACCAATAGTAGGTGGAGTTTATCAAGATCTAACTTCATGTTACTGAATGCATGTGTTATTCAAAGGAACAAAAACATGGTTTTAGCTCTAACTAAACCTGAATCAACCTTCTCATCCATTCTGAGAAAGTTGTTGCATGGACTGATGGAATGAGTGAGGGAACATCACAGACTCAAAATACTGCAAGAATCAGCATCAACTAGCAAATATACTTACTTAACAAGGGCCAGTACAGTTTCAGAAGACTCTGATGGCGATGGTGCCATGACCACAAGAGGCTCTCCCAACAGTACCAACTCCCAAAGCATCTGACTATGAAGGAAAACTGGACAGAAACACCTAGAAAGTTTACACAGTAGAAACACTTTATTATATATAATCTAATTTTGCCTTTAAAACTCCTAAATAATCATAAGAACTTCACATTAATACAAAAATTTCCTGCTACTGACAGCTTGACTTGTAAAATTAACTAAGAATGTGGTAAGGCATAGAGACATAAGCCTGCTTCTCTCTCTCTCTCTCTCTCACACACACACACACTCACACACACACACACACACACACACACACACACACACACTCAAAAATCAAAGCCAGGTGTGAGGCACACTCTTGTAATACCAGTGCTCAAAGGAGGATCAGAAGATCAAGATCATTCTCAGATACATAGTAAGATAGTGAGCTCAAGACCTGTCTTAAAAAGAAAAAAAAACAAACAAAAAACAAAAAAAAAAACCCCAAAGACCATCCAAAGAATGCATCAGTTTGACTTATTCCAATTTTTATAAAGTTGGATGCAACACACACAGAACAGATGACAAACAATAAAAGCATATCATCAAATTGTGACAGATCTATTTTATTAGCAATCCCTTGTTATACTTCACTGCAGGACTTTCAAAAACCCACCCGAGGGTATAAATAAGGCATGGAGACTTCCAATATAGTTTAAAGCTTAGGCCTTTTGCTGGGACAGTTACCCAATTACTAGCTAACTAACTGAGGAACTCTATGCTCCTCAATTCTCCTGAGTCAGTCTCAGTCAGTCTCCCTTCGTCCTTCTCTCTGCCTAGATGTTCCACCCTCATGCTTCGTGCCCCAGATATTGGACATCAGCTCTTTATTACAACAAATCAGCATTGAGACAACACCTGACACAGTATTTAGTTTGCCTCTAGGCATAGAGGACTGTCTGACCGTCAAATATCTGAGCATGTGTGGAAGGGCAAATAGTTACACATGTACAACAGGTGATGGGCCACGGAAATTACAACTAAATTCTTCCAGCACTTAGTTCTCAGCTGTACAAAATTAACATCTCAAAGTACAGAAACACACAGTCACACAATGTGAAGGAAAGTCACCCCAACAATACCTGAATTTCTATTCTAAGTATTTTGAGGGAAACAAAATAATCTTACGGGCTGGAGATGTGGCTCAGAGGTTAAGAGCACTGGCTACTCTTTCAGAGGTCCTGAATTCAATTCCCAGCAACCACATGGTGGCTCACAACCATCTACAATGAGATCTAGTGCCCTCTTTTGGCCTGCAGGTGTACATGCAGACAGAACACTGTATACATAATAAAAAATAAATAAACCTTAAAAAAATCTTACAAGAGGACATTTACTGAATGTCTACAACTTAAAATACAAAGCTAGGCTTCGAGGAGAGCTGTGCATAGAACACGTGCTTTGCACAGTGCAAGACCCTGGGTTCAATCTCTAGAACGAACACACACACACACACACACACACACACACACACACACACACACACCCCAAAGAGAAAAGTCAATGCTTTTGTTTCTAACAGTCAAGTGCAGTAGGAAAAAAAGGGAAAGAAGAGTTCACCTGTGACTGACTCTGAGCAAATGAGCTAACAACTACCTTGTAACAGCCAAAGAGCTGAAGCTTTGATATCAAAGAATGATAACAAATCACTAAAGACCCCTGCTTAACAAACAAAGTAATCCCTGGACAAATTCTCTTCCAAAGAAAGGCTGCACATTTTTACAGAGCTCCTGGAGTTAGTGTGGCAGTGAGGATACAATTCCACTAGTGTGTAAGTCTCAATGTTTGGTACCCTTTACTTAGTGTTCTTCCTTGTTTGCTAACAATTTTTCCTAGCAGACTAGAGGAAAAAAGTATTTTTGAATATCAGAACCCACCTCACTAGTTAAAAACATAAATACTACACCCAAACCAAAGAAACACTTAAGTGCAAAAACATGAAACAAAATTTTGAGATTAAAAATAGACAAGTTACTTTTAACCAATAAAAACAAAAAGAGAGAAAAAAAGCAAAAAGGTAGTGGTGGCAGCACACGCCTTTAATCCCAGCACTCTGAAGGCAGAGGTAGGATCTCTGTGACTTTGTGACCAGTCTGGTCTACAAAGTGAGTTCCAGGACAGCCAAGGCCACATAGAGAAACCCTGCCTTGAAAAAACCAAAAGAATAAAAAATAAAACAAATGCAAAGTAGGGTCTCTCTTCAAGAAAGCTCGAGGTTAGGGCAAAGGAGCTGTTTCCCTTCCCTTCCTAAGGTTCTCAAACCTAAAGCAGAACACAGGCATCTCTGCCAGAAGAGCCTGGTGATTGTGGGTGTGGGTGTGAGGGGAAGCTGGATAAGGAAAAGAGGTGATGGTCTATGAGGCTGGTGGGACTTAGGTGCAGTGGTGAAGATGGGTATATGGTCCTGGGGTGGGAATGGTTTGGAGTACAGAGCTTAGGACACATGAGTGAGCTCACAAACAGAGGAGTATCCTATTAATGTGGTATCAGAGCTATAGTGGACCAAGGGGGCTTGCCTTGATGTGTTTGTGTGTTATGTAAAAGTCACAGACTCTTAGGTGACTATGGCCAGATACCAACAGAAGCAACTTAAGATTTGAGCAGGTTCACAGTAGACGGGATACAATCCATCATGGTTGGGAAGGTGTGGTGGCTGGGTTCATCCATGGGTAGGAGCTGGAACCTTGATTTATTATTTCTCAGGAAAGCAGGAAGCTGAGTGTAATGGAAGTTTTGGTTTCTTTAAAAACTGTTACTGTTATATAAACATGTTTTTGTTTTAATTCCAGGTGTGGGACACGGGATTGTCCACAGCAGCAGACTATTTGCCTTGAGCAGCTCAGAGAGGGGCATGGTCTTTGCCAGCTGCAGTTACTTTAATTCTGAGGATTCTGGGAGGGAATAAATGTCAGAGCCCAAAGGGGGAAGCAAGGCGGGAAGAATGGCTTGAGAAAGAAGCAGGCTGCTGGTCCTCCTCCCTGCTGGTCCTGGTTGGTGTTGCAGTTTGACAAGAAGGTGCTCCCAATGACCCTAACCAGCAGGAAGTAGCCAAAGAGAACTATGGCCCTTCTCCCCACTATTGTTTTTTCTTTTCTACCTGGTGTTCAGGTGTTGGAAGGATTGGGGTGAAGGGAGGAAGAGGCATAAGAAATGCAAATAAAATAGTTTTTAGAATGTTTTTAAAATATGTTTAAAAATACATTTTAAAAATGTTTAAAAAGTATGCCAACAGCTGAGAGCTCAGATGAGGAGTGGGGCCAGGCTCTAACTCACTCCCAATGATTTACTTCCATCACCAGGATTCAGGTTCTAGTCACTCAAAATAGTACCTACCAGCTAGGACTCAAAGGCCTCGGAGAGGGGGCCATTTTACATTCATGCTATAGTAGCATGAAACCATCTGACAAGGGGTCAGGACAAGAGGAGGAAGATAACCTCATGGAGAAATGACTGGAGTGGGAAAGTACAGTAAGGAGGGCACTCACGAGATACAGAGTCAGAACCCACGCACAGAGAAGCTGGCATTTACTTGGAGAGGTGGTCTAGTTGAATACAGAATGGTGCACAGGGTCAGTGTAACAAGTCAAAGACTGAGCAGGGTAAAGAGGGTTCCAGTGCAGAAGGGTGGCTAGATGTAGGGTGTCAGGGCCCAATGGAGAAAGGCATATACACAGGGGATAGAACTACAGTGGAGATGGTAAACTTTACTAGCAGGAGCATTGATCAAATCAGTAAATAAATTTAAAAAATTGTAAAAGGTAATTTCTCAAAGCAAGGAAATACATAGTACCGGAATTGAGAACATTTATCATGACCTTATGGTTTTATGTAGACAGAGAAATAAGTATATACATAAAATTTTATGTTTGTGTATCTACTGTATGTACATATATTATCAGACTTAAGAAAGTTTAAAAGCTCTTGTAAACTCAGTCAACGGCTCTGCCAAAATGGCTTCATTGTGAAATTACAAGGTATGGGGGAGTGAAAGGCAGGAATTATGTGCTCTTACTGTACTAGGGATCATCTGCAAGTATCATCAGGTAGAGAGTCCCTGACCTGAAGAGACTGTAAGAAGAGAATGTTAGTTCCTTTCAACTGTTTCAGGAAAGTGTCCTTTAATTCTCATTGCAATTTAAAAACTAAGAGAACTATTTTTTGTGATCCAGAGGAAACTGAAATCCAAGGTCCAATCCAGTGGTTAGGTAGTGGTGGTGCATGCTTTTAATGCTAGCACTTGAGAGGCAGAGGTAGATGGATCTCTGTGAGTTCCAGGGCAGCCAAGGCTATACAGAGAAATTCTGTTTCAAAAAGCCAAATCCAAAACAAACAAACAAAGAAGTGGTTATGGGTAGCTGGGCAGTGGTGGTGCATGCCTTTGATCCCAGCAGTCAGGAAGGAGAGGCAGGTGGATCACTGAGTTCGAGGCTAGCCTGGTCTATAGGATAGCCAGGGCTACACAGAGATACCATGTTTTAAAAAAAGAGAGAAATAGAAAGAAAAGAAAGAAAGGGAAGGAGTCAGAAGATTAGAACAGATTGATAAAGTTAGTATGAGGCTAATCAGAGCAAGTCAGTCAAACACTGAGAGAAAAAACAGTTTGAATCAGTCAGCTTGGAGAGGAGTTTGAACAAGAACATCTGAGTTGAAGCAGCCAGCAAAAGTTCAGAAAGAGTTAGAAAGGGTGAGCGTATTCAGCAGTAAGTCTCAGAGGCTGAAACCATTTTAGGTCTAGATTAGATTGTATGGAGGCTAGAAGCTTCCAGGACTGGACTGAGGTTAGCAGACAGAGTCAGTAAGCTTCCGTCAGACAAATAAAAGTTACTTTTACAAAACTAGCTCCGCCTGAGTGTTAATGGTCATAACACACAATCTGTCATGAGCACAGTGGCTCATCATAGACTACCTACCTGCCTGACTGATTTTAAGGTTTGCTATTAACAGGAAGTAACCACAGTGCTCTTTGTTTTTCTTGACAACCTGTTCCTATTTGCTGTGAGCTATTAGCAGGAGCTCACACATATACAAGAACACAGTATCTTCAGAATGTCATTTAGATAGTGCAATCTCATACCATAGGGAGGGAGGAAGGGAAGAAGGAAGGAAGGAGGGAGGGAGGGAGGAAGGGAGGAAGGGAAGGAAGGAAGGAAGGAAGGAAGGAAGGAAGGAAGGAAGGAAGGAAGGA